>NC_092337.1:331962000-332304000 GCF_046630445.1 Rutidosis leptorrhynchoides
AAATGACTACTAACGAGGCGTCGACCAGCGATTTGCAAGCTAACGTCAAATATATTATTCCACTTACAATGCAAGATTTTCTTGACGATATTTGTTTATCTTACCCTGAATTGAATGCTTTTTCTTCGATCGTTCCGCTACCTTCTCAAAGCACAAATGATCCTCCGAAGGATATGATATCCTTGTATAGTGATGCTTTAGATATTGGCAATGTCTGAATCCCTTTTCCCACATTAATGTTATCTCTCCTTCAATATTATGAAGCTAGTATAAGTCAAATGCATCCACATTGTCTTCAAAAAAATTAGTATTTTCGAAATGTATTGCAGATTTCTTCGTGCCTCTCCCGAAGTGAAAATTTTCTGTGCTCTTTATCGCATTAGGGTTTGTAAAGCGGGCTTGGTTTACATTTGACCGCAAAGCTGGAACTACTTTTACTCTCGAAATGAAAAATAAATTTCTAGATTGGACCAGTTATTTCTTTTTTATTAAATCAACTATTATTCATGTTGATTTTGCATCCATACATTCTTGGGTTTTAACCTATAATCGTAATTTTGGTGAAAATCCAACACTAACCGCTACTGAAAAAAAAGCTGTTGAGCAATTTAAATCTTTGCAGCTCCCCCAACGTTCGAATAGCGATTTTGTTTTGGCGCTTGGTGGCTTGTCGCACCAATGGAGAAACAAAGATGTTACCCATGTTGTAGAATTGAATGGTGTTGGTAGGAATCTTTTTTTCTTATGTTTTTATTTTATCTGTTTTCACTGATTATATTTGTATTATTCTTCTTTTTGCAGCAATGGATCTTTCAAGCATTATCACCTCTAAACAACTTCATTCCACTGTGTGCAAAGAAATTCCTACAGCTCCCTCTACTGGAGAAGAAGTTTCGATTGTTTTACCAATGGTAGATCTGGTAGAGGATTCCAAGCGCCGAAAAAGAAAAGGCAAAGATGTTGCGAAATCCAGCAAGAAGAAACAAAAGAAATCATCCTCTCAGCAAGATGAAAATAGTTTGTTATTTATGATTTTTATTTTTATTTTAATTTTCCTGGTATTATTGTTTTTACATTATTTCCTTCATTTCTTTTTGTAGTGTTGATAGATGAATCCACTTCCTCCGATGTTCAAGCAATTCATTCTACTCGCTCTCCGATTCCTACTCATCATGATCCAATTGATGTCGGTACTCCAGTGACTCCCTTCCCTCTTCAAAATGAGAGGTTGCTTGTTGCTACTCCTGGTTCTTCTGGCTTTGTTCCTGACTTTAACATCAAAGCCATGGAAGCGTTTCTTTGTGCTCCAATGGATCAGCAAGCGGACTGCCACAAATATTTGAAAACTTTTGCGAACCCCCCTCTGATGAATGTTTTTGATGATATCTCTATTGAGGAAGAACGTCAAGCCTTCGAGCGAATCGTGATTCTGAATATGCATGCCATGTTCAACACTTTTCAGTCGGGCAGGGCTGCTGATCATCGTTTAAAACAATATGTGATTATGAAAGAGAAGTTATATGAGTCGAAGAAGCTTGTGAAAGATTTGGAAAGAAAGTTAAAGAAAGCTGTGGATGAGAAGGCAAAGGCGGAAGATATCGCTGCGGAAGCTGAATCAAAATGTAACTGTATGTCGAACCGCATGATGGATCTGGAAGGAAAGGTCGCGGATTCCAACCGCTCTTGCGTCCAATTGGCCTCGGAACTTGATACTTCTAAGGCTGATTTGTCTTTCTTGAAATCCAATGTTCCTGTGTTAATCAAAAAGGTCCTTGTATCCAGAACTTTATCCGATCCCTTTCTTTGCTATCTCTAAGCTATTCAAGCTTTGGAGAAATCCAACATTGTGGCGATGCTGAAGGAAGATGTTCTCAACCTCCGGAGCGGCTAGAAAGTTTGATTGATGTTGATGCTCTTGGAAAGGCACAAGCGTTGGCAGAGGAGATGAAGAAAATAGAATTTAAGGAGTTGTATGCGGTTTGTTCAGATATGTCATCAAGTGTGCAGGATATTTTAAATGTTCCCGTTTAAAAATGTAATGGTTGTAATTATTTTGATAAACAATTAATCTTTGTGAAATGTTGGATATGATTTGTAATAATGGTTTGGTATTTCGTAAATAATCTTGCTATGTTGATTTGTCATGACTTGCATAGTTTCTAGACTATGAATTAGGTTGGTGATGTACGGTTTGCGAATCGCTGCCTTATGCTTCTGGTTGCTCCTATATATTTGTTTTTTATTAAGGTACTGGGAAAACCTCTGCCATCAGGAGCTAGAAAACATCCTTTATGTGGGCAGGCTAAACTTTCATGTATTAAGTTTTCCATATAGATAATGCTTATTATAACATGTTCTTCAAAACGTAAAAACATTATTTATTCAAACATACAGTCGATATTTGCAAACAAAAGCAATCTGTAATAGAGTGATCAATTCTATTCGGAGCTTCAATGTTTTACAATATTTGTCTACTCTGTCTACAGAGATATGTTATCATATTTTGTTGGAGGATATCCCATTACATATTCCTCCATTCTTTGTTGTGCCTCCTCGTTTTTCCAGTTTTTCAAAAAATACCAACTTTCTTAATGCTGCGTGTGTTCGCCTCTCGAACTCCTCCTGAAAATGGGTACGCTCCCTTCTCTAATGGGAAATCCTCCTTGCTTTGTTGCTTCCATGTTATTATCACTTGGTATCGCTGACCGTGCCCTTCTGGTTTAACATATTATGTCTTGATAGTGACTACCCCTCTTGGTGTTGGAAATTTCATTTCACCATGACTGGTTGAGGTAACTGCTCCAAACTTGCGCATCGGTCGTCGTCCCAAAATGGCATTATACCTTGAAATTCCCCTTATAACCACAAAATCTATCATTTCTGTTCGTACCATACAACGTTCCTCCAATGTTACCTCTACTCGTATTCGTCCCAAATGGTATCAGTATAAACTTTTTCAACAAAACAATTGACAAATGTTCCTTTCACAACCACTGCTTCTTTTGGTATTCCCATTTTAATCGGATAGAAGATTATAGGTGTGTTCTGCCATGCTCCTTGATCTTCATATCGCCATCCTTCTTCATCATTTTCTTCATATTCTTCTTCAATCATGTGGATCCTAAACTCTGGTGTCCGCTCTTCATCATAATCTTTCCATCATAATCTTTCCGTTTTCCTTCTTGCCTCCTCTCTTCATCATAGTCTTTCCATGCGTATCTTTTATTTGGATCTGGATTTTTGAAACCTCTTCCTTGAAGCAAGTGATTTAGTGTTTCTGCTTTTATTTACACAATTATTTCTCTCATCAACTGAAATGTCCCGTTCATATTGATTATAAACGTTCCATATTAATTGATTTCGTTGCTAGGTTTTGACCTCTATATGAGACGTTTTTCAAAGACTGCATTCATTTTTAAAACAACCATAACCTTTATTTTATCTATAAAGGTTTAAAAAGCATTACGTAGATTATCAAATAATGATAATCTAAAATATACCGTTTACACACGACCATTACATAATGGTTTACAATAAGAATATATTACATCAAAAATAAGTTTCTTGAATGCAGTTTTTACATAATATCATACAAACATGGACTCCAAATCTTGTCCTTATTTTAGTATGCAACAGCGGAAGCTCTTAATAATCACCTGAGAATAAACATGCTTAAAACGTCAACAAAAAATGTTGGTGAGTTATAGGTTTAACCTATATATTATCAAATCATAATAATAGACCACAAGATTTCATATTTCAATATACATCCCATACATAGAGATAAAAATCATTCATACGGTGAACACCTGGTAACTGACATTAACAAGATGCATATAAGAATATCCCTATCATTTCGAGAAATCCTTCGGACATGATAAAAATGAATTCGAAGTACTAAAGCATCCGGTACTTTGGATGGGGTTCGTTAGGCCCAATAGATCCATCTTTAGGATTCGCGTCAATTAGTAGATCAGTTTACTAATTCTTAGGCTACCAAGCAAAAGGGGCATATTTGGCTTCGATCATTCACCCATATAATGTAGTTTCATTTACTTGTGTCTGTTTCGTAAAACATTTATAAAACTGCATGTATTCTCATCCCAAAATATTAGATTTTAAAAGTGGGACTATAACTCACTTTTACAGATTTTTACTTCATCGGGAGTAAGACTTGGCCACTGGTCGATTCACGAACCTATAACAAATATATACATATATATATCAAAGTATGTTCAAAATATATTTACAACATTTTTAATACATTTTGATGTTTTAAGTTTATTAAGTCAGCTGTCCTCGTTAGTAACCTACAACTAGTTGTCCATAGTTAGATGTACAGAAATAAATTGATATATATTATCTGGAATCAATCCACGACCCAGTGTATACACGTCTCAGGCTAGATCACAACTCAAAGTATATATATTTTTGGAATCAATCTCAACCCTGTATAGCTAACTCAAACATTACTGCATATAGAGTGTCTATGATTGTTCCAAATAATATGTATACATGGGTCGATATGATATGTCAAAACATTTGCATACGTGTCTATGGTATCCCAAGATTGTATAATATATTAGAATACATGTATAATACAATATAAGTTAGCTAGGATATTATTTGTATAGAATTGTTACAATATTTCCCGTAGCTACAACAATCAAAAAAATATCCAATCTTGTTTTACCCATAACTTCTTCGTTTTAAATCCGTTTTGAGTGAATCATATTGCTATGGTTTCATATTGAACTCTATTTTATGAATCTAAATAGAAAAAGTATAGGTTTATATTTGGAAATATAAGTTACAAGTTGTTTTTGTAAGAGGTAGTCATTTCAGTCGAAAGAACGACGTCTTGATGACCATTTTGAAAAACATACTTCCACTTTGAGTTTAACCATGATTTACGGATATAGTTTCATGTTCATAAGAAAAATCATTTTCCCAGAAGAACAACTTTTAAATCAAAGTTTATCAAAGTTTTTAATTATAAACCCAAAACAGCCCGCAGTGTTACTACGACGGCGTATGTCCGGTTTTACGGTGTTTTTCGTGTTTCCAGGTTTTAAATCATTAAGTTAGCATATCATATAGATATATAACATGTGTTTAGTTGATTTTAAAAGTCAAGTTAGAAGGATTAACTTTTGTTTGCCAACAAGTTTAGAATTAACTAAACTATGTTCTAGTGATTTCAAGTTTAAACCTTCGAATAAGGTAGTTTTATATATATGAATCGAATGATGTTATGAACATCATTACTACCTAAGGTTTTGTGGATAAACCTACTGGAAATGAGAAAAATAGATCTAGCTTCAAAGAATCCTTGGATGGCTTGAAAGTTCTTGAAGCAGAATCATGACACGAAATCAAGTTCAAGTAAGATTTCCACTCGAAATAAGATTGTTATAGTTATAGAAATTGAATTAAAGTTTGAATATGAGTATTAACTTGTATTATAAAGATATCTTACTGTAAATAAGAAAGATTTCTTGAGGTTGGATGATCACTTTACAAGATTGGAAGTAAGTTAGCAAACTTGGAAGTATTCTTGATTTTATGAAACTAGAACTTATAGAATTTATGAAGAACACTTAGAACTTGAAGATAGAATTTGAGAGAGATCAATTAGATGAAGAAAATTGAAGAATGAAAGTGTTTTTAGGTGTGTTTGGTCGTTGGTATATGGATTAGATATAAAGGATGTGTAATTTTGTTTACATGTAAATAAGTCATGAATGATTACTAATATTTTTGTAATTTTATGAGATATTTCATGCTAGTTGCCAAATGATGGTTCCCACATGTGTTAGATGACTCACATGGGCTAATAAGAGCTAATAATTGGAGTGCATATACCAATAGTATATACATCTAAAAGCTGTGTATTGTACGAGTATGAATACGGGTGCATACGAGTAGAATTGTTGATGAAACTGAACGAGGATGTAATTGTAAGCATTTTTGTTAAGTAGAAGTATTTTAATAATTGTCTTGAAGTCTTTAAAAAGTGTATGAATACATATTAAAACACTACATGTATATACATTTTAACTGAGTCGTTAAGTCATTGTTAGTCGTTACATGTAAATGTTGTTTTGAAACCTTTAGGTTAACGATCTTGTTAAATGTTGTTAACCCATTGTTTATTATATCTAAAGAGATGTTAAATTATTACATTATCATGATATTATGATATATTAATATATCTTAGTATGATATATATACAATTAAATGTTGTTACAACGATAATCGTTACATATATGTCTCGTTTCGAAATCATTAAGTTAGTAGTCTTGTTTTTACATATGTAATTCATTGTTAATACACTTAATGACATGTTTACTTATCATTTATCATGATTAAACATAGTGTATCAATATCTTAATATGATTCATATGTATTTAGTAAGACGTTGTTATAACGATAATCGTTATATATATCGTTTCGAGTTTCTTAATTCAATAAACTTAATTTTATGTATATAACTCATTGTTAAAATACCTAATGAGATACTTACTTATCATAATATCATGTTAACTATATATATAATTATATATATGTCATCATATAGTTTTTACAAGTTTTAACGTTCGTGAATCACCGGTCAACTTGAGTGGTCAATTGTCTATATGAAACTGATAATGCTAAAAACGAACATATATTTCATAGCATTATTCCTCAAGAAAGACAAGCTTTTAGTTGCAATTGTTCTATTTACAAGAGATATTCGTTTAAATATTAAAAGTGAAGACAAAAGGCAGATTCGACAAATTATAGACAAAAAGGTCCAAAGAGCTATAAAGTACAAGATACAACTAAAAAGGTTCAAAATATTGATGAGGAACGTCTCAAAATGACAAGAGTACAAGTTGCGGAACGCAAAGTACGCGATTTAAAATAATACGCGAGGACGTCCGAAAATCCGGAACCGGGACCTGAGCCAAGAAGAAACGCCCGACGCAACGGACCAAAAATATCTAGTCTACTATGCACAAGAATATAATATAATATATATATAATTATATATAATTATATATTATATATATTATTATTATTATATTACGTCGGCAAGAAGAAAACAAAAGTAGTTGGCTGAATCCAGGGTGGCCATGCGACTCGCATGGCCAGAGGCACAAAACCATGCGAGTCGCATGGTGTGAGATTGCTGGTCAGGTCCTATAAAAAGCCAGTTTTGTGCCGAGTTTTAAATCATCATCCTTTTTCTCTTCCTCTTCAACGTAAATATATTTATATTTATAATTTATATTTTAATTTTAATTATAATTCTAATAATAAGGGTATGTTAGCGAATGTTGTAAGGGTGTAAGTCGAAATTCTGTCCGTGTAACGCTACGCTATTTTTAATCATTGTAAGTTATGTTCAACCTTTTTATATTAATGTCTCGTAGCTAAGTTATTATTATGCTTGTTTAAAACGAAGTAATCATGATGTTGGGCTAATTACTAAAATTGGGTAATTGGGCTTTGTACCATAATTGGGGTTTGGACAAAAGAACGACACTTGTGGAAACTAGACTATGGGCTATTAATGGGCTTTATATTTGTTTAACTAAATGAAAGTTTGTTAATGTTAATATAAAAGATTTACAATTGGGCGTCCCTATAAATTACCATATACACTCGATCGGACACGATGGGCGGGGTATTTATATGTACGAATAATCGTTCATTTAACCGGACACGGGAATGGATTAATAGCCACTAGAATAATTAAAACAGGGGTGAAATTACATTCAAGGGTAATTGGTGTAATTGTTAACAAAGTAGTAAAACCTTGGTTTACACGCAGTCGATAACCTGGTGTATTCATTAAACAAAGTATTAAAACCTTGTTACAATTCGAATCCCCAATTAGTTGGAATATTTATCTTCGGGTATAATAATAATTTGACAAGGACACTTGCAATTTATATTTATGACTGATGGACTGTTATGGACAAAAACCAGACGGACATATTGAATAATCCAGGACAAAGGACAATTAACCCATGGGCATAAAACTAAAATCAACACGTCAAACATCATGATTACGGAAGTTTAAATAAGCATAATTCTTTTATTTCATATTTAATTTCCTTTATTTTATATTTAATTGCACTTCTAATTATCGCACTTTTATTTATTGTTATTTTATTTAATCGCACTTTTAATTATCGTACTTTTAATTATCGCAATTTAATTTTATCGCATTTTTATTATTCGCAATTTCATTATCGTTATTTACTTTACGCTTTAATTTAAAGTCTTGTATTTATTTTATATTTTACATTAGGTTTTAACTGCGACTAAAGTTTTAAAATCGACAAACCGGTCATTAAACGGTAAAAACCCCCCTTTATAATAATAATATTACTTATATATATATTTGTATTTTTATAAAAGTAAATTAAGATAGCGTTGAGCTTTGTTTAAAGATTTCCCTGTGGAACGAACCGGACTTACTAAAAACTACACTACTGTACGATTAGGTACACTGCCTATAAGTGTTGTAGCAAGGTTTAAGTATATCCATTCTATAAATAAATAAATATCTTGTGTAAAATTGTATCGTATTTAATAGTTTTTCCTAGTAAAATATAAGCTATTTTATATACACCTCGTTCGACATCAAGTATTTTTGGCGCCGCTGCCGGGGAATCATCCACCGAAGCGAAACGCCATATTTTTAATTTTTAAGTTATAATTAGTTTTTGTAAAATTTATATTTTTGTTTAAATATATAGAAAAAAAAAAAAAGAGAGCTTTTAAAATCGAAAAAAAAAAAAAAAGTATTTTAAATATATTTTTTTAGTTTTTCTTTTATTTTTACAAAATTATAAAGTATTTTAAGTTTATTTTTAGTTTTAAGATTAAGTTTTATTTTAATTATATATATATTTATATTTAAATAGAAAAACAGAAAAAAAAAAAAAAAAAGAAAATAAATATTAAATATACGTGACCTGTCAAATTGAACCTGTCCAGTTGAACCGGTCCAGTTAGTCATGCGACTCGCATGACCCAACCCCTTAAATCATGCGACTCGCATGAGGGGTCTGACAGGACCACATCTGAACCCTAAAAACGCATTAATTACGGAGTATAATATATTATTATTATATTAAACCCTAATTTGATTTATTATTATTAATTAAGTTTTTAGTTTAATTAATTACTTTTAATTAGTTTTATTATATTTAAAACTTAATACTTTAATATAATTAATATAAAAATAATATTTTAATAAAAATTGTATTTTTTTTTTATCACTTTTTATAACTTTTATATTTTGTCCCTTTTTAATCGTTGTAGCGTAATATTTGTATTTTTTTTAGCTCATAATTAATTTTAAACTTAGTTTTAGCTATAGTTATTTTTACTCCTATATTTTTAGGCTTTGCCGTAGAATTCCTTAAGTGCTTTTTCTTTAGATTAAGATTTAGGTGCTTTAGAATTTTGCGACGCCTTTTTACGTTTTAGTTTCTTTTTAAGTTATTTCCATTTGGGATTTAGTTTTTTCCTGTAAGCTTTAATATTTTTAGACCTTTTACTATGTATCAATTATCATTCCAATTAGTAATTTCAATTTGCGATTATAATTTTAAGTTAGTTGTAGTAATAAGGTTAAATTAGTAAAGTATTTTTAAGTTTTGATAAGTTTCTTTTAATTTTCCGTCACCTTTTATTTTTCAATCATTTTTCTTTTTCGACATTTTTCGACGCGCAATCTTTTTCTCTCTTATTTCTCGCTATTCTAGTTTTAGGACTTAGAATTTTTTCTACTTCTTATCTAAATTTCTTAAAATTACGAAAATTTATTTTAAGTAGTTAAATTGATAGACATAAAAATTTTCTGGTTCGTAGTAATAGTTGGATTTGTACGTGGACCGGGTTATTGGAGCCAAACAGTCCTCAATTATATTGAGACCAAACGAATCCTGCCCCTCTGCTGCATCTTTTGGCTATTCGAAACGTGGGCAAAATCAGAAAAGTCTATTGATTGGATAACTTATTATAATTTTTCTTTCCTTTTTAAAACTAATAGGATATTCTGTGAATGCACCGAGCAAGACGTTCATCACCTTTTGTACGTTCACCACCTGTAACTCGATCAAGACATCGTTTAACAAATATAACCGCCGTTGATTTTTCTTTAGAATCGTCATCCAGTCGACCAAGTACTTCAGTTCAAATTTCCGATAATCCAGTTTTTGAAACAAACCTCACAATTGAGAATCCAGAAAATATTCAGGAACGGTTCATAGATCCTGAACCATTAAACTTTCCTCCGGAACCACAAATCATTCAAACAGAGATTGTTGAGGAACGAACTATTAAATCAGAATCATCTAGTGATACCGATTCAACAAATTCAATTATGGAGAATCTGGAACCTTTAAGTATGGAAGATCGAATGAGAGCTAAACGCACTGGCCAAGGTCACGCAATTACTCATCCAGACATTAATGCGCCAGATTATGAAATCAAAGGACAAATTCTACACATGGTGACTAATCAATGCCAATTTAGTGGTGCGCCAAAGGAAGATCCAAATGAACATCTACGTACCTTTAATAGGATCTGCACACTATTTAAAATACGAGAAGTGGAGGATGAACAGATATATCTCATGTTATTTCCCTGGACTTTAAAGGGAGAAGCCAAAGATTGGTTGGAATCGTTACCTGAAGGGGCGATTGATACATGGGACGTTTTAATTGACAAATTTCTTAAACAATTCTTTCCTGCATCTAAAGCCGTAAGACTTCAAGCAGAAATTGTTACGTTCACACAGAAGCCAAATGAAACTCTATATGAGGCGTGGACAAGATATGGAAAGTTGTTAAGAGGATGTCCGCAACATGGTTTAGACACCTGTCAAATAGTACAAATATTCTACCAAGGATGCGACATCACTACAAGGAAAGACATAGATATAGCAGCTGGTGGTTCTATTATGAAGAAAACCGAAACTGATGCTTACAAAATTATTGATAACACTGCTTCCCACTCACATGAGTGGCACCAAGAAAAAGATATCATTAGATCATCTAAAGCAGCTAGAGCCGATTCTAGCCATGACTTAGATTCCATTTCAGCAAAGATAGATGCTTTCGAGAGACGAATGGAAAAGATGACTAAAGATATTCATGCTATACGAATTAGTTGTGAGCAGTGTGGAGGACCACATTTGACAAAAGATTGTCTCAGTATTGAATTAACAATGGAACAAAGAGAGAATATTTCATACATAAACCAAAGGCCTGGAAATAATTATCAGAATAATTATCAACCGCCAAGACCGATTTACAATCAAAACCAGAATTATAACCGAAATATTCCATACAACAACCAACAAGGTCCTAGCAATCAACAAGTATCCAACAATACTTATAATCAGCAAAGACCGAATTTTCAAAACAAACCACCACAACAAACCGATGATAAAAAGCCGAATTTAGAAGATATGATGACGAAGCTAGTTGAAACTCAAACGCAGTTTTTCACATCTCAAAAACAAACCAATGAACAAAATGCTCAAGCATTTAGAAATCAACAAGCTTCTATTCAAAATCTGGAACAAGAAGTAAGTAACCTAGCAAGGTTAATAGGTGAAAGAAAACCGGGAAGTCTACCTAGTGATACAAATGCTAACCCCCGGAATGAGACAGCTAAAGCTATTACCACAAGAAGTGGTACAACACTTAAACCACCTGAAATACCTGTAACTTCTGATGAAACTATTCCTACTCCACAAGAACCACAACCTGATCAAGATAAGGAAAAAGAACCGGTAGTTGAAAAGGTTAATGAAGATAACACAGTTAAGGATAAACCTTATGTTAAACCATACCAACCACCACTTCCTTACCCGAGTAAAATGAAGAAGGAAAAACTTGAAGCCGAGCAATCCAAATTCTTGGATATGTTTAAACAGATAAATGTAAATCTTCCTTTCATTGATGTAATTTCAGGAATGCCAAGATATGCTAAATTCTTGAAAGATCTAATCACGAATAGAAAGAAAATGGAAGAACTCTCGGCTGTTACTATGAATGCTAATTGTTCAGCAGTACTGTTGAATAAGATACCAGAAAAATTATCTGATCCAGGAAGTTTCACAATTCCATGTTTTCTGGGTAGCCTTAGTTCAATAGAAGCATTGGCTGATTTAGGTGCTAGTATAAATCTAATGCCGTATTCACTATACGCTAAACTAGACCTTGGAGAATTAAAACCAACAAGAATAAGCATACAACTAGCCGATAGATCAATAAAATATCCTAGAGGGATAATGGAGAACATGCTAGTTAAAGTTGGTACTTTAGTATTTCCAGTAGATTTTGTTGTTTTGGACATGGAAGAAGATTCTCAAGTTCCTCTCATATTAGGAAGACCATTCTTAAACACGGCTAAAGCAATGATAGACGTGTTCGGTAAGAAACTGACCCTAAGTATAGAGGATGAGAGTGTTACCTTTTCAGTTGATAGAGCAATGCAACAACCACAATCTGCAGATGATACATGTTATTATATTCAAACTATAGATGCACATGCAGAATTATTAGAAGAATTTCCAGAATTACAAGGAACAGGAGAATGTTCTTTAGGAGAAGGAAATGAACCAATTGATGAAGCTGAAATGTTAGCTACACTTATAGCTAATGGATATGAACCAACAACAGAAGAAATTCAAATGCTAAAAGAAGAAGACAGATATCGATACAAATCATCGATAGAAGAACCTCCGAAATTAGAGTTAAAGCCACTTCCAAACCATTTGGAATACGCTTATTTACATGGTGAATCTGAATTACCTGTAATAATATCGTCTTCTCTTACTGAAAATGAGAAATCACAACTCATTTCTGTGTTGAAAGCTCATAAACAAGCCATTGCATGGAAGATTCATGATATTAAAGGAATAAGTCCTTCGTATTGCACACATAAAATCCTTATGGAAGAAGGTCATAAAACGTATGTGCAACGCCAACGAAGACTAAATCCTAATATGCAAGATGTAGTTAAGAAAGAGATTATTAAACTGCTAGATGCAGGTTTAATATATCCAATCTCTGATAGTCCATGGGTAAGCCCAGTTCAATGCGTGCCTAAGAAGGGTGGCATGACTGTCATCACAAATGAGAAAAATGAGCTTATTCCTACTAGGACTGTAACAGGATGGCGTGTATGTATTGATTATAGAAAATTAAATGACGCCACCAGAAAAGATCACTTTCCCTTACCTTTCATAGATCAAATGTTGGAAAGATTAGCCGGAAATAGTTACTATTGTTTTCTAGATGGATTTTCCGGATATTTTCAAATTCCAATAGCACCCGAGGACCAAGAGAAAACCACATTCACGTGCCCTTATGGTACTTTTGCTTACAAACGCATGCCATTTGGACTTTGTAACGCCCCTGCAACCTTTCAAAGGTGTATGATGGCGATTTTTCACGACATGATAGAAGAATGCATGGAAGTATTCATGGATGACTTTTCAGTCTTCGGTGATACATTTAAATCATGTCTAGTTAATCTGGAACGAATGCTAATTAGATGCGAAAAATCAAATCTAGTACTCAATTGGGAGAAATGCCATTTCATGGTTAAAGAAGGCATCGTTCTTGGACATAAAATTTCAAAAGAAGGAATTGAAGTGGATAGAGCTAAAGTAGATGTAATTGCTAAACTTCCACATCCCACCAATGTTAGAGGAGTTAGGAGTTTTCTAGGGCATGCCGGTTTTTACCGACGTTTCATAAAAGATTTTTCTAAAATTGCCACTCCTATGAATAAACTCCTAGAAAAGGATGCGCCATTCATCTTTACAGATGAGTGTATCAAATCTTTTAATATTCTTAAAGAAAAACTCACTAATGCACCGATCATGATAACACCAAATTGGAATCTACCATTCGAACTAATGTGCGATGCAAGTGATTTTGCAATGGGAGCCGTTTTAGGACAAAGGATTGAAAAACGATTTCAACCTATATATTATGCTAGTAAGACATTACAAGGAGCACAAACGAACTATACAACTACTGAAAAAGAACTCCTTGCTATTGTCTTTGCTTTTGACAAATTTCGATCATATCTCGTTCTAGCAAAAACGGTGGTCTATACCGACCATTCTGCTCTTAGATACCTATTTTCAAAACAAGATGCTAAACCAAGATTAATCCGTTGGATCTTACTCTTACAAGAGTTTGATATTGAAATCCGAGATAAAAAAGGAGCAGAAAATCTCGCCGCTGATCATCTTTCTCGTCTTGAAAATCCCGAATTAGAAGTTCTGAATGAATCGGCCATACAAGACAACTTTCCTGATGAATATCTATTGAAGATAGATTATAAAGAAATCCCATGGTTTGCAGACTATGCAAACTACTTAGTTTGTGGATTCCTTGAAAAAGGATTATCGTACCAAAGACGAAAGAAATTCTTCAGTAATATAAAACACTATTTCTGGGAAGATCCACACCTGTTTAAAAGTTGTCCCGATGGAATAATACGCCGATGTGTATTTGGAGATTAAGCTAGTAAAATTTTAAACCATTGTCACACAGGACCAACAGGAGGGCATTATGGGCCTCAACTAACAGCAAGAAAAGTTTATGAAGCTGGATTCTATTGGCCTACAATTTACAAAGACGCACACCTTCTTTGCAAATCCTGTGATGCATGTCAAAGGGCCGGAAAAATAAGTCAACGTGATGAAATGCCACAAAATGTCATCCAAGTATGTGAAGTATTTGACATTTGGGGTATTGACTTTATGGGTCCATTTCCAAAATCTCATAATAATATATATATACTCGTAGCCATTGATTATGTATCTAAATGGGCGGAAGCACAAGCTCTCCCAACTAACGATGCACGAGTTGTAGTAAACTTTTTAAAACGTCTTTTTGCAAGGTTTGGAACACCGAAAGCTTTAATAAGTGATCGGGGTACTCATTTCTGTAATAATCAACTTGAGAAAGTTCTTAAAAGATATGGAGTAACTCATAAAATCTCCACCGCATATCATCCACAAACAAGTGGACAAGTTGAAAATACCAACCGAGCTTTAAAACGTATTCTAGAGAAAACCGTAGGATCAAATCCGAAGGAATGGTCCATTAAATTGGAGGATGCACTCTGGGCTTTTAGAACAGCCTACAAAACTCCAATTGGAACCACACCTTTTAGACTTGTTTATGGAAAAGCATGTCATCTTCCAGTAGAAATTGAACACAAAGCATTTTGGGCTTTGAAAACATGTAATCTTGATTTACATGAAGCCGGACGACTACGATTAAGTCAACTAAACGAATTAGAAGAATTAAGACATGAAGCATACGAAAATTCGTTAATCTATAAAGAAAGAACGAAGAAATGGCATGATAAAAGAATCAGAAGTTCAAAAGAATTCAAAGAAGGAGACAGAGTTCTTCTTTTCAATTCACGATTCAAGCTATTTCCTGGAAAATTGAAATCAAGATGGTCTGGACCATTCATAGTCAAAAGAGTTTTCCCATACGGAACGATAGAATTAATAAATTCAAATGGGATTGAATTTAAAGTTAATGGTCACAGAGTTAAACATTACATACATGGTCCGATGGAAGTCGACAACGAAGTTAATCACAATTTCGACACCACAGCTAACTAAGTGTGGGGAGAATCAAGTCTTTAAAGGATAATATATATTTCTGTTAGAGTTAGATTGTCTGTTTTC
Source organism: Rutidosis leptorrhynchoides (assembly GCF_046630445.1). NCBI lineage: Eukaryota > Viridiplantae > Streptophyta > Magnoliopsida > Asterales > Asteraceae > Rutidosis > Rutidosis leptorrhynchoides. The sequence goes on from NC_092337.1 coordinate 331,977,740, forward strand.
GTATAGTTCTCGAAAATGGAACACGTATGGTCTTTCCCTAGCAGACCCTAAAGAACTAGTCTTCTCCCCCCATTCTGAATTTTTATTTTTTTAGGTTTTTACGAAATGAAGACTGCCTGTGAACTAAACCATGGTCTAATGCTACACGCTTTGATCACTAAAAGAAATAATGACATACTACCGAGTGAATTAGTATCAGTAATCAGAGAAAGAATGGACGGAGTTAGAAAAGGATCCAGATGCGAAGATAATAAGTTACAATTTGGTAAAGGAAAATCAAAATCCGCAGCGAAAAGAAGAGCACGACACCTAGAAAAATGTCACAAATGCGGAAAATGGTCACATGGAGGTAAATGTTCAAATAATCAAACCTATTCAAATACCGAATTTGTTACTTTATGCAGAGACGGACCGTTCATATGTTTAGAAGAAAAGACAATGAATGCTCGAGGTTACGCTTATGCAGCCATGGAAAATCAATTAAACCGACTATCTTATGAATATAATAGATCATATAACTAAGAAATCTATTTCACAGGTATGTCTGTATAGTTTTCATTTTTATTTTTATTTTTAACCTTTTGATAATAAACGCTAATTTGTTCGCTAAAAAGTATTAAATTGGTATTAAATAAAATTAGGTTTGGCGACCGAAATTATTGATATCGTTCAAAAATTTATTACATCACTGCGAAATTTAACGTTTATTCTTAAGGTATAAATATCTTTAATCAATCAACCCAAAATATTTCAAAAATTCGCCATGAGTTAAATTAGGTCTTGGAACCGAAATTACTTTACCGAAAAGAGGGGCGCATATTTTTGATAATATTTGATTGATTAAAGTGGGATAAAAAGACAAAAAGATTTTTAATTTTATTTTTAAAAATTAATATTTAAATCTTAAATTAATATTGTAAACTTTGTAAAAACAATATATTTAAAATTGTAAATATTTGAAAAATTAATATAAGTTTGGTGTGAATTTATAATATGAATTTTTAAAATAAGTTTGGTGTGAATTTATAATATGAATTTTTAAATTAAGTTTGGTGTGAATTTTTTAATTTTTAAAATATGAATTTTTAATTTTATGCATTTCAAATTTTAAGTTTGGTGTGATTTTTTATTAATTTTGAATTTTATATTCATGTTGTGTGAATTTAAAAACAAAAATTTACTTTATCTCATTAAGTTAAAAATATGATTTTTAAAAATTCGTCGTAAGTTGAAGACTAGGTCTTTGAACCGAAATTGCTTTACCCGAGGGAGGGACGAGAACTTTTATTATCATTATTTTTAATCTTATTGATTTAAAGTATGCCAAAAACATTAAAAAACCCAAAAATCTTAGCTTTTAAAACAATCGCTACAAAAAGACAAATTTTAAAATTTTGTCGAGGGACGGACTAGGGCATCGTCCCGAAACGACCTCGTCTTAAAAAGAAACAAAATTTTTAAAATTTTATTAAATTTTATGTTTTAAAAGTTTAAGGTTTATATAAAAAAAAAAAAAAAAAAAAAAAAAAATACCTGGAATTACACCCCATGCGAGTCGCATGGGGATGGGCAGAAGGCCATGCGACTCGCATGGCCATAAAAAGCTGGACAGGATCAAAACTTCCAGCGAGCTGCTCTGTCTCTCACAATAACACACACACACATACACGAAAACTCTCCAAACTCTCTCAATTTTTCACCAATTTTCACCAAATTTCTTGCAAAAATTTCACAATAATCATGCCTAGATTCAGTAGTCTCAACCCCTTCAGGAGAAAGGTAAAGATTTCACCCCTAATCTCTTTAAATTCGAATTTTTGTGTTCTTGAGCTAGAAAATTTATATTTTGATTTTGTTAAATTTAGATGTAATTAGAGCTAAATTGTTGTTATATTATGCATGTATATCCTAGATAGAAGCTATTTAACATGAATTGAAGCTAAAAACTTCAAATTTTTAAGAATCTAGGGTTTGTGTTCTTGAGCAATTTGGGGCTTTTTGTTATAAACAGGTTATGGCCGATTTTTGTCATGAATTGTTGCTAAATTAAGTAGTGTAACATGTTTAGGTAGTTAATTGATCCAAACTTTGAGCCTAAACATGTTTTTGAGAATTAAAGTGGACTTTTTAAGTCCAAAAATTCATGAACTTGGATAATTTGATATAAAGGCTATTTGAAACTTGTTTCATTGCTAGTAGTGATTATTTTGGCATGTTATTTGAGATAAATGCTTATGAACTTGATGTACATTTTTCGTATAGGCTTATTTGACAAAGTGTAGACTTGACAAAAATATGAAAATGAACACTAGTTTGATTTGAATGCCATGTAACAAGTGTTTAATTGCTATAATGATTATTGTTGACATGTTTAAGAGTTTAAATGTGATAAAACATTGTACACATTTTCGTATGTAAAAGTGTAGAATTGTTATTGTTAAGAAAATGTGTATAAAATGTGTTATGAATTGAACAGGTCATCATAATTGTTTCAAGTTATTATTTTGCTAACACTAATGCATATTTGGATGCACAAATTTTGTGTTTAATGTGTTTTGCAGAAAGCCGATACTGGAGGTTCAGGAGCATCATCGTCCAGGCAACCAGAGCCCGAACCGGAAATGTTTCATGAACAGGAACAACATATGCAACAAGAAGAAGAAGAACAGGAGGAGCAACATATTCCTTATCACGATCAAGATCAATTATTCGTGAATCAGTTTCGTCAATTCGCTCCACATCAAAGGATTCTGAGTTTAGACATTAATGAAGATCAGTTACACCCAAATCTGAGATTTGATAGATGTTGGATAGAGTATCCAGATTATCAAAAGAACATGCACATTCTCTACTTTAAGGTTGTTGAAATGCCAAGGGCAATTGACTGGGTACCTTTGGAAACAGTTGACCTTGCCGAACCGATTCGGCAATTATTGGTGCAAAGGTATGGTAATTCTCAGTTTAACGATTGGATGCGCCTATTTTCCATTCGTAGAACCATATATAGGGAATGGTGTATAGAATTACTTAGTACTATTAAGTTAAACAGTGATGTTAGGAGGATAGATGATAGAAGCTTTATTAGGTTTCTGTTAGGTGGACGAATGTACAGAATGTCCATGATAGATTTAGCAAGGGCCTTACAGATTTACACCCCTGCTGAACTTTTGAGCCCCGACTGTAATAGCCTGATTGCCCAAGGAGAAAGGGTAGATAGGGAATTTGATATTAACGCTGTCTGGAGGCGTATGTCCCACTTTAATGAATTTCACGCCAGTGGAAATCATACATACTTAGATATAGACAGAGCTGAACTCCGGGTGATTCATAGATTCTTAGCAAACACAATTACACAAAGGGGTAGGAATAAGGAGAAATTGACCGTAAATGATTTGTTCTACCTCAAGTGTATTAGAGACCCGAGGAGTTTCGTTAACATTCCCTATTGTGTTGGTTATTATCTCGCTAATGTAGTTTCGGGGATGAAATCGGGGAGTATTATAGGTGGTGGTATTTTCATTACTCTCATTGGAGAGTATTTAGGTGTAGATAAGCACCAAGGGGGTTCAATGAACGAAATAGAGGACGGAGGTGAAACTATAAGTTCAAACCTTTATCACGGTGCAAGGGTATTATTGATGAGACGTGGTCGGGTATATCGATACGAGGGACCTCAGCGACAGGTAGAGAGAGGTTCGGATGACGAGATGGAGGAGGCGAACAACATTATAGGAGTTGTTCGGGAGACTGCTCTTGATTTAGGTATTCGTATGGAGGATGAATACATGACGAACTATGATAGGCATATGCAGTACGAGGCATGGCAACGCCGGAATGACTACGAGCATTCCCGGCAACGAGAGCATGGCCGATGGGATTATCATCAGCGCCAAATTATAAGCCAGTTGCAGCCTGGTGAGATGTATTATCCGACCCGACCCGCATACTATCCCGCACATCAGCCAGAGATGAGACCACCCTATGATTCATATGATTATGACGCAGCATACCAGTACACCTATAATCAGCCATGGAACCCGGACGCGAACATGAATTGGGATCCATATCCTAATTTTCCTCCTAACCCACCTCCTGATCAGTAGAGATAAGTTGGTAATTTTTATTTTTTATTATTTTAAACACTTAACATTTCTATTACGTTTATGTAATGTTTGATATTTCTATTATTATTGTGTACTAATATTTTTCTTATAGTTTGAAAGTGGGATGCCAAAGTTCCATTTCAAATTTCATGTATGATTATATTTGTATTGTATGTATTCTATTTTATGCACAAAACAGGGTGAAACAACGCGTTTTCAAAGACTGGCATTAAGTCCAGCAAAAGCAAGTAATTTTGACGACAATGATGCAAAATGTATGTGAAATAACAACAAGACGGAATGAACAAATGACGTGCACCATTTATCATTCAGCAAACAAACGCCAATATATTAGGAAACTTTGGTAAAAATTTAATAATTTTCACACAAATCACCCTCAATAATTTAAATTGTTACTGATTTCTTGCAAATGAGGGCATTGCAAGATCTTAAGTGTGGGAAGGGGTTAAATTCTTTCGGATTTTAAAATTTTAATATTAAACACTTGGTTACCATTAAAAATACTAGTAAAGCAGTAGTTGTATTAGAATCTAGTGCTCTCTGATAAAAAAAAGAACAGCCCTAGTCTTATATACTGACTACCCAATTCTAGTAAAATTTTTCAAAATTTTCAATTAAATGAATTCAAATCATGTTTATACATATTTATGAACGATAAAACTAGGTTTTAACACCGAAATTATTGTTACCTCGGAAAGGACATAAATTGAGAAACAAACTAAAATGTTAAAATTCATTTAAAAATGGAATAGAGGACGATAAAAAGAAAAATAAAAAGCCAAGTGTGGGAAAATTTACCAAGTTATTTTAAACATATGCCACATATATTTGTAACAAATAACTGAAAATACTTTTGCTTTGGACTAAGCTAAACTGTTTTACCCAATGAAAGAAAAGAAGAGATGGATCTACACGATGAATCAATTCCATCACTAAAAGGAAGTAAAGTCTTCCGAAAAAGACACGCGCTTCTTGATTTAGGTCATGAAGTTGTCGTTCAGACCAGCTGTAGGTTGACGAAAAATCTAGAAAAGTCATCACTAAAATCAGCAGGAAATCCACGGACCTCAGCATCAAACAGGGTCGCCAAGTGGTCAGATTTATCCTAACCATGAGAAGGATTTATCTCGTACAATGGGGGGGCACCATGCAAATTAGCTGGATAAGACTAATGAATCAGATCCCCAGAAAGGATAATCTCCTTAAAGATTAAAAATCAGCTTTTAAGACTGATATTACTCAATCCTAGAGATTGACCGTAAAGATTGAGAATTCAAACTCATGGAATTCAATGATATCTAAAACTCGAGCTGAAACGAGAAAATATTTTGATCAAAAATACAAACCGATTTGTTTTCTGAAAACCCTATTTTCAATGCGTTCATTACCATTGAACGTAAAATCCTAGGAATTCACCTGGAATTCATTAGGTCACCTGAACTAAATCGGGTGTCAACCGTAAGAACGGTGGTTGCATAACATGGTCAAAGACAGGACCTTGTGCCAGACCGAAAAATTATAAGGGTGAGCTTTACTATTGCTCCTACCAAGGATAGTAATTGCGTCCGACACGTTATAAACCATAATCAAAAGCATGTCACGGGACATTGCCTTAAACAGTTGCTTGTTCAACGCTTTCCTTTACAACCGGACGGTAGTTTGCCGAAAGGTAATATACGGAACAAGTAAACTGGACGTGTTGCTTTCCAAATACAAGGTTAGCAAGTGGGTGACACAAAACCGCAAGTTTTGAGCTAAAATTTTCAAATCTGAAACCCACCAAACCCACAAAAATATTTTGCAAACACCGGTAAAGGGTTATTCCGGAAAACTTATCTAGGGGAAAAACTAGATTTAATTTTCAAAAGATCAAATGTTTTCATAAAGATCCAATTTCCTTAATGGATCTAAATTTTTATAGTCATGTGAGACTGTAAACCATATCGTTACTACCATTGTTTATACCGCCGTATAGAAATCACTGATGTACAAAGTGTGAAGAATAAAGAAGTGATTCTAGTATTTCAAGACAATATTGCTTGAGGACAAGCAACGCTCAAGTGTGGGAATATTTGATAATGCTAAAAACGAACATATATTTCATAGCATTATTCCTCAAGAAAGACAAGCTTTTAGTTGCAATTGTTCTATTTACAAGAGATATTCGTTTAAATATTAAAAGTGAAGACAAAAGGCAGATTCGACAAATTATAGACAAAAAGGTCCAAAGAGCTATAAAGTACAAGATACAACTAAAAAGGTTCAAAATATTGATGAGGAACGTCTCAAAATGACAAGAGTACAAGTTGCGGAACGCAAAGTACGCGATTTAAAATAATACGCGAGGACGTCCGAAAATCCGGAACCGGGACCTGAGCCAAGAAGAAACGCCCGACGCAACGGACCAAAAATATCTAGTCTACTATGCACAAGAATATAATATAATATATATATAATTATATATAATTATATATTATATATATTATTATTATTATATTACGTCGGCAAGAAGAAAACAAAAGTAGTTGGCTGAATCCAGGGTGGCCATGCGACTCGCATGGCCAGAGGCACAAAACCATGCGAGTCGCATGGTGTGAGATTGCTGGTCAGGTCCTATAAAAAGCCAGTTTTGTGCCGAGTTTTAAATCATCATCCTTTTTCTCTTCCTCTTCAACGTAAATATATTTATATTTATAATTTATATTTTAATTTTAATTATAATTCTAATAATAAGGGTATGTTAGCGAATGTTGTAAGGGTGTAAGTCGAAATTCTGTCCGTGTAACGCTACGCTATTTTTAATCATTGTAAGTTATGTTCAACCTTTTTATATTAATGTCTCGTAGCTAAGTTATTATTATGCTTGTTTAAAACGAAGTAATCATGATGTTGGGCTAATTACTAAAATTGGGTAATTGGGCTTTGTACCATAATTGGGGTTTGGACAAAAGAACGACACTTGTGGAAACTAGACTATGGGCTATTAATGGGCTTTATATTTGTTTAACTAAATGAAAGTTTGTTAATGTTAATATAAAAGATTTACAATTGGGCGTCCCTATAAATTACCATATACACTCGATCGGACACGATGGGCGGGGTATTTATATGTACGAATAATCGTTCATTTAACCGGACACGGGAATGGATTAATAGCCACTAGAATAATTAAAACAGGGGTGAAATTACATTCAAGGGTAATTGGTGTAATTGTTAACAAAGTAGTAAAACCTTGGTTTACACGCAGTCGATAACCTGGTGTATTCATTAAACAAAGTATTAAAACCTTGTTACAATTCGAATCCCCAATTAGTTGGAATATTTATCTTCGGGTATAATAATAATTTGACAAGGACACTTGCAATTTATATTTATGACTGATGGACTGTTATGGACAAAAACCAGACGGACATATTGAATAATCCAGGACAAAGGACAATTAACCCATGGGCATAAAACTAAAATCAACACGTCAAACATCATGATTACGGAAGTTTAAATAAGCATAATTCTTTTATTTCATATTTAATTTCCTTTATTTTATATTTAATTGCACTTCTAATTATCGCACTTTTATTTATTGTTATTTTATTTAATCGCACTTTTAATTATCGTACTTTTAATTATCGCAATTTAATTTTATCGCATTTTTATTATTCGCAATTTCATTATCGTTATTTACTTTACGCTTTAATTTAAAGTCTTGTATTTATTTTATATTTTACATTAGGTTTTAACTGCGACTAAAGTTTTAAAATCGACAAACCGGTCATTAAACGGTAAAAACCCCCCTTTATAATAATAATATTACTTATATATATATTTGTATTTTTATAAAAGTAAATTAAGATAGCGTTGAGCTTTGTTTAAAGATTTCCCTGTGGAACGAACCGGACTTACTAAAAACTACACTACTGTACGATTAGGTACACTGCCTATAAGTGTTGTAGCAAGGTTTAAGTATATCCATTCTATAAATAAATAAATATCTTGTGTAAAATTGTATCGTATTTAATAGTTTTTCCTAGTAAAATATAAGCTATTTTATATACACCTCGTTCGACATCAGAAACCTATTTAAATTAATCAAGTCTTAACAAGTTTGATTGCTTAACATGTTGGAAACAATTAATCATGTAAATAACAATTTCATTTAATATATATAAACATGGAAAAGTTCGGGTCACTACAGTACCTACCCGTTAAATAAATTTCGTCCCGAAATTTTAAGAAGTTGGAGGTGTTGATGTATCTTCTGGAAATAAGTGCGGGTATTTCTTCTTCATCTGATCTTCTCATTCCCATGTGAACTCGGGTCCTCTACGAGTATTCCATCGAACTTTAACAATTGGTTTCTTGTTTTGCTTAAGTCTTTTAACCTCACGATCCATTATTTCGACGGGTTCTTCGACGAATTGAAGTTTTTCGTTGATTTGGATTTCGTCTAATGGAATAGTGAGATCTTCTTTAGCAAAAGATTTCTTCAAATTTGAGACGTGGAAAGTGTTATGTACAGCCGCGAGTTGTTGTGGTAATTCAAGTCAGTAAGCTACTGGTCCGACAAGATCAATAATCTTGAATGGTCCTATATACCTTGGATTTAATTTCCCTCGTTTACCAAATCGAACAACGCCTTTCCAAAGTGCAACCTTAAGCATGACCATCTCTCCAATTTCAAATTCTATATCTTTTCTTTTAATGTCGGCGTAGCTCTTTTGTCTACTGTGGGCGGTTTTCAACCGTTGTTGAATTTGGATGATCTTCTCGGTAGTTTCTTGTATTATCTCCAGACCCGTAATCTGTCTATCCCCCACTTCACTCCAACAAATCGGAGACCTGCACTTTCTACCATAAAGTGCTTCAAACGGCACCATCTCAACGCTTGAATGGTAGCTGTTGTTGTAGGAAAATTCTGCTAATGGTAGATGTCGATCCCAACTGTTTTCGAAATCAATAACACATGCTCGTAGCATATCTTCAAGCGTTTGTATCGTCCTTTTGCTCTGCCCATCAGTTTGTGGATGATAGGCAGTACTCATGTCTAGACGAGTTCCTAATGCTTGCTGTAATGTCTGCCAGAATCTTGAAATAAATCTGCCATCCCTATCAGAGATAATAGAGATTGGTATTCCATGTCTGGAGACGACTTCCTTCAAATACAGTCGTGCTAACTTCTCCATCTTGTCATCTTCTTTTATTGGCAGGCAGTGTGCTGATTTGGTGAGACGATCAACTATTACCCAAATAGTATCAAAACCACTTGCAGTCCTTGGCAATTTAGTGATGAAATCCATGTAATGTTTTCCCACTTCCATTCCGGGATTTCGGGTTGTTGAAGTAGACCTGATGGTTTCTGATGCTCAACTTTGACTTTAGAACACATCAAACATTTTTCTACGTATTTAGCAACATCGGCTTTCATACCCGGCCACCAAAAATGTTTCTTGAGATCCTTGTACATCTTCCCCGTTCCAGGATGTATTGAGTATCTGGTTTTATGAGCTTCTCTAAGTACCATTTCTCTCATATCTCCAAATTTTGGTACCCAAATCCTTTCAGCCCTATACCGGGTTCCGTCTTCCCGAATATTAAGATGCTTCTCCGATCCTTTGGGTATTTCATCCTTTAAATTTCCCTCCTTTAAAACTCCTTGTTGCGCCTCCTTTATTTGAGTAGTAAGGTTAGTGTGAATCATTATATTCATAGCTTTTACTCGAATGGGTTCTCTGTCCTTTCTGCTCAAGGCGTCGGCTACCACATTTGCTTTCCCCGGGTGATAACGAATCTCAAAGTCGTAATCATTCAACAATTCAATCCATCTGCGCTGCCTCATGTTCAGTTGTTTCTGATTAAATATGTGTTGAAGACTTTTGTGGTCGGTATATATAATACTTTTGACCCCATATAAGTAGTGCCTCCAAGTCTTTAATGCAAAAACAACCGCGCCTAATTCCAAATCATGCGTCGTATAATTCTGCTCTTGAATCTTCAATTGTCTAGATGCATAAGCAATTACTTTCATTCGTTGCATTAATACACAACCGAGACCTTGCTTTGAGGCGTCACAATATATCACAAAATCATCATTCCCTTCAGGTAATGACAATATAGGTGCCGTAGTTAACTTTTTCTTCAACAATTGAAACGCTTTTTCTTGTTCATCCCTCCATTCAAATTTCCTCCCTTTAGGCGTTAATGCAGTCAAGGGTTTTGCTATTTTGAAAAAATCTTGGATGAATCTCCTGTAATAACCAGCTAGCCTTAAAAATTAGCGTATGTGTTTCGGAGTTTTCGGGGTTTCCCACTTTTTAACGGTTTCAATCTTTGCTGGATCCACCTGAATACCTTCTTTGTTCACTATATGATCGAGGAATTGAACTTCTTTCAACCAAAATGCACACTTTGAAAACTTAGCGTACAGTTTTTCTTTTCTCAGCAACTCTAGCACTTTTCTCAAATGTTCTTCGTGCTCTTGATCATTCTTTGAGTAAATAAGTATGTCATTGATGAATATAATTACAAACTTATCAAGATATGGCCCACACACTCGGTTCATGAGGTCCATGAATACAGCTGGTACGTTAGTCAATCCAAACGGCATAACCATAAACTTGGAATGACCGTAACGCGTACTAAAAGTAGTCTTCAGAATGTCATCCTCTTTCACCCGCATTTGGTGATATCCAGAACGTAAATCGATCTTCGAATAAACTGACGAGCCTTGTAGTTGATCAAATAAGTTGTCGATTCTCCGTAATGGGTAACGGTTCTTGATGGTAAGTTTGTTCAACTCTCGGTAGTCGATACACAACCTGAATGTACCATCTTTCTTCTTGACAAACAGAACAGGAGCTCCCCATGGTGATGTACTTGGTCAAATGAAACTACGCTCTAAAAGTTCCTGTAACTGACTTTGTAATTCTTTCATTTCGCTGGGTGCGAGTCTGTATGGAGCACGAGCTATTGGTGCAGCTCCTGGTACAAGGTCTATTTGAAATTCAACGGATCGATATGGGGGTAATCCCGGTAATTCTTTTGGAAATACATCGAAAAATTCTTTTGCGACGGGAACATCACTGATGTTCTTTTCTTCAGGTTTAACTTCCTTGATGTGTGCTAGAATAACGTAACAACCTTTTCTTATTAGTTTTTGTGCCTTCAAACTACTAATAAGATTTAACTTCGCGTTGTTCTTTTCTCCGTACACCATTAAAGGTTTTCCTTTTTCACGCATAATGCAAATCGCATTTTTGTAACAAACGACCTCTGCTCTTACCTTCTTCAACCAGTCCATGCCAATTATTACATCAAAACTCCCTAACTCGACTGGTATTAAATCAATCTTAAACGTTTCATCACCCAGTTTAATTTTTCTATCCCTACATATATTATCTGCTGAAATTAATTTACCATTTGCTAATTCGAGTAAAAATTTATTATCCAAAGGCGTCAATGGGCAACTTAATTTAGCACAAAATTCTCTACTCATATAGCTTCTATCCGCACCCAAATCAAATAAAACATAATCAGATTTATCGTCAATAAGAAACGTACCCGTAACAAGCTCCGGGTCTTCCTGTGCTTCTGCCGCATTAATATTTAAAAATCTTCCACGGCCCTGCCCATTAGTATTCCCCTGATTTGGGCAATTTCTAATAATGTGGCCTGGTTTTCCACATTTATAACAAACAGCGTTGGTATTACTTGCTCCGACACTATTCATTCTGGCATTACTTGTTCTGACACTATTTGTTTCATTAGTTATGTTAAACTTTGGTCCTAGACCTCACACTTTGTCGTGCTATGACCATTTCTTTTACACCTGTTGCAAAATGTCGTGCAAAACTCCTGATGATTTTCTTCACACCTATGACATGGCTGTTTTTGGTTTTTGTTGCCATTGTTGTTATTGAGGTTGTTATTGGGATTGTTATTGTTGTTGAAACGGTTGTTGTAGTTGTTGTTGTTGTTGGGATGTTTGTTGTAGTTATTGTTAGGATTGCGGTTATTGTTGCGATTGTTGTTGCGGTTGTTGGGATAGTTGTTGCGATTGTGGTTTTAATTATTATTGTTGTTGTACTGGTGACTCTTGTCAATGTTTTCCTCCCACTTCCTCTTGAGTTGTTTCGTGTTGGCTTCTTCGGCCGCCTGCTCTTTAATTCTTCCCTCAATCTGATTTATGAGTTTATGAGCCATTCGGCTTGCCTTTTGTATGGAAGTGGGCTCGTGTGAACTCACATCTTCTTGAATCCTTACTGGTAACCCTTTTACAAACGCGTCGATCTTCTCTTCTTCATCTTCGAACGCTCCCGGACACAATAGGCACAACTCTGTGAATCGTCGTTCATACGTGGTAATGTCGAACCCTTGTGTTCGTAACTCTCTAAGCTCTACCTTGAGCTTATTGACTTCGTTTCTAGGATGGTACTGCTCGTTCATCAATTGCTTGAATGCCGACCACGGTAGTGAGTAAGCAGCATTTTGTCCTACCTGTTCAAGATAGGTGTTCCACCACGTTAACGCAGTACCTGTGAAGGTATGCGTAGCGTACTTAACTTTGTCCTCTTCAGTACACTTACTTATGGCAAACACCGATTCGACTTTCTCGGTCCACCGTTTCAATCCAATTGGTCCTTCGGTTCCATCAAATTCCAAAGGTTTGCAGGCAGTGAATTCTTTGTAGGAGCATCCTACACGATTTCTTGCGCCGTTAGCTGCATTGCTAGATTCAGAGTTATTGTTGGTATGTAGCGCAGCCTGTACTGCGGCTATGTTTGTAGCAAGAAAGGCACGAAATTCCTCTTCGCTCATATTCATGGTGTGTCGAGTAGTCGGTGCCATTTCCTTCAAAATAGCCAACTGAATCGAGTTAATCATACAGAATATCAAGAGTAGTCAATAGTATTTCGTAGCATAATATGAACTCATTTATAAAAGATTTTTCTTCATATTAGCGTTTTATAAGTTTAAATTCGGGTACTACCTACCCGTTAAGTTCATACTTAGTAGCTAATATACAATTCAACTACTACAATTCCATATGAAAAACTGATTATAATAATATATCACATCTAAATATTCTTCAAACTTACAACATCGCTATATTACATATAACATGAAATATAGTACACTTTGATACATGACAGTTTTGAAGATAAATCTAGTTAATACGCAAGTTGTTCAGCAAAGGAAATAAAGACATGTAATTCATAAGTCCAGAAACAAGTCATGCATTCTGGTTTTACTAAGACGACTTCCCATACTTGGTCTTGTAGAAAATAACCGTTATGACCATTGGCTAGGCAGCATGTTGTAATGTCGTCAAAAGGACGAGGGTTTCGTAATGTCCAAAAGCCCCGTAATAATCTAAAAACCTTGTTTCTCACCCCAACTACTGAATCCGTCACTTGTGGGAAGGTTTTATTTAAAAGCTGCAATCCGATGTTCTTTTTCTCACTTTGGTAAGAAGCGAACATCACTAACCCGTAAGCATAACATGCTTCTTTATGTTGCATGTTAGAAGCTCTTTCTAATTCACGAAATCCTATGTTGAGATATGTTGAGTCAAAATAGGTTCTTAACCCGCAGCGTAAAATTGCATTTGGGTTCCCCGCATTTAACGCTTTAAAGAAAACACGGCGTAACTTATGGTCTCCCCAATGTGATATACCCCACCTATCAAAGGAAAGCCTTTTATAAACTAAGGCATTTCTGGAAAGTCTTTCAAATGTTTGACAAGTTAATTTTGCCATAATTAATTGTGCTGATGAATTCTGACCGACTCTAGACAAGATTTCCTCAATCATATCCTCTGGTAGATCTTCTAAAATATTCGGTTGTCTACCCTTAACGTCCATTTTGTTTTTATACTGTAAAATAGACAAGGATTAGATTCGTAAAAGATAATTAACAAATAATACAATCAATTTTCACATAGAACATAAAAGTACAAGCACACTACAATACATATAATACACAACATGATTACAACCCTCTAATCTGAATCACTGGTTTCTTCTTCTTCGGACTTGGTTCGTTTTCCTAATTTTCTAGGAATATATGGTGTTCCTCTAATACGAGCCGTCATTTTCCACAATGGTTTAGAAAAACCTGGTGGTTTAGAGGTTCCTGGGTCATTGTTACATTTTAGGAAATACGGATGTTGCCGATACATATAAAGTTCATCGGGGTTGGAATCGGGTTTCTCAATTTTTATACCTTTCCCCTTATTATTTTCTTTCGCTTTATTAAATTGGGTCGAGATAATTTCTATAACATCATCGGAATCCTCATCGGGATCCGATTCATCGGAAAATTGATAATCTTCCCAATATTTTGCTTCCTCGACGGAAACACCATTGACTATTATTAACTTTGGTCCGTTGGTTGAGGATTTTCTTTTATTTAATCGATTTGCTATAGGTATCAATATTTCTTCCTCTGGAACCTCTTCTTCTTCCGGTTCCTCCTCTTCCGGTTCCTACACTTCCGGTTCCTCTTCTTCCGGTTCCTCCTCTTCCAGTTCCTCCTCTTCCGGTTCCTCTTCTTCCGGTTCCTCTTCGGGAATTTGTGAATCTTCCCAAAATATATTCGACTCTTCATTATTATTAGGTGAATCGATGGGATTTGTACTAGTGGTAGACATCTATCACACAATATCAAACACATTAAGAGGTTAATATATCACATAATATTTACATGTTAGTAATATATAGTTTTCAATAAAAGTGTTAAGCAATCGTTTTTAAAGAAAACACGGTCGAAGTCCAGACTCACTAATGTATCCTAACAAACTCGATAAGACACACTAATGCAAATTTCTGGTTCTCTGAGACCAACGTTCGGATACCAACTGAAATGTCCCGTTCATATTGATTATAAACGTTCCATATTAATTGATTTCTTTGCGAGGTTTTGACCTCTATATGAGACGTTTTTCAAAGACTGCATTCATTTTTAAAACAACCATAACCTTTATTTTATCTATAAAGGTTTAAAAAGCATTACGTAGATTATCAAATAATGATAATCTAAAATATACCGTTTACACACGACCATTACATAATGGTTTACAATAAGAATATATTACATCAAAAATAAGTTTCTTGAATGCAGTTTTTACATAATATCATACAAGCATGGACTCCAAATCTTGTCCTTATTTTAGTATGCAACAACGGAAGCTCTTAATAATCACCTGAGAATAAACATGCTTAAAACGTCAACAAAAAATGTTGGTGAGTTATAGGTTTAACCTATATATTATCAAATCATAATGATAGACCACAAGATTTCATATTTCAATATACATCCCATACATAGAGATAAAAATCATTCATATGGTGAATACCTGGTAACCGACATTAATAAGATGCATATAAGAATATCCCCTATCATTCCGGGAAATCCTTCGGACATGATAAAAACGAATTCGAAGTACTAAAACATCCGGTACTTTGGATGGGGTTCGTTAGGCCCAATAGATCTATCTTTAGGATTCTCGTCAATTAGTAGATCGGTTTACTAATTCTTAGGCTACCAAGCAAAAGGGGCATATTCGGCTTCGATCATTCACCCATATAATGTAGTTTCATTTACTTGTGTCTATTTCGTAAAACATTTATAAAACTGCATGTATTCTCATCCCAAAATATTAGATTTTAAAAGTGGGACTATAACTCACTTTCACAGATTTTTACTTCGTCGGGAGTAAGACTTGGTCACTGTTCGATTCACGAACCTATAACAAATATATACATATATATATATATATATCAAAGTATGTTCAAAATATATTTACAACATTTTTAATACATTTTGATGTTTTAAGTTTATTAAGTCAGCTGTCCTCGTTAGTAACCTACAACTAGTTGTCCATAGTTAGATGTACAGAAATAAATTGATATATATTATCTGGAATCAATCCACGACCCAGTGTATACACGTCTCAGGCTAGATCACAACTCAAAGTATATATATTTTTGGAATCAATCTCAACCCTGTATAGCTAACTCAAACATTACTGCATATAGAGTGTCTATGATTGTTCCAAATAATATGTATACATGGGTCGATATGATATGTCAAAACATTTGCATACGTGTCTATGGTATCCCAAGATTACATAATATATTAGAATACATGTATAATACAATATAAGTTAGCTAGGATATGATTTGTATAGAATTGTTACAATATTTCCCGTAGCTACAACAATCAAAAAAATATCCAATCTTGTTTTACCCATAACTTCTTCGTTTTAAATCCATTTTGAGTGAATCAAATTGCTATGGTTTCATATTGAACTCTATCTTATGAATCTAAATAGAAAAAGTATAGGTTTATAGTCGGAAATATAAGTTACAAGTCATTTTTGTAAGAGGTAGTCAATTTCGGTCGAAAGAACGACGTCTTGATGACCATTTTGAAAAACATACTTCCACTTTGAATTTAACCATGATTTTTTGATATAGTTTCATGTTCATAAGAAAAATCATTTTCCCAGAAGAACAACTTTTAAATCAAAGTTTATCATAGTTTTTAATTATCAAACCCAAAACAGCCCGTGGTGTTACTACGACGGCGTATGTCCGATTTTACGGTGTTTTTCGTGTTTCCAGGTTTTAAATTATTAAGTTAGCATATCATATAGATATAGAACATGTGTTTAGTTGATTTTAAAAGTCAAGTTAGAAGGATTAACTTTTGTTTGCGAACAAGTTTAGAATTAACTAAACTATGTTCTAGTAATTTCAAGTTTAAACCTTTGAATAAGGTAGTTTTATATATATGAATTGAATGATGTTATGAACATCATTACTACCTCAAGTTTTGTGGATAAACCTACTGGAAATGAAAAAAATAGATCTAGCTTCAAAGGATCCTTGGATGGCTTGAAAGTTCTTGAAGCAGAATCATGACACGAAAACAAGTTCAAGTAAGCTTTCCACTCGAAATAAGATTGTTATAGTTATAGAAATTGAATCAAAGTTTGAATATGAGTATTACCTTATATTAGAAAGATATATTATTTTAAATAAGAAAGATTTCTTGAGGTTGGATGATCACTTTACAAGAATGGAAGTAAGCTAGCAAACTTGGAAGTATTCTTGATTTTATGAAACTAGAACTTATAGAATTTATGAAGAACACTTAGAACTTGAAGATAGAACTTTAGAGAGATTAATTAGATGAAGAAAATTGAAGAATGAAAGTGTTTGTAGGTGTTTTTGGTCGTTGGTATACGGATTAGATATAAAGGATGTGTAATTTTGTTTACATGTAAATAAGTCATGAATGATTACTAATATTTTTGTAATTTTATGAGATATTTCATGCTAGTTGCCAAATGATAGTTCCTACATGTGTTAGGTGACTCACATGGGCTACTAAGAGCTGATCATTAGAGTGTATATACCAATAGTACATACATCTAAAAGCTGTGTATTGTACGAGTACGAATACGGGTGCATACGAGTAGAATTGTTGATGAAACTGAACGAGGATGTAATTGTAAGAATTTTTGTTAAGTAGAAGTATTTTGATAAGTGTCTTGAAGTCTTTCAAAAGTGTATGAATACATATTAAAACACTACATGTATATGCATTTTAACTGAGTCGTTAAGTCATCGTTAGTCGTTACATGTAAATGTTGTTTTGAAACCTTTAGGTTAACGATCTTGTTAAATGTTGTTAACCCATTGTTTATTATATCTAAAGAGATGTTAAATTATTATATTATCATGATATTATGATATATTAATATATCTTAGTATGATATATATACAGTTAAATGTTGTTACAACGATAATCGTTACATATATGTCTCGTTTCGAAATCATTAAGTTAGTAGTCTTGTTTTTACATATGTAGTTCATTGTTAATACACTTAATGACATGTTTACTTGTCATTTATCATGATTAAACATAGTGTATCAATATCTTAATATGATTCATATGTATTTAGTAAGACGTTGTTATAACAATAATCGTTATATATATCGTTTCGAGTTTCTTAATTCAATAAACTCAATTTTATGTATATAACTCATTGTTAAAATACCTAATGAGATACTTACTTATAATAATATCATGTTAACTATATATATAATCATATATATGTCATCATATAGTTTTTACAAGTTTTAACGTTTGTGAATCACCGGTCAACTTGGGTGGTCAATTGTCTATATGAAACCTATTTAAATTAATCAAGTCTTAACAAGTTTGATTGCTTAACATGTTGGAAACACTTAATCATGTAAATAACAATTTCATTTAATATATATAAACATGGAAAAGTTCGGGTCACTACATCAACGACTTACAATCATCTGTAACATGTCCGTAATATTCATGAAACTCATGCCACAAAGTGTTTTTTGGTCCTTCTCTTTTATACATGGGTGCTAGCGGATTGAACTTCTGCTTAATTGGTTCAGTTAACAATATCTCTCATGGAGTTTTTGTTAAAGATCCGATTAACGAATGTCTTTCATATAGTCTTCCTCGATAATATTGACCATCGTTCCTTCTTTGATCATTCCTGCTTCTATAATCATTCCTTCTGGAGTTCTCTCCTCGCGGATAGCCTCGTGACCCATTATCATCTCGTGACCGATAATTTTCTCCTTGTTGACTTTTGGTATCATCTCCTAATCGCAAATATGTCCTTGCAATCTCCATAGCTTGCTAATATGTCTTTGGAATTGTCCATCTTAATTGTCTTATAAGTGACATGTGCCTTCACTGGTCCAAACATAAAATGAAGCCAGAAATTTGTTGGCTTTCTGGTAGGTCTGGAATTTTTTGACATTCCAGGGTGTATCGATTCATGAACTCCTTCAGTGGTTCTGCTGGATGTTGTTTAATTTCATGTGCATCCAAATGAGTCAGTGTATATCTCCTTAAGTTTTGATATTGAAGAAAATTTTTTCCCTTACATCTTGAAAGCTTGTGATGCTTCTTGGTTGTAGAACCTTGAAGCATTCTCTTGCCATCTTTTGTAGCACCATAGGAAACATATGACATGCTACTTCATCCTCCCAATGTTGAGTCCGAATAGCACCTTCAAATAATTGCAAAAAATCTTCGAGATCCGTTGATCCATCATATGTTCCTAGCGTTGATGGGATGTTCAAATTCTTTGGCAATTGATAATTCGAGATTCGTTCACAAAATCTTTGTGTTGTTGTAGACATGGCCATTGACTTTTTCGCCTCTTCCCTTATAATTAATGCGAATAGATTATCAACAGCTGTTTCTCTTGTTTCCGGTTGTGCTAAAGAATGCCTATATTTCTCTGGTGCAGCTCACGAAAGGATTTTGGCTAAGAATTTATTTGCTGATTCCTCAGTTAATTCTCCTTAATCGCTGAGAAACTCTGTTATCGTTTTTCCCTTCAATCCATCGCCTGTCTCTATTAATCTTTTTTGTATTCCTTCATCTCGTTCCTCTCTTATTTTAACCATGATTACTTCCAACAACTGCATTGCCTAGTTCTTCAAGATTTCTCGTTAGTTATTTTTAACTGTTTCATCAAACGTTTCACTTTGCTCCTTTCTTTGCGAATTGCCAAATAACTGCAAAGGTTGTACAGGTAAAAATTTCACATGTTGTATGCTTCTATTTGCTCTTCCTATAATCTCATTACCGTTTTCTTCTTGTATTCTCTTTGAAGACTCTTGAGTTATTGTCTTGCCTTGATCTCCTCCCATCTTCTTATGCTGTTCTCTTTTCTATTTGTAGAAAAATCTCAAAACTAATTAAAACACGGATGGCGCCAAATGATCGTACCAAATCTGCAATGCGAATAGGATACGAGTGCAAATCACAATCACGTTAACGTTGAGAGGTTTAAATCCCTGAAAGCTCTCCGAAACAACAATGATTACCGGATTCAAAGTCAAACGGTGAATCCAGTAGAGGTCAAACTTGGTCAAACACTTAGAGAGAGAAAGTTCTTCTTTAGAGAGAGAAATTTCTGATCTGACAAAGTGATGTAATTTTCCTATCAATGAAATCTAGGTGGCCTATTTACAGACGAGAAAGGTCAAAGGTTCTACTACGTGTCATTTTCTCATTGGTGGGTCAACCCCTTATTCTTCGGAATTTTGACCACTCAACTCGTATTTTTAGGCATATGAGTTTCGTCTTCATTCGCTATCCGCCATATCTATTCGCAATCCGCTGATGTATTATTTTTTGATGCTTTTATTCACGTTTATGATGTTCGATTCTTCTTTGAAAATGCGTTTTCTATACGCTAACCGAATAGCGTATCATTATGTAGTATCCATACAAATATAGTACTCCTTATAACCAATAGGGGAAAAGTATAAAAGAACATTTGAAAGAAAAAAAATAATTCATTTTGTATAAATTAGAAAAACACAAAAATAATGTTATTAAAAGAAAAAAGATGAAAAAAATCAATATAAAAAGAGGGAGAAAAGATTAATCTTAAAAATATATTATATTATTTTATTTGATGAAAAAAAAAAGAAAAGCAAAAATTGAAAAGTGAAAGAAAAAAAAAGTTTAGATATTGGATTTGAATCGGAGCCAAACGAAGACTACCACACCCACTACACCACTATGCTTGGCAATGAATTTACATTTACATATTTACTAATACACAACGCCATGAACAGGACTACGCGTACTCTTGACTCTTTACCTTTTTTTAAATTTTATATTTACTAATAGACAAAAGTTATGAAAAATATCAGGTCATTTTCAACTTTTCACCTTTTTCTTTAGAATTTTAACTAAATTTCACTTTAGCAATAAAGGCCCCCACACTTTTAATTTCAGATAAAATAATACTTAAGGATCACATTTAACGATTTATAACAACAACAAAAAATCAAAAATTTAATATGAAAAAAATTAAGTGAACATTGATATGCCATTTAGTATAGGTTAATCAAATATTTTGGTTATATTAGAGGTTAACTAGTTGTGGAGCCCTCACTTCGCGTCGGGAGCTCCGTTTTGAATGCGAGTTAAAAAAAAATCATTTCCTTTTGTGGATCTATTTTGTAAAAAAAGAATTTTTTTTTCTACATCTAACATTGAAGGGTTGTTCCTTTTGTGAAAGTTACTTCTTTTAGCGTTAAAGTTAGTTGATCTATTTTGTAAAAAAAAAAAAAAATTCGACATCTTTTAAGTAGTGGCATATGTGGATCCTACTGTTTGAGCGCAGTGTAGAAGCCGGTAAAGCGTGGTGGGTGTTTTTGGTGTTAGTGATGGGATAAATAATAATTTATAATATAGGTATAATAAAGTAGGGGATTCGATTTGTATTTTAATGAAAGGGGGTTGGTTTGTAAAAAATGGGAAATTGAATAGTACTATTCATAACAAATAAGACAGATTTTGTCTATTAGTTATATTGGTAATTCTAATTTATTAGGAAACATGTATGCTGACTTAAGAAAAACTACTTCGTTCATCTGACCGATCTTTTGTTTTCCCTTACGTTTTGAAAAAGGTCGGTTAGGTAGGGTTTTTTTTTAATAATTCACAAAAGTTATGATTTGTACCTAAAGTTATGATTTGCACTAATAATTCACAAATTCATGATCAATGCATTTTAGTTTGATACGTTTCAATGTTTTCTTACTATATAGAAACTGATAATGTATCGAGATTATCTTTGAAATTATACATGAAATTGTAATTGTTGTTGGACCCGAAACTTGCTATAGATATGATGGACTTGATTGTGTATGTTTCTTGGTACAAGACGGTCTTAATGAATATTTAGAAAGAATCGAAGGCCACCCACACGATCATCTCCTTGGAGGAACTATTACAGTTCTACCGTTTCTCAGGAGGTAGCCCCTACGAGGAATTTATATGAGCATCGCGTGTGGTAAAATTCCATCGAGCGAGGCTCGAACTCACAGATGTTCAATACCTTTGAGGCCCATGGGTTGGGCAAGTAACCACAATAAAAATATTTTTTAAAACTTATAAGAGTCAAACCGTTGACCTCTCACATGAAAATTCAAGTCACTGCCAATACCGATCTCCCATCACCTTGTAGTTAGACCACTCCATATCGTAACAACATTTCAAAAAACTTCTCTCCTCCACATCATCGCCACATCAGCACACACCTTTAATATTTCTTTCACTAATCCCTCCATATCATAAACTCCACCATCTAACTTTAACACATTTTAATTATTATTTAAATAAAAAATATAAATATAAATTAATTAAAAATAAAAAAATATATTACAAAATTAAAACACGATTGCATAAATTAAACTACGATCACATAAAATTAAACTAAGATTACATAAAACTAAACTACGATTTCATAAAACTAAAAATATGATTAAATAAATTAAACTACGATTAATTATATAATATCACTCAGTCAATATAATATTCATCCTCACTGCGATCAGTCTCGTGAGAAATGTCTCCCTAAATATTCCTGGTATACAACGTGACACCTGTCAAGTTTATTATTGCTTTTTTGAGTATTTCGGTCAATTTATCGTTATCCTCAAGCCATTCGAACACATCCTCGTTTTCATCCGAATACGCAAACTTTGACACCTCGCAATCAACGTTCCATCTTAAATAGTCGAACAAAGTAGATACATAAACGCCGCTAACAACAACATCCAACGTATGAATAGTTCCACCATTGTATTGCTTCATATCGTCGGTAAAAAACCCATTAACATGAACGTCGAAGGTAACAATGTTTGTAAAAATCATATCTTTGAAGTGGAATTGTATAAAAAATGAGGGTGAATGTATATATATGTAAAAATTGAGAGTGAAATAATAGAGTAAATGTTAGAGGTGTGACCCAAAAGTTTTGGAGTGGATAAGTTCTGAGAGGAGTTATAATACTTTAAGGATTATTGATTTATTAAGAAGACCTTATCCAATAGAAATTCTTATTCCTATTCTCCTTGTTCAAGATATCTATAAATATATCCCCTAGCAACCGATTTTATATATACACAAAATTATATGCATAGTTCATCTGCTACGTTATTATCAATTTTAATCAGATTGTAGTCGATCTTATATTCCATTCCAACAGCCTATACACTGTTGGATCCATTGTAATCGAATTTATCTATAGTGGATTGTTGCTTGTTGCCCGTGGTTTTTTACTTCCATTAAATTGGAGGTTTTTCACGTTAAATTACCGTGTTTACTTATACTCATTTTGTTTATTGTCGATATCAGTATTGTTGATTCACAACAAGTGGTATCAAGAGCTTGATCACGATGGTCACCAAATTTGATATCGACAACTTCGATGGCAAAATTAGCTTTGCCATATGGAACATTCAGATGCAAGCAATCTTGACACACCGAGGGTTCAAGAAAGCTCTTAAAGGCGTAGCTCACAAACCGGCAGACAAGAGTAATGACGATTGGGAAGAGTTAGATGAGAAGGCCCTCGCAACAATTCAACTATTCTTAAGTCGTGAAGTTCTTTGAGAGGTTATTCACGAAAAGACTGCGGCTAGCGTTTGGCTCAAGTCTAGCAAACAGTATCTTTATTGAAGTCTAGCAAACAAGCTCCGATTGAAGGACGTCTAAACACGTTTCGAATGAAACCAGGCACAAACGTAAAGGATCACCTGGATGAATTCAACAGTATCTTTATTGACTTAGAAAACCTGGAGGTCACCATTGGAGACGAGGACAAGGCTGTGCATTTAGTTATCTCATTACCAACATCATACAAACACTTTAAAGAGATCATGCTTTATGGCAACCATGAAACTCTCTCCTTCAACGATGTTAAGGCCGCACTATTATCAAAACATAAGTATGATGACGATGATGAGACAGACAGCAGTGTTGGATTATTTGCAAGAGGCCAATGTCAGGAACGAGGAGATAACAGTAACAATAACAGTCACAAAAAACACCGGTCACAATCTCGCGGGAAAAAGTCTAATAAATCATGTAAGTTTTGTAAGAAACTTGGCCATGTGGTGTCTGAATGTTTTAAATTAAAGAACAAGCTGGAAAGAGAAGGTATAACAAATAAGGAAAAGAAGCCCGAGAAAAGTGAAAAAACTGTCGAGGCTGCTGTGGCCGAGGCAGAGTCTGATGGTGATGTGTATGTCACCGTTAATACTGTGAGATCGAAACATGAGTGGATAATTGAATCGAATGCACTTTCCATATGACCCCACATCGAGACTAGTTTTTTTTTTCTCTTATGAAGATTTCGATGGTGGCAATGTTTACACGGGTAACAACACTGTTTGTTCGGTAGTTGGAAAGGGTAAGGAACAAATCAAGATGCACGATGGCATAGTCAGGACCGTCACTGCAGTATGACACGTTCCTGATCTAAAGCGAAACCTCATATCTCTTAGTACTCTTGAAGCAAATGGATACAAATATTCAGGAGAGCATGGCGTCATGAGAATATTCAAGGGTGCTTTAGTGTCCATGAAAGCTTTCCAATCACTTGGCCTGAAATGTCCCGTTCTTATTGATTAAAAACGTTCCATATTAATTGATTTCGTTGCGAGGTTTTGACCTCTATATGAGACGTTTTTCAAAGACTGCATTCATTTTAAAACAAACCATAACCTTTATTTCATCAATAAAGGTTTAAAAAGCTTTACGTAGATTATCAAATAATGATAATCTAAAATATCCTGTTTACACACGACCATTACATAATGGTTTACAATACAAATATGTTACAACAAAATAAGTTTCTTGAATGCAGTTTTTACACAATATCATACAAGCATGGACTCCAAATCTCGTCCTTATTTAAGTATGCGACAGCGGAAGCTCTTAATAATCACCTGAGAATAAACATGCTTAAAACGTCAACAAAAATGTTGGTGAGTTATAGGTTTAACCTATATATATCAAATCATAATAATAGACCACAAGATTTCATATTTCAATACACATCCCATACATAGAGATAAAAATCATTCATATGGTGAACACCTGGTAACCGACATTAACAAGATGCATATATAAGAATATCCCCATCATTCCGGGACACCCTTCGGATATGATATAAATTTCGAAGTACTAAAGCATCCGGTACTTTGGATGGGGTTTGTTAGGCCCAATAGATCTATCTTTAGGATTCGCGTCAATTAGGGTGTCTGTTCCCTAATTCTTAGATTACCAGACTTAATAAAAAGGGGCATATTCGATTTTGATAATTCAACCATAGAATGTAGTTTCACGTACTTGTGTCTATTTTGTAAATCATTTATAAAACCTGCATGTATTCTCATCCCAAAAATATTAGATTTTAAAAGTGGGACTATAACTCACTTTCACAGATTTTTACTTCGTCGGGAAGTAAGACTTGGCCACTGGTTGATTCACGAACCTATAACAATATATACATATATATATCAAAGTATGTTCAAAATATATTTACAACACTTTTAATATATTTTGATGTTTTAAGTTTATTAAGTCAGCTGTCCTCGTTAGTAACCTACAACTAGTTGTCCACAGTTAGATGTACAGAAATAAATTGATAAATATTATCTTGAATCAATCCACGACCCAGTGTATACGTATCTCAGTATTGATCACAACTCAAACTATATATATTTTGGAATCAACCTCAACCCTGTATAGCTAACTCCAACATTCACATATAGAGTGTCTATGGTTGTTCCGAAATATATATAGATGTGTCGACATGATAGGTCGAAACATTGTATACGTGTCTATGGTATCTCAAGATTACATAATATACAATACAAGTTGATTAAGTTATGGTTGGAATAGATTTGTTACCAATTTTCACGTAGCTGAAATGAGAAAAATTATCCAATCTTGTTTTACCCATAACTTCTTCATTTTAAATCCGTTTTGAGTGAATCAAATTGCTATGGTTTCATATTGAACTCTATTTTATGAATCTAAACAGAAAAGTATAGGTTTATAGTCGGAAAAATAAGTTACAAGTCGTTTTTGTAAAGGTAGTCATTTCAGTCGAAAGAACGACGTCTAGATGACCATTTTAGAAAACATACTTCCACTTTGAGTTTAACCATAATTTTTGGATATAGTTTCATGTTCATAATAAAAATCATTTTCTCAGAATAACAACTTTTAAATCAAAGATTATCATAGTTTTTAATTAACTAACCCAAAACAGCCCGCGGTGTTACTACGACGGCGTAAATCCGGTTTTACGGTGTTTTTTGTGTTTCCAGGTTTTAAATCATTAAGTTAGCATATCATATAGATATAGAACATGTGTTTAGTTGATTTTAAAAGTCAAGTTAGAAGGATTAACTTTTGTTTGCGAACAAGTTTAGAATTAACTAAACTATGTTCTAGTGATTACAAGTTTAAACCTTCGAATAAGATAGCTTTATATGTATGAATCGAATGATGTTATGAACATCATTACTACCTTAAGTTCCTTGGATAAACCTACTGGAAAAGGGAAAAATGGATCTAGCTTCAATGGATCCTTGGATGGCTCGAAGTTCTTGAAGCAAAATCATGACACGAAAACAAGTTCAAGTAAGATCATCACTTGAAATAAGATTATTATAGTTATAGAAATTGAACCAAAGTTTAAATATGATTATTACCTTGTATTAGAATGATAACCTACTGTAAGAAATAAAGTTTTCTTGAGGTTGGATGATCACCTTACAAGATTGGAAGTGAGCTAGCAAACTTGAAAGTATTCTTGATTTTATGTAACTAGAACTTGTAGAATATATGAAGAACACTTAGAACTTGAAGATAGAACTTGAGAGAGATTAATTAGATGAATAAAATTGAAGAATGAAAGTGTTTGTAGGTGTTTTTGGTCGTTGGTGTATGGATTAGATATAAAGGATATGTAATTTTGTTTTCATGTAAATAAGTCATGAATGATTACTCATATTTTTGTAATTTTATGAGATATTTCATGCTAGTTGCCAAATGATGGTTCCCACATGTGTTAGGTGACTCACATGGGCTGCTAAGAGCTGATCATTGGAGTGTATATACCAATAGTACATACATCTAAAAGCTGTGTATTGTACGAGTACGAATACGGGTGCATACGAGTAGAATTGTTGATGAAACTGAACGAGGATGTAATTGTAAGCATTTTTGTTAAGTAGAAGTATTTTGATAAGTGTATTGAAGTCTTTCAAAAGTGTATAAATACATATTAAAACACTACATGTATATACATTTTAACTGAGTCGTTAAGTCATCGTTAGTCGTTACATGTAAATGTTGTTTTGAAACCTTTAGGTTAACGATCTTGTTAAATGTTGTTAACCCAATGTTTATAATATCAAAAGAGATTTTAAATTATTATATTATCATGATATTATGATGTACGAATATCTCTTAATATGATATATATACATTAAATGTCGTTACAACGATAATCGTTACATATATGTCTCGTTTCAAAATCATTAAGTTAGTAGTATTGTTTTTACATATGTAGTTCATTGTTAATATACTTAATGATATGTTTACTTATCATAATATCATGTTAACTATATATATAACCATATATATGTCATCATATAGTTTTTACAAGTTTTAACGTTCGTGAATCACCGGTCAACTTGGGTGGTCAATTGTCTATATGAAACCTATTTCAATTAATCAAGTCTTAACAAGTTTGATTGCTTAACATGTTGGAAACATTTAATCAAGTAAATATCAATCTCAATTAATATATATAAACATGGAAAAGTTCGGGTCACTACAGTACCTACCCGTTAAATAAATTTCGTCCCGAAATTTTAAGCTGTTGAAGGTGTTGACGAATCTTCTGGAAATAGATGCGGGTATTTCTTCTTCATCTGATCTTCACGCTCCCAGGTGAACTCGGGTCCTCTACGAGCATTCCATCGAACCTTAACAATTGGTATCTTGTTTTGCTTAAGTCTTTTAACCTCACGATCCATTATTTCGACGGCTTCTTCGATGAATTGGAGTTTTTCGTTGATTTGGATTTCATCTAACGGAATAGTGAGATCTTCTTTAGCAAAACATTTCTTCAAATTCGAGACGTGGAAAGTGTTATGTACATCCGCGAGTTGTTGAGGTAACTCAAGTCGGTAAGCTACTGGTCCGACACGATCAATAATCTTGAATGGTCCAATATACCTTGGATTTAATTTCCCTCGTTTACCAAATCGAACAATGCCTTTCCAAGGTGCAACTTTAAGCATGACCATCTCTCCAATTTCAAATTCTATATCTTTTCTTTTAATGTCAGCGTAGCTCTTTTGTCGACTTTGGGCGGTTTTCAACCGTTGTTGAATTTGGATGATCTTCTCGGTAGTTTCTTGTATAATCTCCGGACCCGTAATCTGTCTATCCCCCACTTCACTCCAACAAATCGGAGACCTGCACTTTCTACCATAAAGTGCTTCAAACGGCGCCATCTCAATGCTTGAATGGTAGCTGTTGTTGTAGGAAAATTCTGCTAATGGTAGATGTCGATCCCAACTGTTTCCGAAATCAATAACACATGCTCGTAGCATGTCTTCAAGCGTTTGTATCGTACTTTCGCTCTGCCCATCAGTTTGTGGATGATAGGCAGTACTCATGTCTAGACGAGTTCCTAATGCTTGCTGTAATGTCTGCCAGAATCTTGAAATAAATCTGCCATCCCTATCAGAGATAATAGAGATTGGTATTCCATGTCTGGAGATGACTTCCTTCAAATACAGTCGTGCTAACTTCTCGATCTTGTCATCTTCTCTTATTGGCAGGAAGTGTGCTGATTTGGTGAGACGATCAACTATTACCCAAATAGTATCAAAACCACTTGCAGTCCTTGGCAATTTAGTGATGAAATCCATGGTAATGTTTTCCCATTTCCATTCCGGGATTTCGGGTTGTTGAAGTAGACCTGATGGTTTCTGATGCTCAGCTTTGACCTTAGAACACGTCAAACATTCTCCTACGTATTTAGCAACATCGGCTTTCATACCCGGCCACCAAAAATGTTTCTTGAGATCCTTGTACATCTTCCCCGTTCCAGGATGTATTGAGTATCTGGTTTTATGAGCTTCTCTAAGTACCATTTCTCTCATATCTCCAAATTTTGGTACCCAAATCCTTTCAGCCCTATACCGGGTTCCGTCTTCCCGAATATTAAGATGTTTCTCCGATCCTTTGGGTATTTCATCCTTTAAATTTCCCTCTTTTAAAACTCCTTGTTGCGCCTCCTTTATTTGAGTAGTAAGGTTATTATGAATCATTATATTCATAGATTTTACTCGAATGGGTTCTCTGTCCTTCCTGCTCAAGGCATCGGCTACCACATTTGCCTTCCCCGGGTGGTAACGAATCTCAAAGTCGTAATCATTCAACAATTCAATCCACCTACGCTGCCTCATATTCAGTTGTTTCTGATTAAATATGTGTTGAAGACTTTTGTGGTCGGTATATATAATACTTTTGACCCCATATAAGTAGTGCCTCCAAGTCTTTAATGCAAAAACAACCGCTCCTAATTCCAAATCTTGCGTCGTATAATTTTGTTCGTGAATCTTCAATTGTCTAGACGCATAAGCAATCACCTTCGTTCGTTGCATTAATACACAACCGAGACCTTGCTTTGATGCGTCACAATAAATCACAAAATCATCATTCCCTTCAGGCAATGACAATATAGGTGCCGTAGTTAGCTTTTTCTTTAATAATCGAAACGCTTTCTCTTGTTCATCATTCCATTCAAATTTCTTCCCTTTATGCGTTAATGCAGTCAAGGGTTTTGCTATTCTGGAAAAGTCTTGGATGAACCTTCTGTAGTAACCAGCTAGTCCTAAAAACTGGCGTATGTGTTTCGGAGTTTTCGGGGTTTCCCACTTTTCAACAGTTTCTATCTTTGCCGGATCCACCTTAATACCTTCTTTGTTCACTATGTGACCGAGGAATTGAACTTCTTCCAACCAAAATGCACACTTTGAAAACTTAGCGTACAATTCTTCCTTCCTCAATACTTCTAACACCTTTCTCAAATGTTCACCGTGTTCTTGGTCATTCTTTGAGTAAATAAGTATGTCATCAATGAAAACAATGACAAACTTGTCAAGGTATGGTCCACACACTCGGTTCATAAGTTCCATGAACACAGCGGGTGCATTAGTTAAACCAAACGGCATGACCATAAACTCGTAATGACCGTAACGTGTTCTGAAAGCAGTCTTTGGAATATCATCTTCTTTCACCCGCATTTGATGATACCCGGAACGTAAGTCAATCTTTGAATAAACAGACGAGCCTTGTAGTTGATCAAATAAGTCATCGATTCTCGGTAGTGGGTAGCGGTTCTTGATGGTAAGTTTGTTCAACTCTCGGTAGTCGATACACAACCTGAATGTACCATCTTTCTTCTTGACAAACAAAACAGGAGCTCCCCACGGTGATGTACTTGGTCGAATGAAACCACGCTCTAAAAGTTCTTGTAATTGGCTTTGCAGTTCTTTCATCTCGTTGGGTGCGAGTCTGTAAGGAGCACGAGCTATTGGTGCAGCTCCTGGTACAAGATCTATTTGAAATTCAACGGATCGATGTGGGGGTAATCCCGGTAATTCTTTCGGAAATACATCGGGAAATTCTTTTGCAATGGGAACATCATTGATGCTCTTTTCTTCAGTTTGTACTTTCTCGACGTGTGCTAGAACAGCATAGCAACCTTTTCTTATTAGTTTTTGTGCCTTCAAATTACTAATAAGATGTAGCTTCGTGTTGCCCTTTTCTCCGTACACCATTAAGGGTTTTCCTTTTTCTCGTATAATGCGAATTGCATTTTTGTAACAAACGATCTCTGCTTTCACTTCTTTCAACCAGTCCATACCGATTATCACATCAAAACTCCCTAACTCTACTGGTATCAAATCAATCTTAAATGTTTCGCTAACCAGTTTAATTTCTCGATTCCGACATATATTATCTGCTGAAATTAATTTACCATTTGCTAATTCGAGTAAAAATTTACTATCCAAAGGCGTCAATGGACAACTTAATTTAGCACAAAAATCTCTACTCATATAGCTTCTATCCGCACCCGAATCAAATAAAACGTAAGCAGATTTATTGTCCATAAGAAACGTACCCGTAACAAGCTCCGGGTCTTCCTGTGCCTCTGCCGCATTAATATTGAAAACTCTTCCGCGGCCTTGTCCATTCGTGTTCTCCTGGTTAGGGCAATTTCTAATAATGTGGCCCGGTTTTCCACATTTATAACAAACTACATTGGCATAACTTGCTCCGACACTACTTGCTCCACCATTACTCGTTCCGACACCATTTGTTCCTTTCGTTCTATTAACCCCTGGTCCGTAGACCTCACACTTCGCCGCGCTATGACCATTTCTTTTACACTTGTTGCAAAATTTGGTGCAGAACCCCGAGTGATACTTTTCACACCTTTGGCATAGCTGCTTCTGATTGTTGTTGTTGTTGCGGTTATTATTGTTGTTGGGATGATTGTTGTAGTTGCTGTTGTTGTTGTTGTTGTTGTTGTTGTTGTTGTTGGGCCGTTTGTTGTAGTTGCGATTGATGTTGCGATTGTTGGGATAATTGTTGCGATTATTGTTGTAATTGCTGTTGTTGTTGTATTGGTGATTCTTATCACCGTTTTCCTCCCACTTTCTTTTGACTTGCTTCACATTGGCCTCTTCAGCAGTCTGTTCTTTAATTCTTTCTTCAATCTGGTTCACTAGTTTGTGAGCCATTCTACATGCCTGTTGTATGGAGGCGGGCTAGTGTGAACTTATATCTTCTTGGATTCTTTCCGGTAATCCTTTCACAAACGCGTCGATCTTCTCTTCCTCATCTTCGAATGCTCCCGGACACAATAGGCACAATTCTGTGAATCGTCTTTCGTACGTGGTAATATCAAATCCTTGGGTTCGTAACCCTCTAAGTTCTGTCTTGAGCTTATTGACCTCGGTTCTGGGACGGTACTTCTCGTTCATCAAGTGCTTGAATGCTGACCACGGTAGTGCGTACGCATCGTCTTGTCCCACTTGCTCTAGATAGGTATTCCACCATGTTAACGCAGAACCTGTGAAGGTATGCGTAGCGTACTTCACTTTGTCCTCTTCAGTACAATTACTTATGGCAAACACCGATTCGACCTTCTCGGTCCACCGTTTCAATCCGATCGGTCCTTCGGTTCCATCAAATTCCAAAGGTTTGCAGGTAGTGAATTCTTTGTAGGTGCATCCTACACGATTTCCTGTACTGCTAGATCCAATGTTATTGTTGGTATGTAGCGCAGCCTGTACTGCGGCTATGTTTGAAGCTAGAAAAGTACGGAATTCCTCTTCATTCATATTCACGGTGTGTCGAGTAGTAGGTGCCATTTCCTTCAAAATAGTTAAATGGAACAAGTTAATCATACAGAATATTAAGAGTAGTTAATAGTATTTCGTAGCATAATATGAACTCATTTATAAAAGCTTTTTCTTCATATTAGCGTTTTATAAGTTTAAATTCGGGTAGTACCTACCCGTTAAGTTCATACTTAGTAGCTAATATACAATTCAACTACTACAATTCTATATGAAAAACTGATTATAATAATATTTCGCGTTCAAACTTTTTCACAATATTTTACAAACTTACAATACCGCTTATTTTACATATAGCATGAAATATAGCACACAATAAATTTGATACAAGATGGTTGTGAAGATAATTCTAGCTAGTACACAAGTCGTTCAGCAAAGGCAATAAAGACACGTAATTCATACGTCCAGAAACAAGTCATGCATTCTGGTTTTACTAGGATTACTTCCCATCCTTGGTCTTGTGGAACATAACCGTTATGGCCGTTGATAAGACAGCGTGTTGTAACGTCGTCAAAGGGACGAGGGTTACGTAATGTCCAACAGTCCCGTAACAATCTAAAAACCTCATTTCTTACCCCAATTACCGACTCCGTCACTTGTGGAAACGTTTTGTTTAATAGTTGTAGCCCGATGTTCTTGTTCTCGTTTTGGTGAGAAGCGAACATTACTAATCCGTAAGCATAACATGCTTCTTTATGTTGCATGTTAGCCGCTTTTTCTAAATCACGAAGTCCAATATTCGGATATATTGAGTCAAAATAATTTCTTAACCCGTTGCGTAAAATAGCATTTGGGTTCCCCGCAATATATGCGTCAAAGTAAACACATCGTAACTTATGGGTTTCCCAATGTGATATCCCCCATCTTTCAAACGAAAGTCTCTTATAAACCAAGACATTCTTGGAACGTTCTTCGAATGTCTTACAAACTGATCTCGCCTTAAATAGTTGTGCCGAGGAATTCTGACCGACTCTAGACAAGATTTCATCAATCATGTCTCCGGGTAGGTCTCTTAAAATATTGGGTTGTCTATCCATTTTGTGTTTTTAAACTGTAAAATAGACAAGAGTTAGATTCATAAAAAAAATACTTATTAATACAAGCAATTTTTACATATATCATAAAGCATAAGCACACTATATTACATATATTACACCACACGAATACAACTATCTTATTCCGACTCGCTCGTTTCTTCTTCTTCGGTTTTGGTTCGTTTTGCCAAGTTTCTAGGGATATATGATGTTCCCCTAATACGAGCCGTAATTTTCCACATTGGTTTAGAAAAACCTGGTGGTTTAGAGGTTCCCGGGTCATTGTTACAACTTAAGGACTTCGGGGGTTGACGATACATATAAAGTTCATCGGGGTTGGAATTAGATTTCTCTATTTTTATGCCCTTTTCCTTATTATTTTCTTTTGCCTTTTTAAATTCAGTTGGGGTAATGTCTATAACATCATCGGAATTCTCGTCGGAATCCGATTCATCGGAGAATTGGTAATCCTCCCAATATTTTGCTTCCTTGGCGGAAACACCATTGACCATAATTAACCTTGGTCGGTTGGTTGAGGATTTTCTTTTACTTAACCGTTTTATTATTTCCCCCACCGGTTCTATTTCTTCATCCGGTTCCGATTCTTCTTCCGGTTCCGATTCTTCTTCCGGTTCTGACTCTTCTTCCGGTTCCTCTTCGGGAACTTGTGAATCAGTCCACGAATCATTCCAATTTACATTTGACTCTTCATTATTATTAGGTGAGTCAATGGGACTTGTTCTAGAGGTAGACATCTATCACATAATATCAAACGCGTTAAGAGATTAATATATCACATAATATTCACATGTTAAAAATATATAGTTTCCAACAAAATTTGTTAAGCAATCATTTTTCAAGTAAACATGGTCGAAGTCCAGACTCACTAATGCATCCTAACAAACTCGATAAGACGCACTAATGCAAAATTCTGGTTCTCTAAGACCAACGCTCGGATACCAACTGAAATGTCCCGTTCTTATTGATTAAAAACGTTCCATATTAATTGATTTCGTTGCGAGGTTTTGACCTCTATATGAGACGTTTTTCAAAGACTGCATTCATTTTAAAACAAACCATAACCTTTATTTCATCAATAAAGGTTTAAAAAGCTTTACGTAGATTATCAAATAATGATAATCT
The DNA here is from genome assembly GCF_046630445.1 of Rutidosis leptorrhynchoides. NCBI lineage: Eukaryota > Viridiplantae > Streptophyta > Magnoliopsida > Asterales > Asteraceae > Rutidosis > Rutidosis leptorrhynchoides. The sequence goes on from NC_092337.1 coordinate 332,012,375, forward strand.
AAAATATCCTGTTTACACACGACCATTACATAATGGTTTACAATACAAATATGTTACAACAAAATAAGTTTCTTGAATGCAGTTTTTACACAATATCATACAAGCATGGACTCCAAATCTCGTCCTTATTTAAGTATGCGACAGCGGAAGCTCTTAATAATCACCTGAGAATAAACATGCTTAAAACATCAACAAAAATGTTGGTGAGTTATAGGTTTAACCTATATATATCAAATCATAATAATAGACCACAAGATTTCATATTTCAATACACATCCCATACATAGAGATAAAAATCATTCATATGGTGAACACCTGGTAACCGACATTAACAAGATGCATATATAAGAATATCCCCATCATTCCGGGACACCCTTTGGATATGATATAAATTTCGAAGTACTAAAGCATCCGGTACTTTGGATGGGGTTTGTTAGGCCCAATAGATCTATCTTTAGGATTCGCGTCAATTAGGGTGTCTGTTCCCTAATTCTTAGATTACCAGACTTAATAAAAAGGGGCATATTCGATTTTGATAATTCAACCATAGAATGTAGTTTCACGTACTTGTGTCTATTTTGTAAATCATTTATAAAACCTGCATGTATTCTCATCCCAAAAATATTAGATTTTAAAAGTGGGACTATAACTCACTTTCACAGATTTTTACTTCGTCGGGAAGTAAGACTTGGCCACTGGTTGATTCACGAACCTATAACAATATATACATATATATATCAAAGTATGTTCAAAATATATTTACAACACTTTTAATATATTTTGATGTTTTAAGTTTATTAAGTCAGCTGTCCTCGTTAGTAACCTACAACTAGTTGTCCACAGTTAGATGTACAGAAATAAATTGATAAATATTATCTTGAATCAATCCACGACCCAGTGTATACGTATCTCAGTATTGATCACAACTCAAACTATATATATTTTGGAATCAACCTCAACCCTGTATAGCTAACTCCAACATTCACATATAGAGTGTCTATGGTTGTTCCGAAATATATATAGATGTGTCGACATGATAGGTCGAAACATTGTATACGTGTCTATGGTATCTCAAGATTACATAATATACAATACAAGTTGATTAAGTTATGGTTGGAATAGATTTGTTACCAATTTTCACGTAGCTGAAATGAGAAAAATTATCCAATCTTGTTTTACCCATAACTTCTTCATTTTAAATCCGTTTTGAGTGAATCAAATTGCTATGGTTTCATATTGAACTCTATTTTATGAATCTAAACAGAAAAGTATAGGTTTATAGTCGGAAAAATAAGTTACAAGTCGTTTTTGTAAAGGTAGTCATTTCAGTCGAAAGAACGACGTCTAGATGACCATTTTAGAAAACATACTTCCACTTTGAGTTTAACCATAATTTTTGGATATAGTTTCATGTTCATAATAAAAATCATTTTCTCAGAATAACAACTTTTAAATCAAAGATTATCATAGTTTTTAATTAACTAACCCAAAACAGCCCGCGGTGTTACTACGACGGCGTAAATCCGGTTTTACGGTGTTTTTTGTGTTTCCAGGTTTTAAATCATTAAGTTAGCATATCATATAGATATAGAACATGTGTTTAGTTGATTTTAAAAGTCAAGTTAGAAGGATTAACTTTTGTTTGCGAACAAGTTTAGAATTAACTAAACTATGTTCTAGTGATTACAAGTTTAAACCTTCGAATAAGATAGCTTTATATGTATGAATCGAATGATGTTATGAACATCATTACTACCTTAAGTTCCTTGAATAAACCTACTGGAAAAGGGAAAAATGGATCTAGCTTCAATGGATCCTTGGATGGCTCGAAGTTCTTGAAGCAAAATCATGACACGAAAACAAGTTCAAGTAAGATCATCACTTGAAATAAGATTGTTATAGTTATAGAAATTGAACCAAAGTTTAAATATGATTATTACCTTGTATTAGAATGATAACCTACTGTAAGAAACAAAGATTTCTTGAGGTTGGATGATCACCTTACAAGATTGGAAGTGAGCTAGCAAACTTGAAAGTATTCTTGATTTTATGTAACTAGAACTTGTAGAATATATGAAGAACACTTAGAACTTGAAGATAGAACTTGAGAGAGATTAATTAGATGAATAAAATTGAAGAATGAAAGTGTTTGTAGGTGTTTTTGGTCGTTGGTGTATGGATTAGATATAAAGGATATGTAATTTTGTTTTCATGTAAATAAGTCATGAATGATTACTCATATTTTTGTAATTTTATGAGATATTTCATGCTAGTTGCCAAATGATGGTTCCCACATGTGTTAGGTGACTCACATGGGCTGCTAAGAGCTGATCATTGGAGTGTATATACCAATAGTACATACATCTAAAAGCTGTGTATTGTACGAGTACGAATACGGGTGCATACGAGTAGAATTGTTGATGAAACTGAACGAGGATGTAATTGTAAGCATTTTTGTTAAGTAGAAGTATTTTGATAAGTGTATTGAAGTCTTTAAAAAGTGTATAAATACATATTAAAACACTACATGTATATACATTTTAACTGAGTCGTTAAGTCATCGTTAGTCGTTACATGTAAATGTTGTTTTGAAACCTTTAGGTTAACGATCTTGTTAAATGTTGTTAACCCAATGTTTATAATATCAAAAGAGATTTTAAATTATTATATTATCATGATATTATGATGTACGAATATCTCTTAATATGATATATATACATTAAATGTCGTTACAACGATAATCGTTACATATATGTCTCGTTTCAAAATCATTAAGTTAGTAGTATTGTTTTTACATATGTAGTTCATTGTTAATATACTTAATGATATGTTTACTTATAATAATATCATGTTAACTATATATATAACCATATATATGTCATCATATAGTTTTTACAAGTTTTAACGTTCGTGAATCACCGGTCAACTTGGGTGGTCAATTGTCTATATGAAACCTATTTCAATTAATCAAGTCTTAACAAGTTTGATTGCTTAACATGTTGGAAACATTTAATCAAGTAAATATCAATCTCAATTAATATATATAAACATGGAAAAGTTCGGGTCACTACATGGCCTGTATGTCCTACAAGGCCACACGATTAGTGGAGCTGATGCTGTCGCTAGTGATAAACCCTAAACAAATGACTCAAAACTTTGGCACTACCGGTTGGGTCATATGGGGGAAAAAGGTATGAATTTTCTAGCCAAGAAGGGTCTACTTAAAAATACATGTAACCTTGAATTCTGTGAGCATTGCGTGTTCGGAAAACAAAAGATAGTAAGTTTCTCCTCGGGAATTCATAGAACCAAACACACACTTGACTACATCCACTCCGATTTATGGGGACCGTCGCTAGTCACTTCGCGGGGAGGTAAACGATATATACTAACCACCATAGATGATTTTTCTCGTGAAGTATGGGTTTTTTTCTTGAAAAGTAAAGATGAGGTTTTTCCTACTTTCAAAGATTGGAAGACCTTAATTGAAAAACCAAACCGAATGAAAAATCAAAAAGATGAGAACGGACAACGGTCTTAAATTTTGAGGGAAAGAGTTCAACAACTTATGCCGTAAAGAAGGTATTGCAAGGCACCATACTCTTGTTAGGACTCCACAACAAAGCGGAGTCGCAGAGAGGATGAATAGGATGATCATGGAAAAGGTAAGATGTATGTTATCTAACGCGAAGGTGGAGAAGGATTCCTGGGCAGAAGCCGCATCAACTGTTATATACCTCATAAATCGAACACCCCACATGTCACTTGATGGTAATATTCCAGAGGCGTTATGGTCAGGTATTTCCCCAGATTATTCACATCTCAGAATTTTTGGTTGTCCTGTGTACGTTCATGTTAACGAAGGAAAGCTTGCTCCACGTGATATTAAATGTGTGTTCTTGGGTTATGGACCCGGAGTAAAAGGTTATCGGGTATGGTTTCATGACCCGAAGTACAGGAAAATCATACAAAGCCGGGATGTAACATTTAATGAAGAAGTCGTGCTATATCCAGACTCTGAAAAGAAGTCAACTACAAAACCTTCTGATGAAAATGAGACCACCTCCACCAGTAAGGTGGAGCTCGAACTCAATGTTAAGGATCAAGTGGTTACACAAACCGAGGGCACTACACAAGCCGAACCTGAATATGAAACTCAATCAGATTAAGTTTTGGTACGTGACTGAGAAAGGCGACAGGTTAATAGACCTCTCAAATTTCAGGACTACGAATGCAATAAAGTTGCTTATAGATTTGCTGCTACCTCAGAAATTGAAAATACTGAGCCCAAATCTTACTTCGAGGCAATATCATGTCTAGATGTGACAAGTGGGTTGCAGCGATGCAAGAAGAAATTGAAAGCTTGTATAAGAATGATACATGGGATCTTGTTAAATTTCCGAAAGGTAAACGTGCAATAAGCTGTAAATGACTTTTCAAAATTAAAGAAGGGATACCTGGCATTGAAAATAAAAGGTACAAAGCTCGTTTTGTAGTACGTCGATTCGATCAGCGTGAGGGTATAAACTTCAACGAGGTTTTTTCCCCGGTGGTCCGACATACATCTATTCGTATCATACTCTCCATAGTTGCTTTACAAGATTTGGAACTAGAACAAGTGGACGTAAAAACGGCCTTTCTTCATGGACATCTTGATGAAGAAATATACATCCATCAACCCGAGGGATTTGAGATATCTGAAAAAGAAGACCAAGTATGCAAATTAAAGAAATCCCTTTATGGGTTAAAACAATCCCCACGTCAATGGTATCGAAGGTTTGATGCGTTCATGACGAGTCACGACTAAACCCGAAGTAATTATGATGAATGTGTGTACTTAAGAAAGTTTCAAGATGGATCTACAATCTACTTAGTTCTCTACGTCAATGACATGATCCTGGCTTCTACAAGCAAATTACACATCATGGAATTGAAGGGACAACTAAGTAGAGAATTTGAGATGAAGGACCTAGGGCCTGCACAACGCATTTTGGGCATTGAAATACATCGAGATCGAAAGGCTGGAAAGCTCACCTTGTCTCAATACAGTTATATTATGAAAGTACTTTACAGGTTTAACATGAAGCATAGTAAACCTGTGCCTACTCCTTTGGTTCCTCATTTTAAATTATCCTCCAGTCAAAGTCCTACATCAAGGGAAGGCAAGGATCAAATGGCCTCAGTTCCATACGCAAATTGTAACGACCCTGGATTTTCCAACGTTTATTTATTAATAATTATTATTATTAATACGTGTGATTAAACGAATGTGCGTTATTACATTTACATGTTGCCATGATTGCCCGAACTTGACTTTTAAGGGCCCGAAACGTCTTTGTGACACCCGGAACTTTCACGAATAATATTTTTAGATATTATTTACATTTATGATTAAATTTATTAATCATTTTAATTAACTAAGGCTATTAGTTAGTTACTTGGGCTTTAATTGGTTTAACTTGTGATTTATTTGAACTTGGGCTTTGTTAGTGTAATGGACTCATGTTATTGGACTTCCAAGCCCACCCTACATTTATTAATGGACCTTTAGCCCACTCTTGCAACTTGTAAGTACCATTTAACATGTAACTAGTTAGTTAACTTAGTAAAGAATCAAGTTACTTGTTCATTCCCATGCAAACACCCATTTTATCCAACTTTTGAAGCTTTACATGCTAGAGACCACCAAACAAAACCCTCCCCCCTTTGTGAGCTGCAGCTGGCCGAAATCTTGAGGCCTTGGGAGTGCCTTTTTGTTTCATTTTATGTAATACTACTTCACTTGTATTCCCTCCCATTCAAACACACACATACTTGCAACTCTTTTTCCTCTCTTTTCTCTCTAAACCTTGTAAGTAACTTGAGTTCTTCTTCTTCTTTTTTTCTTGTTAAAACCGAATCCTAAAGTCATCCATCATCATCATTTGTTAATTGTTACTTGTTCTTGATTATTGTTTAACTACTTGTCTTTGATAATTGTTGCTACTTACTTTCATGTTACAAGAATAAACTTACTAGTTTGATTCTTCATTTTTATCTTGTTATAACAAGAACAACAAGAACATAATCTATCTAGTTATGTTCTACCTTATTTGTTTCAAAAGATTATAAAGTTCATGGTTGAAAGACATACTTGTAAGTCATGGAAGTAAACTTAAAGTTTACTTTACTTAAAGATCAACTTTGGTTGAATCTTTAAAGTATGAGCAACCCTTGAACTAATTACTTGTTTAATTAACTTGTTTCTTTATTTTATACACTTTAATTTCATGTAGTTTGTTTATATAGTCAAGTACTACAAGTTAGTCTTGATCTCATATCTCTTGAACAAATTAAGTTAACTTTGAAAGTTCAAGAACACACAAACAAGTTTTCTTTAAATAGAACTTTGGATCTAGACTTTTGAGTCTTGGATCTTCAAGATCAAACTAAGAACTATGTTCTACTACTTATGATCTTGATTAGTTAGTTTACTTTCAAGTTTGTAACTTGTTATTAGCTTTAAAGTCCATGTATGTGTTAGATCTAAGACTTTGATGCAACTTTGGTTCATCAAACTTCATACAACTCTTAAGTGAGTTGTGCTTCATGTCTTAGACTTGCACATGGGTTATGATGGTCAATACTTGGTTAAGATGATGTAGATACATCAATGAGTTGTACACTTGAAGCTATATGCATCAAGGATGAGAACCATGATGAACATCAAGCACCAAGACCACCGGAACCCTTTTAAACTCACTGTTCTGTCCAAAACCTACTGACCTGATGCTTCTGGAACAGACCAGTAGAACTGGGCTGTTCTAACCTTGATTTTTAGATAGAACTTTTCGAGTAGATAACTTTTCATATAGGACTCGTCTTAATCCAAGTTACGGTTTAGGATTTATGGCCCTCCGATCGTTACTATGTCCTTTAACGTTGTGCAGAAATTTCTGACCTACTCGCACTTAGACCGTCGCCACGGTCAAACCAAGATGAGTTTGCTTCTGTAAATTTTACCACACTTAAGGGACTCATAGACGGAGCCATGGCCTCTGGTATCACCTTAATTCAGTAAGGGTAGAGGCCGTGGTGACTGACTGAAGTCAGACTTTGTTTTAAGCTACTTTCATAAACGAAACCTACCTTACGCCTTTTGTTTAATGATGAATGATGATGACCCTTAAGAACTTAAAATACATACTTTTAAACCTATTAAGACGATTTACTGACTTAGTACTATTTGACTTAGGTTGAGGACTTCGGACCATTTACTTGCACACCCTTCCCGACTACTACCTTACCGCTACATATCATTGTGAGTTATAGCATTCCCTTTTTACTTTAACTTATTTTGGGAACTGAGAATACATGCGGATTTTATGTTTTACATACTAGGCACGAGTACTTAAACTTATATATGTGTGGGTTATATAACGGCAGAAACATTCCCTTTAGTTCGGTAACGTTTAATCATTGGTTTATGAACCGGTGAACGCGAATCTTAGATATGGATCCATAGGGTTTGACATCCCCACTCGGGCTAGTCGCGCTAGCAGTCAACGAGTGTTTAATACTTCGTAAACATACGCACTCGCCAAGTGTACTTTCAGGGGGTATTTTAAACGTTAAGTTAGTTACCAAGTGCCCACGGTTAACATATACTTTATCATACTGTTTTGAAACGCTCTTTGTAGCACTGAAATCTCGTGGCCTACCTTACATACTGATATACTTAAACTATAGCTCACCAACCTTTGTGTTGACGTTTTTAAGCATGTATTTCTCAGGTGCTTGAGGTTGCTTCCGCTGTGTACTAGTCGTGCTGTAGAACCCGCTGCTTAGAGTTGTTATCGCATGACTACTTATCTTGCATTTAAACTTAATTACTTTTGAAACTATGTTATGTAACGACCTTTGGGGTCACGTACACTTATTTATTTGCTTCTACTTAGTGAAGCATACTTTTGGAATGTAAAACTTTCGATGTTGGTTTGACATCACTTTTAATTATGAATGCAAACTCTTTTTGAACACGCATATAGTACTTAACCTTGTAATGATCCTGTTGTTGATGGTCCGTACATGATGATATAGTACGGGGCATCACATTTGGTATCAGAGCATTGGTTGTAGGGAATTAGGTTGCATTAGTGAGTCTAAGACCGACCCGAGTAGGATTCACTAATAGGACTAATCTACAACTTGCTAGTTTACTTGTTTCCGCTGAATTTACTGCATGCTACTGCTTACTTTTTCCGCTATATGCCGTATGCTACTACATGATTTCACCACTGCATGATGCTACTTGCTTTCGATTGCATGCTACCTTCATACGAATTACTGATATTGCCATGCTACTTATTGTTATACATGATTTAAACTGTTGGCCTATTATTTGCTTGCTTTATGACATACTGACATGGAAAATTTATTTTTCCTTGTTCAGATGTCGGATGTTCCACCTGCTGGCATTTCGGGCAGTACAGACTCAGACCCCGTCGCCCTACCTACTGCTACACCTGCTGCTGCTACTGCCGATACACCGGCCCCGACACCCACTAGTGATCCCGGTGCTTCCACTTCCGGAGATGGTACTAGTGCACCTGCCCCAGTTTCTGCTCCCGGACCCTCGAGGTCACAGCCCCGCATTGGTGGTATTGAGATCCCCACGGAATTCGGGGAAGGTCCGTTTCGTAACCACATGCGCACACCTTGCCGACGCACTCCCGACGGACGTTTAGTCGTGATTCCTCCAGGCAGACACAGACAGATGTTGGCCACCTTCGGACGCTTCGGATTACCAGCTCAGCCACCAGTGTCACCACCACACGATTCGGATGACTCATCATCCGCCGATTCTTCATCATCAGACGACTCCAGCGATGATGAGGAACCTGCTGATAGACCTATTCAGGCACCCTCCACCCCGCCGAAGAAGCGGTACCGTTCCGACGGCACCGTCATTCCAGGGGTGAATGGAGGTCGTGCTTTTACTGACGCTTTTGGCCATCGTCGTAGGGTTACTGCTCGTAAACGAGTTGTGCCATACCCTGCCGACCCACAGATACGTAAGGTTCCCCGTTACGTATTGACTATTCCTGGAACCGTACCACCTAGATTTAGATACGGACCGCTTAGAGACGTACCGTCTACATCCGGAGCCGGACCATCTACATCAGCACCACCTGCACCACCCGCCCCACCTGCACTGCCTGCCCCACCAGCTCCCTCTAACGAGGAGCTAATGAGGGAGATTGAGACTCTCCGAGCTCGAGTCACGGAGCTCGAGGAGCAGTTGGCTCGAGGAGCAATTCACCCACCTTCACCGTAGGACCTTGTATTTTGATTTCATGATGTAATCTAGACATAGTTTCATGTATTTCATATGTATTGTACGAACTTATTCAGATGTATGAAACTTATTATTATTAATGAATGGAACTTTGCATTATTTAATTCTTGCACGATATTCTATTTACATTGCTGTACGATGATTCTGTGGTATTTGTACCTAGATGCATTATTTAATAACATGTGATGTTTTGATTCCATGATTGGTCACTATATACTGTATTATTACTACATGCATGCTGGATTTTGACTTGGGTCAAAATTTTTGTTTAGAATACCATGGCTAACGGAAGATCCACACATACCGCCACCCAGATTGAGGATATGATCAACGAATGGGTCGCTGCAGCCCTAGCAGAAAGAAATCTCGAAGCTCCACCGCCACCGCCACCGGTTATTCCACCCGTTCGAAATGGGTGTACATACAATTAATTCCAGAGCTGCAAACCGCATAACTTCAGCGGCACCGAGGGACCAGTTGGTCTCACCAGATGGTTCGAGAAACTTGAATCATTATTCTGAGTTAGCAACTGTTCGGAGGATAATAAGACCAAGTTTGCATCTTGCACGCTATCTGACGGCGCGCTAACGTGGTGGAACACGTTAGCTCAAGCAAAAGGGATTGATGAGGCGTATGCTACGCCTTGGGAAGAGTTTAAGTGTGCTATGATTGATGAGTATTGTCCAAGAACCGAAATTCAGAAGATGGAAATTGAATTCATGCAGTTGAAGGCCGTAGGGAACGACCTTAACAGTTATAATCGTAGGTTTTTGGAGTTAGCATTAATGTGTCCGACCATGGTCACCCCCGAATTCAAGCGCATGGAGAAATACTTCTCGGGACTTCCTAAGTCCATCAAAGGAAATGTCACCTCATCTAAACCACCGAATGTTCCCGAAGCAATGCGCATGGCGCATACTCTCCTGAATCAAATCATCCTTGACGAGCCGGAGAAGGCTAAGTTTGAAGCCGGTAGTAGTGAAAAGAGGAAATGGGACAACAGCCACAACAACCACAACAACCACAACAACAACAACAACAACAGGGGGAGAAACTATGATCAAACCCCCGCTAAGAGGCACAACAACGGTGGAAACCCTAATCCCAACAACAACAACAACAACAACTCCAACCCGAACTACAAAGGCACGCTAACACAATGCAAGAGGTGCTACAAGCACCACACCGGGTATTGTAATGCTGTTTGTGAGAAGTGCAAGAAGAGCGGGCACATCAGTAGAGACTGCAAGACTACCACGATGACAGGGAGGCCGAACACCAATGGGCCAAAAAAGTGTTACGAATGCGGGCAGACGGGCCATTTCAGAAATGAGTGCCCGAACAAACGAAAGGATGGCGGACCACTGCGTGCTAGAGCTTTTAATGTTAATGCAAGGGATGCACGCGATAACCCCGACTTGGTGACAGGAATATTCACAATCAACAATCTTTTAGCTTCTGTCTTGTTTGATACTGGTGCGGATAGAAGTTATGTATGTAGACATTTTTGAGATAAGATTAATTGGTCATTAGTCCCGTTAAAAGAGAGTATGCTTGTCGAGGTCGCCAATGGAAAACTTGAAAAGGTTGACCATATTAGTCATGGAGCTATTATCAATATAGCTGGTGCAGATTTCGAAATTGATTTGATACCTATCAAACTGGGAAGTTTTGACGTGATCGTCGGTATGGATTGGTTGAGCAAGATAAAGGCCGATGTTATCTGTGGAGATAAAGCACTTCGCATACCGCAAGGAGATGGCGAACCACTGGTTATCTATGGAGAGAGATGTACCTCGAAGTTGAACCTCATTAGTTGCGTGAAAGCGCAAAAGATTATGAAGAAGGGACGCTTTGATGTCCTAGCACATGTGAAAGCGGTAGAAACTGAGGTGAAGAGCGTGAACGACGTTCGAATTGTGAACGAATTCTCTGATGTCTTCCCAGAAGAATTGCCTGGATTACCGCCGTAGAGAGCAGTAGAGTTTTAGATTGACTTAGTGCCAGGAGCTGCACCTGCAGCTCGCGCACCTTATAGACTCGCACCTTCCGAGATGCAAGAATTACAGAGTCAACTACAAGAGCTGTTAGACCGAGGATTTATTCAACCAAGCTTCTCGCCTTGGGGCGCACCTGTGTTGTTTGTAAAGAAGAAGGATGGATCCTTCCGTATGTGTATCGACTACCGTGAGCTCAACAAATTGACTATCAAGAATCGGTATCCTCTTCCACGAATTGACGATCTTTTTGACCAACTACAAGGATCGAGTGTCTACTCAAAGATCGATTTGAGATCCGGCTATCACCAGTTGAGGGTGAAGGAAAGTGACGTGATGAAGACTGCATTCAGAACCCGTTATGGTCATTATGAGTTCCTCGTGATGCCATTCGGTTTGACAAATGCACCTGCCGTGTTCATGGACCTCATGAATCGTGTCTGCAAGCCTTACTTGGACAAGTTTGTTATCGTCTTCATAGATGATATCCTCATCTACTCTAAGAGCGAAGAAGAACATGAGCAACACCTCCGATTAGTGCTTGAACTCTTAAGACAAGAGAAACTTTACGCCAAATTCTCCAAGTGCAAATTTTGGTTGAAGGAAGTACAGTTTTTGGGTCATGTTGTGAGCGACCAGGGTATCAAAGTTGATCCCGCCAAGATTGAAGCCATCAGCAAGTGGGAGACCCCCACTACTCCAACGCATATTCGCCAATTCCTAGGTCTCGCCGGTTATTACCGAAGATTCATCGAAGGATTTTCTCTGATTGCGCGTCCTTTGACCGCGCTGACTCACAAGGGCAAGAAGTTCATTTGGGAACCCGCACACGAATCAGCATTCCAAACTTTGAAGAAGAAGTTAACCTCCGCACCTATTCTATCGCTTCCTGAAGGCAGTGACGACTTTGTTGTTTATTGCGATGCTTCGAAGAGTGGTTTTGGTTGTGTACTAATGCAATGATCAAAGGTTATTGCCTATGCCTCCCGCCAATTGAAGATCCACGAGCGGAACTACACTACACATGATCTTGAACTTGGAGCCGTTGTCTTTGCGCTCAAATTGTGGAGACATTATTTGTATGGAACTAAGAGCACTATCTTCACCGATCACAAGAGTCTCCAGCACATCTTCGATCAGAAGCAACTGAATATGAGACAGCGTCGATGGATCGAGACGCTCAACGACTACGATTGTGAACTCCGTTATCACCCTGGCAAGGCCAATGTTGTAGCTGACGCTTTAAACCGAAAGGAGAGGACGACACCTCTTCGTGTTAGGGCTCTGAACATCACCATTCATTCGAACCTCAACAACCAGATCAGAGTAGCCCAAGTTGAGGCTCTCAAGGAGGAGAACATATCTCACGAACATTTGAACATACTTGTCTCTCGATTCGAGGTTAGGGAGTCTGGACTCCGATGTTATGCCGGAAGAATTTGGGTACCTCTTTATGGAGATCTACGGAACCTGATACTTGATGAAGCACACAAATCAAGATATTCGATTCACCCCTGTGCGGGTAAGATGTACCACGACCTTAAAGAACAGTATTGGTGGCCGAATCTTAAGAAGGACGTTGCAACTTATGTTGGGAAGTGTTTGACTTGTTCGAAGGTTAAGGCCGAACATCAGAGGCCTTCTGGGTTACTTCAACAATCGGAAATCCCACAATGGAAGTGGGAAAGGATCACAATGGATTTCATTACTAAGCTGCCGAAGACGGTGGGCGGATACGATACTATTTGGGTTATTGTTGACCACCTTACCAAATCTGCACACTTCCTAGCGATGAAGGAAACTGATACAATGGAAAGACTTGCTCAGCTGTACATCAAAGAGGTTGTATCTCGTCATGGTGTACCTTTATCGATCATCTCCGATCGCGATCCCCGTTTAGCTTCTAGATTTTGGCGTTCCTTGCAAGAAGCCATGGGAACTCGTCTCGACATGAGTACTGCTTATCACCCTCAGACTGACGGGCAAAGTGAACGAACGATTCAGACCTTGGAGGACATGCTGCGTGCATGTGTCATTGATTTTGGAAAGGCCTGGGAAAGACATTTGCCGCTCGCCGAATTCTCGTACAACAACAGTTATCACTCTAGCATTAATACTGCACCTTTTGAAGCATTGTATGGCCGTAAGTGCCGATCTCCTATTTGTTGGGCTAAAGTAGGCGAAAAGCAAATCACCGGACCCGAGGTAGTCCACGAAACCACAGAGAAGATTGCTCAGATTCAAGCTAGACTTAAGACTGCCCGTGATCGCCAAAAGAGTTATGCCGATCTTAAACGTAAGGACTTTGAATTCAACGTTGGAGACCGTGTTATGTTGAAGGTTGCACCTTGGAAAGGTGTGATTCGTTTTGGAAAACGTGGAAAGTTAAACCCATACATTGGTCCTTTTGAAATATTGGAACGTGTTGGACCCGTTGCATACCGTTTGGATCTACCAGCACAATTGAGCTCAGTTCATCCTACCTTCCATGTGTCAAACTTGAAGAAGTGTCTTGCTGCACCTGAACTTATCATACCACTTGAGGAACTTACGATTGACGACAAACTCCACTTTGTGGAGGAACCAGTTGAGATTATGGATCGTGAGATCAAAACTTTGAAACGCAACAAGATTCCAATTGTACGAGTATGATGGAATGCCAAACGAGGACCTGAGTTTACTTGGGAGCGAGAGGATCAAATGATGCGGAAGTATCCTCACCTTTTCCCGACTCCTCCATCTACCTCAGCTTAAATTTCGGGACGAAATTTTCTTTAACAGGTGGGTAATGTAACGACCCTGGATTTTCCAATGTTTATTTATTAATAATTATTATTATTAATACGTGTGATTAAACGAATGTACGTTATTACATTTACATGTTGCCATGATTGCCCGAACTTGACTTTTAAGGGCCCGAAACGTCTTTGTGACACCCGGAACTTTCACGAATAATATTTTTAGATATTATTTACATTCATGATTAAATTTATTAATCATTTTAATTAACTAAGGCTATTAGTTAGTTACTTGGGCTTTAATTGGTTTAACTTGTGATTTATTTGAACTTGGGCTTTGTTAGTGTAATGGACTCATGTTATTGGACTTCCAAGCCCACCCTACATTTATTAATGGACCTTTAGCCCACTCTTGCAACTTGTAAGTACCATTTAACATGTAACTAGTTAGTTAACTTAGTAAAGAATCAAGTTACTTGTTCATTCCCATGCAAACACCCATTTTATCCAACTTTTGAAGCTTTACATGCTAGAGACCACCAAACAAAACCCTCCCCCCTTTGTGAGCTGCAGCTGGCAGAAATCTTGAGGCCTTGGGAGTGCCTTTTTGTTTCATTTTATGTAATACTACTTCACTTGTATTCCCTCCCATTCAAACACACACATACTTGCAACTCTTTTTCCTCTCTTTTTTCTCTAAACCTTGTAAGTAACTTGAGTTCTTCTTCTTCTTTTTTTCTTTTTAAAACCGAATCCTAAAGTCATCCATCATCATCATTTGTTAATTGTTACTTGTTCTTGATTATTGTTTAACTACTTGTCTTTGATAATTGTTGCTACTTACTTTCATGTTACAAGAATAAACTTACTAGTTTGATTCTTCATTTTTATCTTGTTATAACAAGAACAACAAGAACATAATCTATCTAGTTATGTTCTACCTTATTTGTTTCAAAAGATTATAAAGTTCATGGTTGAAAGACATACTTGTAAGTCATGGAAGTAAACTTAAAGTTTACTTTACTTAAAGATCAACTTTGGTTGAATCTTTAAAGTATGAGCAACCCTTGAACTAATTACTTGTTTAATTAACTTGTTTCTTTATTTTATACACTTTAATTTCATGTAGTTTGTTTATATGGTCAAGTACTACAAGTTAGTCTTGATCTCATATCTCTTGAACAAATTAAGTTAACTTTGAAAGTTCAAGAACACACAAACAAGTTTTCTTTAAATAGAACTTTGGATCTAGACTTTTGAGTCTTGGATCTTCAAGATCAAACTAAGAACTATGTTCTACTACTTATGATCTTGATTAGTTAGATTACTTTCAAGTTTGTAACTTGTTATTAGCTTTAAAGTCCATGTATGTGTTAGATCTAAGACTTTGATGCAACTTTGGTTCATCAAACTTCATACAACTCTTAAGTGAGTTGTGCTTCATGTCTTAGACTTGCACATGGGTTATGATGGTCAAGACTTGGTTAAGATGATGTAGATACATCAATGAGTTGTACACTTGAAGCTATATGCATCAAGGATGAGAACCATGATGAACATCAAGCACCAAGACCACCGGAACCCTTTTAAACTCACTGTTCTGTCCAAAACCTACTGACCTGATGCTTCTGGAACAGACCAGTAGACCTAGGCTGTTCTAACCATGATTTTTAGATAGCACTTTTCGAGTAGATAACTTTTCATATAGGACTCGTCTTAATCCGAGTTACGGTTTAGGATTTATGGCCCTCCGATCGTTACTATGTCCTTTAACGTTGTGCAGAAATTTCTGACCTACTCGCACTTAGACCGTCGCCACGGTCAAACCAAGACGAGTTTACTTCTGTAAATTTTACCACACTTAAGGGACTCATAGACGGAGCCATGGCCACTGGTCTCACCTTAATTCAGTAAGGGTAGAGGCCGTGGTGACTGACTGAAGTCAGACTTTGTTTTAAGCTACTTTCATAAACGAAACCTACCTTACGCCTTTTGTTTAACGATGAATGATGATGACCCTTAAGACCTTAAAATACATACTTTTAAACCTATTAAGACGATTTACTGACTTAGTACTATTTGACTTAGGTTGAGGACTTCGGACCATTTACTTGCACACCCTTCCCGACTACTACCTTACCGCTACATATCATTGTGAGTTATAGCATTCCCTTTTTACTTTAACTTATTTTGGGAACTGAGAATACATGCGGATTTTATGTTTTACATACTAGGCACGAGTACTTAAACTTATATATGTGTGGGTTATATAACGGCAGAAACATTCCCTTTAGCTCGGTAACGTTTAATCATTGGTTTATGAACCGGTGAACGCGAATCTTAGATATGGATCCATAGGGTTTGACATCCCCACTCGGGCTAGTCGCGCTAGCAGTCAACGAGTGTTTAATACTTCGTAAACATACGCACTCGCCAAGTGTACTTTCAGGGGGTATTTTAAACGTTAAGTTAGTTACCAAGTGCCCACGGTTAACATATACTTTATCATACTGTTTTGAAACGCTCTTTGTAGCACTGAAATCTCGTGGCCTACCTTACATACTGATATACTTAAACTATAGCTAACCAACCTTTGTGTTGACGTTTTTAAGCATGTATTTCTCAGGTGCTTGAGGTTGCTTCCGCTGTGTACTAGTCGTGCTGTAGAACCCGCTGCTTAGAGTTGTTATCGCATGACTACTTATCTTGCATTCAAACTTAATTACTTTTGAAACTATGTTATGTAACGACCTTTGGGGTCACGTAAACTTATTTATTTGCTTCTACTTAGCGAAGCATACTTTTGGAATGTAAAACTTTTGATGTTGGTTTGACATCACTTTTAATTATGAATGCAAACTCTTTTTGAACACGCATATAGTACTTAACCTTGTAATGATCCTGTTGTTGATGGTCCGTACATGATGATATAGTACGGGGCATCACACAAATGCTGTTGGGAGTTTAATGTATGCTAAGGTATGTACCGTCCTAATTTATCTCATGCTGTTAGCGTAGTTAGCAGATATATGCATAACCCCAGTAAGTGTCATTGGGAAGCAGTTTAACACATCCTTCGATATGTTAAAGGTACAAGAAATGTTGGGCTTTCGTTTGAAAGGGACCGAGCTAAGCAAGATGGTGTACAGGGTTATGTAGATTCTGATTATGCTGGTGACCTCGATAAAAGAAAGTGCCTATATTCATACATATTCTCACATTGTGGATCAGCTATTAGTTGGCATTCGTCCCTACAATCAATAGCTGCGTAATCCACTACTGAAGCCGAATACATTTCAACTACCGAAGGAGTTAAGGAAGCGATAAGGATTCATGGTATGGTTAACGAGCTAGGGCTGCAGCAATCTGTCCTTACAGTGTATTGCGACAACCAAAGCGCAGTGCATTTGTTGAAGAAGAACAAGTTTCATTCAAAGATGAAACACATCGAAGTGAGGTACCATTTTGTTCGAGGTATAGTTGAGAAGGGTGAGGTAGTTATTAGAAAGGTTCACACAAATGAAAATCCGACCGACATGCTCACCAAAGTTCTACCATCAACTAAGTTCAATCATTGTTTGAATTTAGTTGGTATCACACAGGTTTAAACCCTTCAGGGTGCGGCAACGACAACGTTCGGGACTATAGCTTTTGGCTCAAGGTAGAGATTGTTGGAGGTGTGACCCAAAAGTTTTGGAGTGGATAAGTTCCGAGAGGAGTTATAATACATTAAGGATTATTGATTTATTAAGAAGTACTTATCCAATAGAGATTCTTATTCCTATTCTCCGTGTTCAGGATATCTATAAATATATCCCCTAGCAGCCGATTTTATATATACACACAATTATATGCATAGTTCATCTGCTACGTTATTATCAATTTCAATCAGATTTTAGTCGATCTTATATTCCATTCCAACAGCCTATACACTGTTGGATCCATTCTAATCGAATTTATCTATAGTGGATTGTTGCTCGTTGCCCATGGTTTTTTACTTCCATTAAATTTGAGGTTTTTCACGTTAAATTGCTGTGTTTACTTATACTCGTTTTGTTTATTGTTGATATCAGTATTGCTGATTCACAACAGTAAATGTATGTTTTTGAAGTGAAGTTATAAAAAATGAGAGTTATCTATATTGGTAAAAAGTTGTATTTTAGGAAGAAAAAAATTTAAACTCAAACGGTTAAATATATATTCGTTTGATACCATGGGACCCACATATACTCGTGAGATGCCCGTTGCAGGTGTAACAAACGAGCTTGGTGGCGGACTGATGCCTATGGTGGTGAGTCAATGGTGATTGGTGGCGTTCGGGGACAGGCTCGGCTGATGAAAAATCGTGTGTACTTTTACCAAATCAGATTAACGCAGCGGATAGTTAAAATAATAATCTTTTATTATTTTATAAAAAAAAATGTACAAGATTAAATTTTCACTTATTTAATGAAACATGCACACGATTAATCTTTCCCAATGATCCAGTTACACCATAATAATTTTCATGAATATAAAACAAAAGAGGAGTTAACGATATACCTTTCTTGTAGAAATTGATGAGACGGAGAGAAACTTACGATCAAAAGTATGATCGTCTCTTTAAATAGTCCACACTACACTTCAAACAATGCCAATGGATGCTAGTCAAAATCCAAGTAACTAATTAATATAATCAAATTATATTAATCAAATAGAATAGATAAATAATACTCCCGTATAGTAATCTAAAAAAAATAGAAGTGTTTGATTCTTTTTCATTCGTCTGCACTTCTCAAAACAAAACATGGCATGTATATAGAGAATAAAATCAATCCAGTTGTAGACTTGTTAAAAAACGTGTGCTAACAATTAGATTTTCAAATCTAATTTTAAATAAATAAATCTACTTTTAAGATATGATAAAATCAATCCAAAACTCCTTTTGTTTTGTAGCAAATCAAAATGAATCAAAATCATTTCCAAAGTCGTATTTCTCAAATACTTTAGGGGTATATTATGTAACTTATAATTAATAATTTCTATCATGTCGCTTTTATGTGAATAGTAAATTAATTAATTTCGTTTCATTTACTATTTATATGAATAGTAAATGAATTAATTTTGATTTACTATTTTGTTACTTGAGTAATATATATACATCATATATATGTTTTATTTGACATCTCGATGTATATGTGTGTGACCCCGAAGGCTCAAATGAATTTGGCCATATAGTTATATGTTATACCTTGCACATTAATCCTTCAAACTCCCACTTGTGCATGACACAACACCAAGTAACTATACAAAAATGGTAAGCGTCTAGCAACACGTCATTGTCCCTAAATTCACGTGAGGGTAGTTTCTTGAAACTGTTTATGGTAAGTGTTAAATGTCATTCATCCTTTTGTTTCAGATACTTTAGTTAAACTTGAGATATGGATCATCGGTCATTCTCATTTGTTTAACAATTTTGTTTCTCGATCTTAGAACTGAATTAGATCACCAAATTAATTAAGTATCATCTTAATTACATCTGGGTGCGGCCACACAAATATCTTATTCATTCATCGAGGAGCTCAAAATGTATCTAACTCCAAACATTTTAGAGGAACAAATCCTATATTGCATACACGTGTCTATCACGAGCTTTACATTATACCCAATAATGGCCTTTATAACAGCCTTATTCAGGATAGCGTTTAACCATATCAAAGTACAATGCTACACTCATCAAGACGGGCGTGCATCTCAAGTCTAAGTATACAAAGACATAATCACTAAAAGATTCACTACTGACTACGATCCATGTAGTGACATCTCATGGTTGGGTCATTCCAATATTCATTATCAATGAATACATATGAATTTTGGTCTCAACAAGTTAACTATTCATCATCAATGAATATAACCAAAATTTCACATTAATCTTAATTCATGTTATTCCCATAACATGACCGATTATGGAGATTTTGAATAATCAACAATTATTCATGGATTAAACATGCTAATATAGAACACAGTGATATAAATGAAACTGATCATACCAACTATATATCAATTCATTAAGATAAAACTGCTTAATGTTCCAAAAATATATAAATACTAAATTACAATTTAAAAAGATCAGCAGCATAACGAAGTCCAATACTACTAGCATGATCATCATGCTTGTTGTGTGTCATGGGCTTCGTGAACGGGTCAGCCACATTATCATATGTATGAACCTTAAGAATACTAATATCATTCCTCTCAACGACTTCTTGAATGTAGTCAAACTTTTGAAGAATGTGTCTGCTACCTTTACGTACACGTGATTCTTTCGCAAGTATAATAGCATTTGAATTATCACAGTACATTTCCATAGGGGATTCAATGCTGGGAACTACTCCGAGTTCAGCAATAAACTTCCTAATCCAGACAACTTCTTGGGCAGCTTGAGGCAGCAATGTATTCTGCTTCCGTTGTAGACTGTGCAACTGTACTCTGCTTTGAACTTCTCTAATTAACTGCCCCGCCATTCATGACAAAGACATACCCTGACTGGGATCGAGAATCATCTCGATCAGTTTGGAAACTAGCATCTATATAACATCTAATACTCAAATCTTCTTCCAAACCACCGTAAACCAAGAACATATCTTTAGTTCTCCACAAATACTTAAGAATGCTCTTAACAGCAATCCAATGTTCTTCACCCGGATTCTGTTGATAATGACGCGTCAAACTCAAGGCTAACGAGACGTCAAGTCTAGTACATAACATGACATACATAATGGATCCTATAGTCGAAGCATACGGAACACATTTCATTCGTCTTATCTCATCAGGTGTGATAGGACTTTGAGACTTGCCCAATGTTATGACCTTTTGCATGGGCAATGCTCCGCGCTTGGTGTTTTGCATGTTAAATCTTCGTAAGATTTTGTCAATTTATGTACTTTAACTCAAACCAATAAGCCTTTTAGATCTATTTCTATAGATCATAATTCCTAGAATATACTTAGCTTCTCAAGATCTTTCATGGCAAAACATTTTCAAGCCAAGATTTGACATCTTGCAAAGTTGGAACGTCATTTCCAATAAGTAGTATGTCATCAACATACAAGATCAAAAAGAAAACTTTGCTCCCACTAGCTCTAATGTAAACACATGGCTCATCTCCATTTTGAGAAAAACCAAACTCTTTAATTTTTTCATCAAACTTAAGATTCCAGCTCCTGGATGCTTGCTTTAATCCATAAATGGATTTTAGAAGCTTGCACACTTTAGTAGGATGAATAGGATTCACAAACCCTTTCGGCTGAACCATATATACGTCCTCGCTTAGGTCGCCATTTAGGAAAGCGATTTTGACATCCATTTGCCATATTTCATAATCATGAAAAGCAGCTATGGCAATAAGTATCCTAATTGATTTACTGCTCGCGACTGGTGAAAAAGTTTTCTCATAATCAATTCCTTGAGTTTGAGTATAATCTTTTGCCACCAATCAAGCCTTAAAAGTGTTTACATTGCCATCCATGTAAGGTTTCTTCTTGAAGACCCATTTACTGCCCACTGTCTTGCAATTGGGTGGAAGATCAATCAAGTCCCATACTTGATTATCTTTCATGGACTGCATCTCTGCCTTCATAGCATCTCCTTATTTGTCATATTGTGGATTTGACATGGCTTCACCATAACTAGAGGGTTCATCATAATCCCCTAGCTGAGGTTCATTTAAATTAATCAGAAGATTTAACCTCTCAGGTTGATGAAGAGTTCTACTAGATCTATGAAGTATAGGTGCAACACGTTCTGGCTCACCAACAGTGTGTTCAGCTTCAACGTGTGGTTGGCTAGTGCCTTCAGAAGGTATGTTACTTTGTGATTCTTGAATTTCTTCAAGATCTACTTTACTCCCACTAACTTCTCGTAAGAGAAGATCTCTTTCCAAGAATTCAGCAAATCGAGCAATAAACACTTTGTTTTCAGCTTGGTAGTAAAAGTAGTAACCCATTGTTTCCTTTGGATATCCCACAAAGTGACATTTGATACTTCTGGGTTCTAATTTATTTGAAGTGTCATGTTTCACATACGCTTCACAACCCCAGACTTTCAAATAAGACAACTTGGGAGTCTTTCCATGCCATAGCTCATATGGTGTCTTTTTTACCTTCTTGGTTGGAACCATATTGAGTATGCGTGCAGCAGACTCTAATGCATATCCCCAAAAAGACGGTGGTAGAGTAGTCAGACTCATCATAGATCGAACCATATCAAGTAAAGTTCGATTCCTTCGCTCAGACAAGCCATTGTGTTGTGGTGTGTAGGGTGGAGTGAATTATGAAACAATCCCACGATTCTTCAGGTGGTCCAAAAACTCTTGACTCATATATTCCCCTCCTCAATCAGAGCGAAGGGCTTTAATGGTCTTTCCAAGTTGATTCTCTACTTCATTTTGATAGATTTTGAATATTTCAAAAACTTCATGTTTATGTTTCAGCAAATAAACATAACCATATCTACTATAATCATCAGTAAATGTAACGAAGTATGATTCACCATTTCTAGACATAGTTCTAAAAGGGCCACATACATCAGTATGTATTAGTCCTAAAAGATCTTCAGCTCTCTCACCTAAACCGGAGAAAGGAGCCTTTGTCATCTTTCCACATAAACATGACTCGCATAAATCAAATGACTCAGAGCCAGTTGATTCCAAAAGCCCATTCGATCGAAGTTTTGAAATGCGTTGTTTATTTATATGACCAAGAAGACAATGCCATAGATAGGTCTTGTTCAAGTCTTGCTTGAATCGTTTGGCAGTACAGGTATATACAAAATTATTATTTGAAATTACACCATGCATATCAATTTCAAAAATACCATCACGTGGAATAACATTAAAATAAAATATATTATTCTTAGAAACTAAAATACCAAGGTGCGTAAATGTAAGTTCAAAACCAACATCTTTCAAAAGAGAAACTGAAATTACATTGCTCGTAATACTTGGAGCATAACGACATTGCTCCAACAAAACAATAAGACCACTAGGTAAAGTAAGCTCATAGGTGCCAATAGCTTCAACAACAGCTCGAGCCCCATTGCCCACTCTTAAGTCTAGTGTATCTTTCTTCAGTCTCTTACTTCTTCTCATTCCCTGCATATTGTTACAGATGTGAGTACCACAACCAGTATCGAAAATCCAGGAATCACTAGAAAAAGTGTATAACTGTATATGAAATATACCTGATTTGCTGGTCTCACCAGCTTTGCCTTTTCTCAACTAAAATAGGTAGGAAGGACAGTTCCTCCTCCAG
Organism: Rutidosis leptorrhynchoides; assembly: GCF_046630445.1. Lineage (NCBI taxonomy): Eukaryota > Viridiplantae > Streptophyta > Magnoliopsida > Asterales > Asteraceae > Rutidosis > Rutidosis leptorrhynchoides. The sequence goes on from NC_092337.1 coordinate 332,035,737, forward strand.
TGGCCAACCTTTCCACAGTGGAAACATTTGGCGTCTTTAGCTGGGTTTTCTTTCTTAGGAGGTGGTGAAATTTTCTTCTTAGCAATTGACTTGCCTTTTCCTTTTCCCCAAGTTTTCGGCTTATTCTTTTTCACTCTACCTTCCCTAATCATAAGGACACCTTGAAACGACCCGTCAAAGTACACTTGACGACCATCGTTATCTTGGTCCCACAGCTTGATCATAACTCTAAATGAATTTAATAAATAACCTTGCATTCTTTATTTAAAAATTATTTCCTATAAAGGAAACCTACCAAAATGTATAAGTTTAGAAAAACCATACATAAATACTTTAACCAAAAGTTGACCAAAACAAAGTCAACAACACCCAAAATTTAATGTAACAAAATAGAATGAAAAATTAATGTTTAACAAAAGCTGCAATCATAAATATGCAGACTCTTTCATCACATCGGAAGCAATCAATCATGAACCTGCGAATAAAACATGCGAGTAACTGTCAACAAAAATGTTGAGTGAATTATAGGTTTAATATTACAAACAATATTTAATTTAAACAGTAAAAATTTATGTTTGAAAACATAAAGTCTTATTTTGGACCACAAAAATTATATGCTAGAAAATATATAAAATATTATTCCATTAACCCGTGAGCCACCTGGTAACCACTTAACCAATTCCACCCTTACCAAACACAATATATATACTGAACAGGTGTATCTTCAAAAAAATACGAAGTACTAATACATTCCGTCTTTAAAAAAATTGCTAGCGCGACTAGCACGGAATGGGTTGTCAAACCAGATAGATCTATCCATAGGATTCGCGTTCACCGGTAGAAACCAATGATTGCAGTTACCAGACTAGGAAATATTTTCATTCAACTCACAATGAATAACTTAAACCAACTTCCACTTGTGTCCAATATAGAAAAATAAAATGCATGTATTCTCATCCAAAAGATATAAAATAGAAAAATGGTACTATAACTCACCTTAACGAAAATGAAGTAACCACACAAAAATGCGAACAGCAAATGAAGTAAGTGATCAAGAATGATCACAACGCCGACCTAAAAATAAAGCAGGTCGATATAAATAACTAACTTAGGTCAAGTCTTAGTATGATAGCTATAGTACTTGTTGCAAGTAGAAATAGAACAACACTCAGTATGCTTCGGTTTGATCAGGACAGCGTACGGACACGTACTTTCTATTTTTAGAAAGTTTCTATTTCAGGAAAGTTTCTATTTTAGGAAAGTTTCTATTTTTGGAAAGTTTCTATTTTAGGAAAGTTTCTATTTTTGGAAAGTTTCTATTTTTGAAAAGTTTCCAAATATAGAAAGTTTCCATATTTAGAAAGTTTATATTTTTAGAAAGTTTTTAAGTTAGGAAAGTTTCCTTAATTAGAAAGTCAACAAAAGTTAACTGAAAGTCAAAGTCAACCGAAAGTCAACTCAAAAGTCAACCTTGGTCAAACATAGTCAACATTGAATTTTAAAGTATAAGTTATATTAATAATATAAGTTATAATGTTATTTAAAGTTATATATGTATAATTATGTCATATCATAAGTTTAATTAAATTAAATTGAATTATTAGAGTTAACATAAGTTTAAATGATATAATTAATATAACATAAGTATTTTAATTAATTAATTAAATATTAGTCATAATATAAGTATTATTAATTAATAATAAATTTTAATCATATCATTAGTATTATTAATTAATAATGAATTATTAATCATATCATAAGTTTCTAATTATAATTATTAAATCATAAGTATTTAATAATTAAATCATAATTAAATAATAACTAAGTCTTATAATAATTAAATAATTAATTAATCCTTATTATAAGTCTTATTATAATAATCTCATAACATAAGTTTAATACTTATCATAAGTATTTTTCATTAATAATAAAAGTATTATTAATCATAAGTTTAATTAAATGTTTAATTAAATCATATAGTAATTAATAAATGATATAATAAATATGTATATCATAAGTCTTAAATTAAAATAATTACTTTTTATATCATAAGTAATTTAATAATAATAAAAATCATTATTTATATCATAAGTCTTATTTAATAATCATAAGTCTTAATTAAAAGTTCATCGGGTCATAACTTGAGCCCCGGGTATCGGTTTTCGGCGAGTCTTATATATATCTCTGCCTATCCAAGCCACCCGACACATTAGTGCACTCAAGAACACCCCAAGAACAGTCACCAAGTCGTGACCAACAGCCCTTATTCAACTTGGAGCTTTAATCCGTTCAAAAACATGTTTTAGTCATAACGGGTGATTCGTGGCTCGGATTTTGATGACCCGAACTTGAAAGTTCATCCAATAATCAATCCTAACACACTAGTACACAATAAATACTCCAAAAGTGGTCACAAAGTCAGACCAAACCTGAAACAATTCGTTTTTACATTTTGATTTCAATAAAACACCATTTTAATCATAATTAGAGCTCCGGGAATTGAAATAGCATGAATTCGGAGTCTAAATTCAATGTCTTGATGAGAGGAACACATCTAGACACTTTAATTTTACAAAAACATCAGTTTAGTTCCCTGAAATGGTCAAAAATGCTGCTGTCCAAAATCAATCAAACTGAAATCATGCTATAACAAGTGTTTCTATGCATACAATCAACAGTCCAACAACATACAAGTACTATACAATCATAATAAACATAAAAACAGTAAAATTAAAGAAAAATCAAAAAGTTAGGGTTAGGGTTTATACCCAAATCAAGAATCAAGAAGATGAAGCTTGTAGATCGCGAAAAGGAGAATCCGTTTGTGTATCTAGCTTTGCAAAATGATATACGATTGACTTGTTGATTGTGTTGGCCAATTTTTTATGGTGGTAGTAGCTAGGAGTCGGCCAAAAAAAGAAAAAAGGGAGAGGAGAGAAAACAAGCTAGGTTTAGGAAAGATGAAATGGTGAAAACAAAAATGAAATGAAAAAAAATGGGGGAGTGGGTTAGGCCTAGCATTTGGCCAAATTCCACAAATAGGGTGGGCCCTATTGGCCCAAAATGACAAAAGGTTAAATAGATTGTGGCCCGAGAACTCGAACGAAGCCCAAAACGCGAAAATGCTACTACGCGATTGATTTTTCGGAGAGATAACAAATACGCGACGAATAAAATATATAAACACTATATATAATCATATGACATCAAAATATCATATTTAAAATAATTTGGATTTAAAAATCCCAAAAGTTTAACCGTTGGTTTGAAAACTGAAAAGATTCACCGGATAGAAATCTGCGACGCGTAGAAACGTATAACTTTAAATATGAATACAAATATTCACATAACGCATAATAATTAATATATTATTACAAAAATAATAGTATAGGTCATAGAAATGACGTGGCATGAATAATAGTTAACGGTCGTTAAATAATAAACGGTAAAAGATAACGGAAAAACTAGGATCGTGACAGTACCTTCCCGTTACGGAAATTTCGTCCCAAATTTAAGCAGGTGCAGGGGTTGACTCGGCATCTAAGAGCAAATGCAGGTACTTCTGCCTCATCTGATCTTCGCGCTCCCAAGTGAACTCGGGTTCGCGTCTGGAATTCCATCTCACTCGAACGATAGGAATTCTACTTTGCTCAAGAGTCTTAACCCCCGATCCATAATCTCGGCAGGTCCCTCAATAAAATGAAGTTGCTTATCAACATGAAGTTCGTCAAGAGGAATGGTTTCATCAGCCTCGGCCAAACACTTCTTCAAGTTTGACACATGAAAAACGTCATGAACGACACAAATTCTTGTGGCAATTTCAAACGATAAGCCACGGGTCCAACTCTTTCAATAATCTCAAATGGTCCAACAAAACGAGGATTCAACTTTCCCCTTTTACCAAAACGTACCACACCTTTCCAAGGTGATACCTTCAACATAACACGGTCACCAACCTGAAATTCAATATCTTTCCCTCTCTTATTGGCATAACTTTTTTTCCGACTTCTGGCGATTCTCAATCTTTCTCTAATCTGTACGATCTTCTCGGTAGTCTCATGAATAATTTTTGAGCATGTTAGTTGAGCATCCCCAACCTCATTTCAACATACAGGAGACCTACACTTTCTACCATACAGAGCTTCAAACGGTGCGGCTTTAACACTTGCATGATAGCTGTTATTATAAGAAAATTCAGCTAGTGGCAAAATATCTATCCCACCCATTACCAAAATCAATAACGCACGCTCGTAACATGTCTTCTAACGTTTGAATGGTCCTTTCACTCCGACCATCCGACTGCGGATGATAAGCGGTGCTCATATCCAACTTTGTTCCCAAAGCTTCCTGTAAGGATTGCTAAAACCTCGATGTAAATTGACTGTCTCGGTCTGAAATAATAGATACAGGAACACCATGTCTTGAAACAATCTCCTTCAAATAGAAAAGAGTAAGCTTCTCCATCGAATCTGTTTCCTTAATCAGCAAGAAATGAGCTGACTTTGTGAGTCGGTCAACAACCACCCAAATGGTATAATAACCACCCATAACTCTTGGTAACTTCGTAATAAAATCCATCGTAATACCTTTCCACTTCCATTTGGGAATCTCAGGTTGCACCAAAAGTCCAGACGGTTTCTGATGTTCAGCTTTAACCTTAGCACAGGTCAAACACTTAGCCACATATGTAGCCACATTAGCTTTCAAATTAGGCCACCAATACAGCTCCTTAAGATCATGATACATCTTTCCTGAACCAGGATGAATAGAGTACCTAGACTTATGAGCTTCATCTAAAACAAGTTGTCGCAGATCACCAAATTTCAAAATCCAAAGATGTCTCGCAAAATACCGAGTACCATCGGTTCGTACCTCAAACTGTTTACTCAAGCCTCGAACCTTCCCGTTACGAAATTCTCCTCCTTCAAGGCTTCTTGTTGTACCTCAAGAATCTGCCTAGCAAGGTTAGTTCGAATTTGTCATATTCAAGGCTCTAAACCTACGAGGTTCAACTCTCTCTTTTCGACTCAAAGCATTAGCCACGACATTGGCTTTTTCCCGGAATGGCTAAAGGAGTTCACAATCATAATCGTTCAATAATTCAACCCATCTTCGCTACCTCGTATTCCACTGTCTTTGATCAAAGATATGTTGAAGAATTTTGTTATCAGTGTACACTGTACATTTGACCCCATATAAGTAATGTCTCCAATTCTTGAGTGCGAACACAACAGCTCCCAATTCTAAATCATGGGTTGTATAATTTTGTTCATGAATCTTCAACTGACGTGACGCGTAAGCAATGGCTTTCCTTCGCTGCATCAAAACACAACCAAAGTCTTGACATGAAGCATCACAATAGATAACAAAATCATCATTACCCTCAGGTAGTGATAATATCGGTGAAGAAGTTAACTTCTTCTTCAGAGTTTGGAGAGCAGACTCTTGTTCACTCTTCCAATCGTACTTCTTCCCCTTATGCGTTAAAGCAGTCAGAGGTTTCGCTACTCGTGAAAAATCTTGAATGAGCCTTCTATAATAGCCTGCCAAACCTAGGAACTGACGAATATGAGTAGGAGTTTTCGGAAATTTCCCACTTCCCAATTGCCTCAATCTTAGCAGGATCAACTTGAATTCCCTGTTTACTAACAACGTGCCCAAGGAATTGAACTTCTTTCAACCAGAACGCACATTTAGAAAAATTCAGCATATAACTCTTCTTTTCTTAACAAATCAAGCACTTATCGTCGTGCACTTGATCACTTCTTGGAATAGATAAGGATATCATCAATAAAAATGATAACGAATTTATCTAGATATGGGCTACACACACGGTTCATGAGGTCCATGAACACAGCAGGTGCGTTAGTCAATCCGGACGGCATAACAAGAAATTCGCAGTGACCATAACAGGTACGGAAAGCGGTTTTCGGAATATCAGTTCCTTTAGCCCTCAGTTGGTGATAACCGGAACGAAGATCAATCTTAGAATAAACGGACGAACCTTGAAATTGATCGAACAGATCATCAATTCTCGAAAGAGTGTAACAGTTCTTAACTGTAAGCTTTTCAACTCGCGATAATCAATACAGGGTCGGAACGAACCACATTTATTCTTAACAAACAAAACAGGAGCTCCCCAAGGGGACGAACTGGGACGAATGAAATATAGTTGCAACAATGAAGGAAGAAATATACGGAGTAGTCACATCGGTGGCATAGATATATAAGGCAATTCTCTCAAAAGAGATAACAAGGATCATGGACTTCAAAGTAAATTTTTCATTACATTTCCTAAAGGAAGACGTACGAAAGGTGTGATATTTCAACGAGAGTGAACTTCCTTGTACAATAAGCTAGGAAATCTAGGATTCATCCATATTCTTAAATTTATGTGCAGATGAAAAGAACGCGAATCATGGGTTATAAAGAATGGCCGACTTCAGGTGAGATGAATCTCCCAAAATAATTTCGTTCACCTTAAAGTATTGAATCCTAGGATTGATGTTTACGTGGGTGTTGCGGTTGACTGCGAATATTGAGAGTAGAAACTCCTCAAACGGTCTAGTGTAATATATATCCATGATACCTACTATAACAACAATTGGGGTAGAAACCCACCTAGCGCCTTTTCTACAATAGGGTGACCACCGAGTGTACCCCGAAAAATTGATTTATCGGTCCACATTTCGGCCATGTCCAACCATAAGAGGAAATTTTTTTATGAGCGCAAAGACTTTCCAACAAATTTTATAAAACCGGCATCCAAAGTGGTGTAAGGGTTTCTATCAAAGAACTTAATGGTAAGTTTCATCCTTAAATGGAGGATGAGAAGCACTATGATCCAAACACTCTGTAGAGTAATGCGAAAATTTGATAAAATCAATCAAAGGAGTTTTGAAAAAGCTTTAAACGTTTGATGTGACAACATAAATGGAACGAAGTTCTTAGTAAAATTAGAAGTATGTACAACGTGTACCATTTTATATAAAACAAATTGACTTAGTCAAACAGCTCAATAAATGTGTGGTTTTTTTAAAATAATTTTGAAGGTATGATTTAGTATATACTAGCCAATATAGGTAAGGGTAAATTTATTCATTTGAATCAATACGTACATATATGATTTTATAAATTGCATACATGACAAAATATTTCATTACTTCTATTTGCCCATAAATTCCGTGAGAACAGCCCAATTAAACAAATGTGTAAAACTCCCGATGATAAACAGAGTATCTGTATTTCAGAGGTTACAAGTTGAAGTAAGATCGTGGGAAATTGAGTAAAGGACCTGAATCGTCGTGCAACATTTGACCAACAAATGTTACGAGGTCATGAAAACCAATGAGTTAAATGTTGTTTTGACTATTATCAGGACATAAGTCCTTGGGCCAAAACTGTTCCCGAGCGAAGCTGTAGCTAACAAGCGAGTTATGAAGGATAAAGCATGAGATAGATAATCTGGTTAAAACGAGCTTCTCGTATATCAACAAATAAGATAATGAATATTTTCCCTACCCATGTAATACATCGGAATTTCTGAATGAGTAGTGTAAAAATTTTCTTTGACTCGCTTTCTATTCCTCATGTCACAATATTGGGACTTCTTTATGAATTAATGTAATATAATCATGTTGGCCTGATGCCATTATATTTCACTAATTCATAGTTCCATTCTAATAGCACTACATGAGGTCAGGACACGCGATCAACCTTTAATTTCCACACAATTTCTCTAAAACAATTTCTTAAACAATGTGCTAAGGACAGCACAAGAGACAAAAACATCAAAAGTAATGAATAGGAGTAACGATGACAAAAAAATGTCTTTGAAGTATCAAGATTCTTTAAATGTCAAGAATGACGTTTCCGGTTCGCAACCCAAAGCACAAAGGCACAACGGCACAAAGGCACGTAATATAACAAGAATGTTATATACCTAAACATAATAGCTGACATTGAAATGCCGAGCATTTAGAAGTCAAGAATTACATCTCGCGTAATATAACTCAAACGTTATATACATAACCATAATAGATGACATAGAAATGTCGAGAATTTCAGAAGTCCAGAATGACATCCCTCGGCTTCACTATCCGAGGTGTTCTTATAGAGATAAACTCGCATGAGTCAGAGAATACGTTTAAATCGGAATGGGAGTTCCTCCTGGATTCAGAACATAACAGAGATGTATGTATGATAACAAAATACATACCATAGAATACAAATAATCACATATAATAATATGCTATAGGTCGAGCTGTAGACTAGACTCACTAATACACCCTATTGACTCGGGTAACGACATCAATGTAGCCTAATTCTCTACAACCAATGCTCTGATACCAACTGAAACGACCCGTCAAAGTACACTTGACGACCATCGTTATCTTGGTCCCACAGCTTGATCATAACTCTAAATGAATTTAATAAATAACCTTGCATTCTTTATTTAAAAACGATTTGCTATAAAGGAAACCTACCAAAATATATAAGTTTAGAAAAATCATACATAAATACTTTAACCAAAAGTTGACCAAAAAAAGTCAACAACACCCACAATTTAATGTAACAAAATAGAATGCAAGTTAATGTTTAACAAAAGCTGCCATCATAAATATGCAGACTCTCTAAGTACAGCGGAAGCAATCAATCATGAACCTGAGAATAAAACATGCGAGTAACTCTCAACAAAAATGTTGAGTGAATTATTGGTTTAATATTGCAAACAATATTTAATTTAAACCGTAAAAATTTATGTTTGAAAACATAAAGCCTTATTTTGGACCACAAAAATTATATGCTAGAAAACATATAAAATATTATTCCATTAACCCGTGAGCCACCTGGTAACCACTTAACTAATTCCACCCTTACCAAACACAATATATACACTAAACAGGTGTATCTTTAAAAAAAAAATACGAAGTACTAATACATTCCGTCTTCAAAAAAATTGGTAGCGCGACTAGCACGGAATGGGGTTGTCAAACCCGATAGATCTATCCATAGGATTTGCGTTCACCGGTAGAAACCAGTAATTACAGTTACCAGACTAGGAAATATTTTCGTTCAACTCACAATGAATAACTTAAACCAATTTCCACTCTTGTCCAATATAGAAAAATAAAATGCATGCATTCTCATCCCAAAAGATATAAAATAGGAAAATGGGACTATAACTCACCTTAACGAATATGAAGTAACCACACAAAAATGCCAATAGCAAACGAAGTAAGTGATCAAGAATGATCACAACGCCTACCTAAAAAATAAAGCAGGTCAATATAAATAACTAACTCAGGTTAAGTCTTAGTATGATAGCTATAGTACTTGTTGCAAGTAGACATAGAACAACACTCAGTATACTTCGATTTGATCAGGACAGCGTACGGACACACACTTTCTATTTTTAGAAAGTTTCTATTTTAGGAAAGTTTCTATTTTAGGAAAGTTTCTATTTTTAGAAATTTTCAATTTTAGGAAAGTTTCTATTTTAGGAAAGTTTCTATTTTTGGAAAGTTTCTATTTTTGGAAAGTTTACAAATTTAGAAAGTTTCCATATTTAGAAAGTTTCTATTTTTAGAAAGTTTCCTTAATTAGAAAGTCAACTGAAAGTCAAAATCAACCGAAAGTCAACTTAAAAGTCAACCTTGGTCAAACATAGTCAACATTGAATTTTAAAGTATAAGTTATATTAATAATATAAGTTATAATGTTATTTAAAGTTATATATGTATAATTATGTCATATCATAAGTTTAATTAAATTAAATTGAATTATTAGAGTTAACATAAGTTTAAATGATATAATTAATATAACATAAGTATTTTAATTAATTAATTAAATATTAGTCATAATATAAGTATTATTAATTAATAATAAATTTTAATCATATCATTAGTATTATTAATTAATAATGAATTATTAATCATATCATAAGTTTCTAATTATAATTATTAAATCATAAGTATTTAATAATTAAATCATAATTAAATAATAACTAAGTCTTATAATAATTAAATAATTAATTAATCCTTATTATAAGTCTTATTATAATAATCTCATAACATAAGTTTAATACTTATCATAAGTATTTTTCATTAATAATAAAAGTATTATTAATCATAAATTTAATTAAATGTTTAATTAAATCATATAGTAATTAATAAATGATATAATAAATATGTATATCATAAGTCTTAAATTAAAATAATTATTTTTATATCTTAAGTAATTTAATAATAATAAAAATCATTATTTATATCATAAGTCTTATTTAATAACCATAAGTTTTAATTAAAAGTTCATCGGGTTATAACTTGAGCCCTGGGTATCGGTTTTCGGCGAGTCTTATATATATATCTCCGCCTAACCAAGCCACCCGACACATTAGTGCACTCAAGAACACCCCAAGAACAGTCACCAAGTCGTGACCAACAGCCCTTATTTAACTTGGAGCTTTAATCCGTTCAAAAAAATGTTTTAGTCATAATGGTTGATCCGTGGCTCGGATTTCGATGGCCCGAACATGAAAGTTCATCCAATCATCAATCCTAACACACTAGTACACCTTAAAGACTCCAAAAGTGGTCACAAAGTCAGACCAAACCTGAAAAAATTCATTTTTACATTTTGATTTCAATAAAACACCATTTTAATCATAACTAGAGCTCCGAGAATCGAAATAACATGAATCCGGAGTCTAAATTCAATGTCTTGATGAGAGGAACACATCTAGATACTTTAAGTTTACAAAAACATCAGTTTAGTTCCCTGAAATGGTCGAAAATGCTGCAGTCCAAAATCAATCAAATCGAAATCATGCTATAACAAGTGTTTCTATGCATACAATCAACAATCCAACAACATACAAGTACTATACAATCATAATAAACATCAAAAACATTAAAATTAAAGAAAAATCAAAAAGTTAGGGTTAGGGTGTGATGCCCCGTACAAAACCATCGTGTACGAATCATCAACAACAGGATCATTACAAGGTCAAACACTATATGCGTTTTCAAAACAAGTTTGCATTCATGATAAAAGGTGACGTCATAACTAACGCCAAATGTTTTACATCAAAAGTATGCTTCAATGAACAGAAGAAATCAGTAATAGTGCGTGACCCTTAGGTCGTTACAAATCATTGTTCAAAAATAATTAAGTTTAAGAATGCAAGATAACGTTCATGCAGTGACATCTCTAAAGTAGCGGGTGTCTACAGCAAGACTAGTACACAGCGGAAGCAGCTAACCTTAAGCACCTGAGAAAAACATGCTTAAAAACGTCAACACAAATGTTGGTGAGCTATAGTTTAAGTATAACCATATGTAAGGTAGGCCACGTGTGATGACCCGAAAATTTCTGACCAAATTTAAACTTAATCTTTGTATGATTAACATTTCTGACACGATAAGCAAAGTCTGTAAAATTGAATCTCAAAATTTTTGAACTACTTTTATATATTTAAATACCCTTCGGTTGTTTTCGATGATTCGCGAACAATTATATGTAAATAGATACATATATACTATAACTTGAAAAGGTAACAATGTATTAATTATTTGAGACCGTACATTAAATTTATTGGTTTAAATATTTATTTGAATATATATGATAAGTTGAAATATTTATTATTAAAATTTATTTATAAATAACTTCCAATGTGTATTTAAAAACTGATTTATGTATATTAAAAAGATATATACATATATATAATTTCAAGTTATTTAGTAAACGATAGTAACATTTTCAAATTGCAACAGTACCCAAAATGCTACAGTGTTTTTGAAAATCACTACAGTGCTACAGTGAATTGCAACATTATGGATGATTTAAGATGCATATCGAAATATAAAATGCAAGTTTTCTAAGCGTACAAAAATGCGTTCGAGAAACCGAAACCGGGACATAAGTCGAGTGACGACGTACGACATATCGGAACAAAAATTACAAGTCAACTATGCACGTGAATTTAATATAATATATAATTAATTATATAAATTATATAAATTATATATTAATATTTATATTATGTCGACAAAGATAAAAACAAACGAACCAGGCTGGTGACAGTTGGCCATGCGATCGCATGGCCATATGCTCATGAAACCATACGATCGCATGGAAGGAGAAATCAGGCCACACTATAAAAGCTCGACCATTTCTACTTCTGATTTAATTTAATTTTACTCCGTATTATTTAAATTATTATTATTATTATTATTAATAATAAGATTATTATTAATGTTATTATTTTTATTATTAGTGTTATTATTTTTGTGATACAAAAATAATAATGTACATAAAATATTACGACGGAGTGCTGTCCAAGTAATTTTCAAAACGAATTTCCGAGCGAGCTAGAGCTAAGGAAAATATGGGTTATTACCAAGGAAATTATGGGTAATGTTCGGGGGTATTTTTGTGAATCAAACCTCGTGTTTATCATCTCTGATGCGTCTACGTGCTTTCCTGCAATATTGTATATCAATATTAAACAGTGAGTTTCATTGCTCCCTTTTTAATTGCTTTTGCAATATATATTTTTGGGCTGAGAATACATGCACTTTATTTTAAACGCAATGGATACAAGTACATACTAAATTCTACACTGAGTTTGAACCGAAAATCCCTTAGCTTTGGTAACTGTTAACTGCCAGTTATAAGAACTGGTGGGCGCGAGTAATAGTATATGGATCCATAGGGCTTGATATCCCCGTCCGAGCTAGAGCACTAGCCTTTTAACGGACGTATGCTATTTGAGAAGCGTACACGTTGGTTTGCGTGTATTATTAAGATGATTATACAAAGGGTACAAATTATATATACGTTAAGTTTAGTTACCAGGGTGCTCAATTTCGTAGAATATTTTGATAAACGTTTCGGATGAAACAACTGAAATCTTGTGGTCCACCTTTTATGTAAAACCTATTGATAAACGTTTTGAATAAAACAACTGAGATCTTGTGATCAACCTTTACATACAGATGATTTGAAATGTTAAAACATATTGATAAACGTTTTGAATGAAACAACTGAACTTTTGTAATCCACATTGATATACGGATTATGTGTAATATTAAAACTATGAACTCACCAACCTTTGTGTTGGCACTTGAAGCATGTTTATTCTCAGGTTTCTAGAAGTCTTCCGCTGTTTGCTTATACGTGATACAAGATATGTGCTTGGAGTCATACATGCTATATACAAGAAACTTGCATTCACCAAACCATTACCATGTACCTTATTTTGACTGTATTGTCAACAGATGTATTATTGTAAACCATTTAAATGGTGATTGTCTATACGTAGGAATCATCAGATGTTAAAAACCTGGAATTTATATATTCATTTATGAAATACCTTCTCAAACGAATGCAATGTTACAAAACGTATTACATAGAGGTCAAAACCTCGTAATGGGACCAGATGTTGATGTATTCGTCCAGGTGGATTAGGACGGGTCATCACACCACGAGATTTCAGTGCTACAAAGAGCGTTTCAAAACAGTATGATAAAGTATATGTTTAAACGTGGGCACTTGGTAACTAACTTAACGTTTATACCCCCTGAAAGTACACTTGGCAAGTGCGTATGTTTACGAAGTATTAAACACCCGTTAAATGCTAGCGCTACTAGCCCGAGTGGGGATGTCAAACCCTATGGATCCATATCTAAGATTCGCGTTCACCGGTTCAAAAACCAATGACTAAACGTTACCGAGCTAAAGGGAATGTTTATGCCGTTGTATAACCCACACATATATAAAGTTTAAGTACTCGTGCCTAGTATGTAAAACGTAAAATGCGCATGTATTCTCAGTTCCCAAAATAGTTAAAGTAAAAAGGGATGCTATAACTCACAGTGGTAAAGTAGTGGTAAAGTCGAGTAGGGAAATAAGCAAGTTCGTAGGTCCGTAAAGTCCTCAACCTAAGTCAAATAGTACTAAGTCAGTAAATCGTCCCAATAGATTTAAATGTATGTAAATTAGGTCTTAAGGGTCATCATCATTCATCATCAAACAAAAGGTGTAAAGTAAGTTTCATTCTAGAAAAGAGTTTAAAACAAAGGCTGAGTTCGATCAGTCACCATGGCCTCTATATCTACTGAAATAAGATGAGACCAGTGGCCATGGCTCCGTATATGAGTCCTTTAGTTGTGGTAAAAGTTCCAGAAGCAAACTCGTCTTCGTTTGACCGTGGTGACGGTCTAAGTGCGAGTAGGTCAGAATTTTCAGCACAACGTTAAAAGGACATAGTGACGATCGGAGGGCCATAAATCCTAAACCGTAACTCGGATTAAGACGAGTCCTAAATGAAAAGTTATCTATTCGAACAGAGCTAACTGAAAATCATCTTTACAGCAACCCAGGTCATACTGATCAGACCCAGTAACAGTAAACAGTAGGTTCCGGTGGGTTTCTTGGTACTCGATGCTTATCACGGTTCTCATCCTTGATGCATATAGCTTCAAGTGTACAACTCGTTGATGTGTTTGCATCATATTAACCAAGGTTTGAACATCATAACACAAGTGTAAGTCTAAGATATATAGCACAACTCAATTAAGTGTTGTATGTAGTTTGATGAACCAAAGTTACATCAAAGTCTTAGATTTAACACATACATGAAATGTAAAAGTAATATTGAACTACAAACTTGAAAGTAAACTAACTAATCAAGATCTTAAGATGTAGAACATAGTTCTTAGTTAGATCTTGAAGATCCAAGACCCAAAGGTCTAGATCTAAAGTTATTAAGTTAAATCTAACACAAGTGTATGAAGTTATAACTAAAAAGTTATACTTCCATGTTCGTGAACTTTTAAAGTTAACTTTTGTTCAAGAAAAATGAGATCAAAGTTAACTAGTAACACTTGACCAAGAACAACATAAAGTACATAAAATGAAGAAATAATCTAAATAAACAAGTAACTAATTCATGGTTGTTCATACTTTAAAGATTCAAGCCAAAGTCTTGATCTTTAGGAAGTAAACTTTTAAGTTTACAACATGAGCTTCAAGTATGATTTTAACAACACATGAACTTACAATCTTTTAAAATATTAGATGTAGAACATAAACTAGAGAGTTTAGCTCTTGTGTGTTCTTGTAAATACAAGATAAAATGAAGAATCAAACTAAAGAGTTTGATTCTTGTAACTTGTAAGTAATAATTAACATAGACTTGTAACAAAACAACAAGTAATTAAGTAACAACATGAACAAGTATCATCAAACAAATGATGATGAATGTGTGTGTATATTTACGGTTTTCAAACCAAGAAAGAAGAGAAGAAAAAGCTTCAAGTTACTTACAAGAAAGGAGAGAAAATGAGAGAAAAGTTGAGAGGATTTTGCAAATAAAAGTGTGTGTTTGAAATGAGAGAAACAAGTGAGTGAAGTAAAAAAAAAAAAACACAAAACTCCTCTAAAGGCTTACTATGGCTGACGGCCATTCGGAGAAAAGAGGGAAGGAAAAGAACCACTAGTCACTTGCATGTAAATGTGTTAAAAGTTGGTTATTAGAGGTGTGTTCATGGGGACTAGATGTAATTGTGTAGTAACTATATTCCATAAGCATTAAGCAAGCTAGTTAAGTTTGAAAGCAATACTAGCATAAATAATTGGGCTAACTAATCCATGTAAGGGTGTAGGGTGGGCTTCTAAGCCCATGTACAATTATAAGGCCCAAGTATGTATGTAAATAACAAGTTAAATAAGTAAGCCCAAGTTCAAATAAATAATAATCCAATAAGAGCCCAAGTAATTAACTAGCAAACTTAGTTAATTAAAAATGATTAATAACAATTAATCATGAATGTAAATAATATCTTAAATATTATTCGTGAAAAGTTCATGTGTCACAAAGACGTTTCGGGCATTTTAAAGTCATGTATGATCAATCGTGGTAACAAGTAAATGTAATAACATACATTCGTTAAATCACAAGTATTAATAATAATTATTAATAAATAAACGTTGGAAAATCCAGGGTCGTTACATTACCCACCTGTTAAAGAAAATTTTGTCCCAAAATTTTCAGCTGAGGTAGATGGAGGAGTCGGGAAAAGGTGAGGATACTTCTGCATCATTTGATCCTCTCGTTCCCAAGTAAACTCAGGTCCTCGTTTGGCATTCCATCGTACTCGAACGATCGGAATCTTGTTGCGTTTCAAAGTTTTGACCTCACGGTCCATAATCTCGACAGGTTCTTCCACGAAGTGGAGTTTGTCATCAATTGTAAGTTTTTCCAGTGGTATGATAAGTTCAGGTGCAGCAAGACACTTCTTCAAGTTTAACACGTGGAAGGTAGGATGTAATGAGCTCAATTGTGCTGGTAGATCCAAACGGTAAGCAACGGGTCCAACACGTTCCAAGATTTCGAAAGGACCAATGTATCGTGGGTTCAACTTTCCACGCTTTCCAAAACAGATCACACCTTTCCAAGGTGCAACCTTCAACATTACACGCTCGTCCACGTTGAATTCAAAGTCTTTACGTTTAAGATCAGCATAACTCTTCTGACGATCACGGGCCGTCTTAAGTCTCGCTTGAATCTGAGCAATCTTCTCCGTTGTTTCGTGGACTACCTCGGGTCCGGTGATTTGCTTTTCTCCTACTTCGGCCCAACAAATAGGAGAACGGCTCTTGCGGCCATACAATGCTTCAAAAGGTGTGGCATTAATACTAGAGTGATAACTGTTGTTGTAAGAAAATTCGGCGAGTGGCAAATGCCTTTCCCAGGCCTTTCCGAAATCAATGAAACATGCACGCAACATGTCTTCCAAGGTCTGAATCATTCGTTCACTTTGCCCGTCGGTCTGTGGGTGATAAGCAGTACTCATGTCGAGACGATTTCCCATGGCTTCTTGCAAAGAATGCCAAAATCTGGAAGCAAAACGGGGATCGCGATCTGAGATGATCGATAAAGGTACACCATGACGAGATACAACCTCTTTGATGTATAATTGAGCAAGTCTCTCCATTGTATCCGTTTCCTTCATAGCCAAGAAGTGTGCAGATTTAGTAAGGCGGTCAACAATAACCCAGATGGTATCGTATCCGCCCACCGTCTTCGGTAGCTTGGTAATGAAATCCATTGTTATCCTTTCCCACTTCCATTGCGGGATTTTCGGTTGTTGAAGTAACCCAGAAGGTCTTTGATGTTCGGCCTTAACTTTCGAACAAGTCAAACACTTACCAACATATGTTGCAACGTCCTTCTTAAGATTCGACCACCAATACTGTTCTTTAAGGTCGTGGTACATTTTGCCCGCTTCGGGATGAATCGAATATCTTGACTTGTGGGCTTCATCTAATATAAGGTTCCGTAGATCTCCATAAAGAGGTACCCAAATTCTTCCAGCATAACATCGAAGTACAGACTCCCTAACCTCTAATCGAGAGACAAGAATGTTCAAATGTTCGCGAGATATATTCTCCTCCTTGAGAGCCTCATCCTGGGCTACTCTGATCTGGCTATTAAGGTTTGAATGGAAGGTGATGTTCAGAGCCCTAACACGAAGAGGTGCCATCCTCTCCTTTCGGCTTAAAGCGTCAGCTACAACATTGGCCTTGCTAGGATGATAGCGAAGTTCACAATCATAGTCTTTTAGCGTCTCAATCCATCGATGTTGTCTCATATTTTGTTGCTTCTGATCGAAGATGTGTTGGAGGCTCTTGTGGTCGGTGAAGATAGTACTCTTAGTTCCATAAAGGTAGTGTCTCCACAATTTGAGCGCAAAGACAACGGCTCCAAGTTCGAGATCATGAGTAGTGTAGTTCTGTTCGTGAATCTTCAGTTGACGGGAGGCGTAGGCGATAACCTTTGATCTTTGCATCAGTACACAACCAAAACCACTTTTCGATGCATCACAATAAACGACGAAATCGTCACTGCCTTCAGGAAGAGATAAGATAGGTGCGGTGGTCAACTTCTTCTTCAAAGTTTGAAATGTTGATTCGTGTGCGGGTTCCCAAATGAACTTCTTGCCCTTGTGAGTCAGCGCTGTCAAAGGACGCGCAATCAGAGAGAAACCTTCGATAAATCTTCGGTAGTAACCGGCGAGACCTAGAAATTGGCGAATATGAGTCGGAGTAGTGGGGTCTCCCACTTGCTGATAGCTTCAATCTTGGCGGGATCAACTTTGATACCCTGGTCGCTCACAACATGACCCAGAAATTGGACTTCCTTCAACCAAAATTCACACTTGGAGAATTTGGCGTAAAGTTGCTCTTGGCTCAAAAGTTCAAGCACTAATCAAAGATGTTGCTCATGCTCTTCTTCGCTCTTAGAGTAGATGAGGATATCATCTATGAAGACGATAACAAACTTATCCAGGTACGGCTTGCAGACACGATTCATGAGGTCCATGAACACGGCAGGTGCATTGGTTTAACCGAATGGCATCACAAGAAACTCATAATGACCATAACGAGTTCTGAATGCAGTCTTCATTACATCACTTTCCATCACCCTAAACTGGTGATAACTGGATCGCAAATCGATCTTTGATTAAACGCTCGATCCTTGTAGTTGATCAAAAAGATCGTCAATTCGGGGAAGTGGATACCGATTCTTGATCATCAATTTGTTGAGTTCATGGTAGTCGATACACATACGGAAGGATCCATCCTTCTTCTTCACAAACAGAACAGTTGCGCCCCAAGGCGAGAAACTTGGTTGGATAAATCTACGGTCAAGTAGTTCTTGTAATTGGCTCTGTAATTCTTGCATTTCAGAAGGTGTGAGTCGATAAGGTGCGTGAGCTACAGGTGCAGCTCCTGGTACTAAATCGATCTGAAACTCTACTGCTCTCGGCGGCGGTAATCCAGGCAATTCTTCAGGAAAGACATCGGAGAATTCGTTCACAATTCGAATGTCGTTCACACTCTTCACCTCGGTTTCTACTGTTTTCACATGTGCTAGGACAACAAGGCGTCCCTTCTTCATGATCTTTTGCGCTTTCACGCAACTAATGAGGTTCAGCTTCGAGGTACATCTCTCTCCGTAAATGATTAATGGCTCACCATCTCCTTGTGGTATACGAAGAGCTTTATCTCCACAGATAATGTCAGCCTTTATCTTGGTCAACCAATCCATACTGACAATCACGTTAAAACTTCCCAATTTAATGGGTATCAAGTCAATTTCGAAATCTACACCAGCTATTTTGATAATAGCTCCTCGACTAATATGGTCAACTTTCTCAAGTTTTCCATTGGCTACCTCGACAAACATACTTTCTTTTAACGGGACTAACGACCAATTAATCTTATCGCAAAAATTTCTACATACATAACTTCTATCGGCACCAGTATCAAATAGGACAGAAGCTAAAAGATTGTTGATAGTGAATATACCTGTCACCAAGTCGGGATTCTCGCGGGCGTCCCTTGCATTAACATTGAAAGCTCTACCACAGGGTGGTCCGCCGTCTTTTCTTTTGTTGGGGCACGCATTTCTGAAATGGCCCGTCTGTCTGCATTCGTAGCACTTTTTCGGTCCATTGGTGTTCGCCTTCACATTCAGGGTGGTGACCTTGCAGTCTTTACCGATATGTCCAGTCCGTTGGCACTTTTCACAAACAACGTTACAATACCCAGTATGGTGCTTGTAGCACCGCTTGCATTGTGGTAAAGTTCCCTTGTAGTTAGAGTTTGAGTTGGTATTCGGATTGGGCTTTCCACCGTTGTTTTTTCCTCTGAATCCCTCATGTCGTTTTGCCGGGTTTTGATCATAGGTCCTTCCCCTATTGTTATCCCATTTGCGCTTCTCACTACTACCCGCTTCAGACTTAGCTTTCTCCGGTTCATCGATGATAATTTGGTTCATTAAAGTATGCACCATGCGCATTACTTCCGGGACATTGGGTGGCTTGGACGAGGTAACGTTTCCCTTAATGGACTTAGGAAGTCCCCAGAAGTACCTTTCCATACGCTTGAATTCTGGGGTGATCATTGTCGGACACATCAGGGCTAATTCCAAAAATAGCCGGTTGTAACTATCAAGGTCGTTCCCAACAGCCTTTAACTGCATAAATTCAATCTCCATCTTCTGGATCTCGGTCCTAAAGCAATATTCCTCAATCAGGGCCCCTTTGAACTCCTCCCATGGAGTAGCAAACGCCTCATCAATACCTTTTGCTTGAGCCAACGTGTTCCACCACGTTAGTGCGCCATCAGACAGCGTGCATGAAGCAAACTTGGTTTTATTCTCCTCTGAACAGTTACTAACTCGAAACACAGATTCTAACTTCTCGAACCATCTACTGAGACCAACCGGCCCCTCTGTTCCACTGAAGTTGTGGGGTTTGCAGCTTTGGAACTCTTTGTACGTGCACCCATTACGAATGGGTTGAATAACCGGTGGCGGTGGAGCTTGGGGTTGCATTTCCGCAATGGCCGCGGCTACCCTTTCGGCAATCATCTCCTCGATTTGGGCTACGGTAGGTGTTAATGTTGATTGTCCGTTGGCCATGATGTTCTAAAAAATTTTTTTGACTCAAGTCAAAATCCAGTATTCAAATAGTAATAATACAGTATATGGTAACCAACATGGAATCAACACATCACATGTTTATTAAGTAATACAACCATGTACAAATACCACAGAATCATAGAGTAACGTAAATAGAACATCGTGCAAAAATTAAATAACGCAAAGTTCCATTCATTAATAATAAGTTGCATACATCTGTATAAGTTCGTACAATACATAAGTGAAATATAAAACTACAACTAGATTACATAATGAAATCTACTAAAAAAGCCATACGGTGAAGGTGGGTGTAGGATGTCCAATACATGAGACATCTGGTCCTCGAGCTCGGTTACCCGAGCACGGAGGATCTCCACCTCCCTCATCAGTTTCTCAACAGAGGGAGTGAGTGGGGCAGGCGGAGCAGTCGGTACGGGTGGTGCTGGTGGAGCTGGTGGTGCAGACGGTCCAGCTCCAGAAGTAGAGGCTGCGAGGCGGTAAGGCTTACGGATGAAGGGATCAGCAGGATACGGCACAAGCCGCTTACGGGCGGTAACCCTACAATGCCGACCAAATGCGTCAGTGAATGCTCGTCCTCCGTTGATCCCCGGAATAATGGTGCCGTCGAAACGGTACCGCTTCTTCGGCGGGGTGGAGGGTGGCTGAACAGGTGCATCATCGGGGTCCTCCTCGTTGGAGTCATCGTCACTAGATTCATTTGTAGATGAGTCATCGGATGAAGGATCATCTGAATCGTGTGGAAGTGGCTGCACGGGTGGCTGTACTGGCTCCCCTCGGGCGGCCATCATCTGTCGGTATCTGAAGGGTGGAATAGGTACGAGACGTCCGTCAGGAGCGCGTCGGCACCAATGGCGATACAGGTTACGGAATGGACCCTCCCCAAATTCCGCGGGAATCACAACATCATTGGAGTGAGTCTGTGACCCCGAGGGTCCTGGGGCAGATGGAGCTGGAATCTCTGGGGGGTCCTGGGCTCCGTCTGCAGTACCTACTGGGGCAGGCGCATGACTACTAGCTCCGGAGGATGAAGCGCCGGGGTCAGTAGAGTGTGTCACCGACGGGATCGGGGGATCGGCAACAGCGGCAGGTGAAGTGACTGACGAGTCTGAACTGCCCAAAACGATAGCAGGTGGAATATTCGACATCTAAACAAGAAAAAATAAATTTTTCCATGTCAGTAAGTCATAAAGCAAGCACCTATTAGGCCAACAGTCTAAATCATGTATAACGGTAAATAGCATGGCAATAACAGTAAATCGTACAGAAGTAGCATGCAATCGAAAGCAAGTAATATCATGCAGTAGTGAAATCATGTAGTAGCATACGGCATATAGCAGTAAAAGTAAGCAGCAGCATGCAGTAAGTTCAGCGGAAACAAGTAAACTAGCAAGTTGTAGATTAGTCCTATTAGTGAATCCTACTCGGGCCGGTCTAGACTCACTAATGCAACCTAATTCCCTACAACCAATGCTCTGATACCAAATGTGATGCCCCGTACAAAACCATCGTGTACGAATCATCAACAACAGGATCATTACAAGGCCAAACACTATATGCGTTTTCAAAACAAGTTTGCATTCATGAGAAAAGGTGACATCATAACTAATGCCAAATGTTTTACATCAAAAGTATGCTTCAATGAACAGAAGCAATCAGTAATAGTGCGTGACCCTTAGGTCGTTACAAATCATTGTTCAAAAATAATTAAGTTTATGAATGCATGATAACGTTCATGCAGTGACATCTCTAAAGCAGCGGGTGTCTACAGCAAGAATAGTACACAGCGGAAGTAGCTAACCTTAAGCACCTGAGGAGAACATGCTTAAAAACGTCAACACAAAGTTTGGTGAGCTATAGTTTAAGTATAACATTATGTAAGGTAGGCCACGAGATTTCAGTGCTACAAAGAGCGTTTCAAAACAGTATGATAAAGTATATGTTTAACCGTGGGCACTTGGTAACTAACTTAACGTTTATACCCCCTGAAAGTACACTTGGAAAGTGCATATGTTTATGAAGTATTAAACACCCGTTAAATGCTAGCGCTACTAGCTCGAGTGGGGATGTCAAACCCTATGGATCCATATCTAAGATTCGCATTCACCGGTTCAAAAACCAATGACTAAACGTTACCGAGCTAAAGGGAATGTTTATGCCGTTGTATAACCCACACATATATAAAGTTTAAGTACTTGTGCCTAGTATGTAAATCGTAAAATGCGCAAGTATTCTCAGTTCCCAAAATAGTTAAAGTAAAAAGGGATGCTATAACTCACAGTGGTAAAGTAGTTGTAAAGTCGAGTCGGGAAATAAGCAAGTACGTAGGTCCGGAAAGTCCTCAACCTAAGTCAAATAGTACTAAGTCAGTAAATCGTCCTAATAGGTTTAAATGTATATAAATTAGGTCTTAAGGGTCATCTTCATTCATCATCAAACAAAAGGTGTAAAGTAAGTTTCATTCTAGAAAAGAGTTTAAAACAAAGGCTGAGTTCGATCAGTCACCACGGCCTCTATACCTACTGAAATAAGATGAGACCAGTTGCCATGGCTCTGTATATGAGTCCTTTAGTTGTGGTAAAAATCCCAGAAGCAAACTCGTCTTCGTTTGACCGTGACGACGGTCTAAGTGCGAGTAGGTCAGAATTTTCAGCACAACGTTAAAAGGACATAGTGACGATCGGAGGGCCGTAAATCCTAAACCGTAACTCGGATTAAAACGAGTCCTAAATGAAAAGTTATCTATTCGAACAGAGATAACTGAAAATCATCTTTACAGCAGCCCAGGTCGTACTGATCAGACCCAGTAACAGTAAATAGTAGGTTCCGGTGGGTTTCTTGGTACTCGATGCTTATCACGGTTCTCATCCTTGATGCATATAGCTTCAAATTTACAAATCGTTGATGTGTTTGCATCATCTTAACCAAGGTTTGACCATCATAACACAAGTGTAAGTCTAAGATATGTAGCACAACTCAATTAAGTGTTGTATGTAGTTTGATGAACCAAAGTTACATCAAAGTCTTAGATTTAACACATACATGAAATGTAAAAGTAATATTGAACTACAAACTTGAAAGTAAACTAACTAATCAAGATATTAAGATGTAGAACATAGTTCTTAGTTAGATCTTGAAGATCCAAGACCCAAAGGTCTAGATATAAAGTTATTAAGTTAAATCTAACACAAGTGTATGAAGTTATAACTAAAAAGTTATACTTCCATGTTCTTGAACTTTTAAAGTTAACTTGTGTTCAAGAAAAACGAGATCAAAGTTAACTAGTAACACTTGACCAAGAACAACATAAAGTACATAAAATAAAGAAATAATCTAAATAAACAAGTAACTAATTCATGGTTGTTCATACTTTAAAGATTCAAGCAAAAGTCTTAATCTTTAGGAAGTAAACTTTTAAGTTTACAACATGAGCTTCAAGTATGATTTTAACAACACATGAACTTACAATCTTTTAAAATATTAGATGTAGAACATAAACTAGAGAGTTTAGCTCTTGTGTGTTCTTGTAAATACAAGTTAAAATGAAGAATCAAATTAAACAGTTTGATTCTTGTAACTTGTAAGTAATAATTAACATAGACTTGTAACAAAACAACAACAAGTAATTAAGTAACAACATGAACAAGTATCAACAAACAAATGATGATGAATGTGTGTGTATATTTACGGTTTTCAAACCAAGAAAGTAGAGAAGAAAAAGCTTCAAGTTACTTACAAGAAAGGAAAGAAAATGAGAGAAAAGTTGAGAGGATTTTGCAAGTAAAAGTGTGTGTTTGAAATGAGAGAAACAAGTGAGTGAAGTAAATTAAAAAAAAGCACAAAACTCCTCTAAAGGCTTACTATGGCCGACGGCCGTTGGGAGAAAAGAGGGAAGGAAAAGAACCACTAGTCACTTGCATGTAAATGTGTTAAAAGTTGGTTATTAGAGGTGTGTTCATGGGGACTAGATGTAACTGTGTAGTAACTATATTCCATAAGCATTAAGTAAGCTAGTTAAGTTTGAAAGCAATACTAGCATAAATAATTGGGCTAACTAATCCATGTAAGGGTGTAGGGTGGGCTTCTAAGCCCATGTACAATTATAAGGCCCAAGTATGTATGTAAGTAACAAGTTAAATAAGTAAGCCCAAGTTCAAATAAATAATAATCCAATAAGGGCCCAAGTAATTAACTAGCAAACTTAGTTAATTAAAAATGATTAATAACAATTAATCATGAATGTAAATAATATCTTAAATATTATTCTTGAAAAGTTCATGTGTCACAAAGACGTTTCGGGCATTTTAAAGTCATGTATGATCAATCATGGTAACAAGTAAATGTAATAACATACATTCGTTAAATCACAAGTATTAATAATAATTATTAATAAATAAATTTGGAAAATCCAGGGTCGTTACATAGGGTTTATACCCTAATCAAGAATCAAGAAGATGAAGCTTGTAGATCGCGAAAAGGAGAATCCGTTTGTGTATCTAGCTTTGAAAAATGATATACGATTGAATTTTTGATGGTGTTGGCCAATTTTTTTTGGTGGTAATAGCTAGGAGTTGGCCAAAAAAAGAAAAGAGGGAGAGGAGAGAAAACAAGCTAGGTTTTAGGAAAGATGAAATGGTGAAAACAAAAATGAAATGAAAAAAAAATAGGGGAGTGTGTTAGGCCTAGCATTTGGCTGAATTCCACAAATGGGGTGGGCCCCATTGGCTTAAAATGACAAATGGTTAAATAGCTTGTAGCCCGAGAACTCGAACGAAGCCCGAAACGCGAAAATGCTATTACGCGATTGATTTTTCGGAGAGATAACAAATACGCGATGAATAAAATATATAAACACTATATATAATCATATGACATCAAAATTACATATTTAAAATAATTTGGATTAAAAAATCCCAAAAGTTTGACCGTTGGTTTGAAAACCGAAAAGATTCGCCGGATAGAAATCCGCGACACGTAGAAACGTATAACTTTAAATATGAATACAAATATTCACATAACGCATAATAATAAATATATTATTACAAAAATAATAATGTAGGTCATAGAAATGACATGGCACGAATAACAGTTAACGGTCATTAAATAATAAACGGTAAAAGATAACGGAAAAAGTAGGGTCGTGACACACCTGGATTGGAAACCTTGGATGGAATATTCTGTTCAGCAGTTTTGAGCATCGAATGCACCTCTGCCAGAGATTTCTCCCAACCTTGCATATTGTAATTCATCACAAATTGGTGATACAATTTTGGTAGTGAAACCAAAACCGTGTTCACAGCCAAGTTAGGCGGCAAGGTAGTTCCAAGTTTTTCCAATCGGTCAATGTAGCTTTTCATTTTTAAGACATGAGAGCTCACTGATTGACCCTCCTCCATTTTGCATGTTTGAAGAAGCTTATAAGTTTCATATATCTCTTGACTAGCCTGTTTCTGAAACATATTTTTCAACTCAGTCATCATATCATATGCTGTACGATCTTCCATTTCCTTTTGGAGGTCAGAAGTCATACAAGCAAACATGATTAAAGCTTTCTTCTTTTACTCATCAAACAACTTCTGATAAGCATTCTTTTGAGCAGCAGTAGCTGTCTCAGCAGGAGAATCAGGTAAGGGTTCTTCAATTTTGTTCAACTTCCCTTCATATTTGAGAACAATTCTCAGGTTGCGGTACCAATCGAGGAAGTTTGAACCATTGAGTTTCTCCTTCTCCAACAAAGAAGGGAGGTTATTTTGATTTACGTTTTGATTGTTTGACATCTACAAAAGAACATGGTTCAATTTTAGTATTTTTGATATAATACTTTAATAAATTAATTACCCAAGTTTTAATATATTTAAAAATAATTAATTTACGAAAGCCCAAGATCCACATAGAGGTTCCATAACTACATATGTTGATCAGCTAGTAATTATAGAGTCTACTGGTAGGTAGCGAGTACCAATTGCATCACATGTGCAACTCTTAGATCTTTATGGGACCTTGAGATATGTGTAGTCCAACAAACCACTATTATCTATTGGCATGTTTGTCCCATCCTTGCCTCGAATTCAGGTCTCACTGTGAATACGATTAAGTCGTCCAATTTGGAAACTGTGAAAATTCAGCCTAGTCTCACTCGTAACTGAAAATCCACCTCGTAGCTATAATTCGATTAGGTCTCACCGTAATCAAAAAATAACGAGGAGTGTTTGCAAGCTCATTGGATGGCATGACTTAAATTTGACGGGTATTTTGAAAATGTTTGTGTTAATGAATAATGCATGCACACAAGATTCGCTACACTTGTTAAAAATTATTTTAACCAATTTTATATATGTCGATCGTGTTTATGCGTCTAGTTTGTTATTTTACTATATATAAAAAAATAACAAATACACATTGTGTATCATTTCAAAACATTTTTAAAAGATATCGTCCATATATATTATTTGAGTTTCAAAAAAAAAAATTAACTTTAAACTCGATAGAGTTTAACTTTTTAAAATCATCAATTTTAACCTTTAAAATCACCTTGTCTCAATACAGTTATATTATGAAAGTCCTTGACAGGTTTAACATGAAGCATAGTAAACCTGTGCCTACTCTTTTGGCTCCTCATTTTAAATTATCCTCCAGTCAAAGTCCTACATCAAGGGAAGGCAAGGATCAAATGGCCTCAGTTCCATACGCAAATGCCGTTGGGAGTTTAATGTACGCTAAGGTATGTACCTGTCCCAATTTAGCTCATGCTGTTAGCGTAGTTAGCAGATATATGCATAACCCCGGTAAGTGTCATTGGGAAGCAGTTTAACACATCCTTCGATATGTTAAAGGTACAAGCAATGTTGGGCTTTCGTTTGAAAGGGACCGAGCTAAGCAAGATGGTGTACAGGGTTATGTAGATTCTGATTATGCTGGTGACCTTGATAAAAGAAAGTGCCTATCTTCATACATATTCTGATTATTCGTCCCTACCGAAGGAGTTAAGGAAGCAGTAAGGATTCGTGGTATGGTAAACGAGCTAGGGCTGCAGCAATCTGTCCTCACAGTGTATTGCGACAACCAAAGCGCAGTGCATTTGGTGAAGAACAACAAGTTTCATTCAACGACGAAACACATCGAAGTGAGGTACCATTTTGTTCGAGGTATAGTTGAAAGGGGTGATGTAGTTGTTGGAAAGGTTCACACAAATGACAATCCGACCGACATGCTCACCAAAGTTCTACCACCAACTAAGTTCAATCATTGTTTGAATTTAGTTGGTATCACACAGGTTTAAACCTTCAGGGTGCGGCAACGACAACGTTCAGGACTATAGCTTTTGGCTCAAGGTAGAGATTGTTGGAAGCGTGACCCAAAAGTTTTGGAGTGGATAAGTTCCGAGAGGAGTTATAATACATTAAGGATTATTGATTTATCAAGAAGTACTTATCCAATAGAGATTCTTATTCCTATTCTCCGTGTTTAGGATATCTATAAATATATCCCCTAGCAGCCGATTTTATATATACACACAATTATATGCATAGTTCATCTGCTACGTTATTATCGATTTCAATCAGATTTTAGTCGATCTTATATTCCATTCCAACAGCCTATACACTGTTGGATCCATTCTAATCGAATTTATCTATAGTGGATTGTTGCTCGTTGCCCGTGGTTTTTTACTTCCATTAAATTTGAGGTTTTTCTAAATTGCTGTGTTTACTTATACTCGTTTTGTTTATTGTTGATATCAGTATTGCTGATTCACAACAGTAAATGTATGTTTTTGAAGTGAAGTTATAAAAAATGAGAGTGTTATCTATATTGGTAAAAAGTTGTATTTTAGGAAGAAAAAAAAAAATTTAAACTCAAACGGTTAAATATAGATTCGTTTGATACCATGGGACCCACATATACTCGTGAGATGCCCGTTGTAGGTGTAACAAACGAGCTTGGTGGCGGACTGATGCCTATGGTGGTGAGTCAATGGCGATTGGTGGCGTTCGGGGACAGGCTCGGCTGATGGAAAATCGTGTGTACTTTTACCAAATGAGATTAACGCAGCGGATAGTTAAAATAATAATCTTTTTTTATTTTATAAACAAAAATGTAGAAGATTAAATTTTCACTTATTTAATGAAACATGCACACGATTAATCTTTCCCAATGATCCAGTTACACCATAATAATTTTCATGAATATAAAACAAAAGAGGAGTTAACGATATACCTTTCTTGGAGAAAGTGATGAGGCGGAGAGAAACTTATGATCAAAAGTATGATCGTCTCTTTGGATAGTCCACACTACACTTCAAACAATGCCAATGGATGCTAGTCCAAACCCAAGTAACTAATTAATATAATCAAATTATATTAATCAAATAGAATAGATAAATAATACTCTCGTATAGTAATCTAAAGAAAATAGAAGTGTTTGATTCTTTTTCATTCGTGTGCACTTCTCAAAACAAAACATGGCATGTATATATAGAGAATAAAATCAATCCAGTTGTAGACTTGTTAAAAAACATTTGCTAATAATTAGATTTTCAAATCTAATTTTAAATAAATAAATCTACTTTTAAGATATGATAAAATCAATCCAAAACTCCTTTTGTTTTGTAGCAAATCAAAATGAATCAAGATCATTTCCAAAGTTGTATTTCTCAAATACTTTAGGGGTATATTATGTAACTTATAATTAATAATTTCTATCATGTCGCTTTCATGTGAATAATAAATTAATTAATTTCGTATCATTTACTATTCATATGAATAGTAAATGAATTAATTTCGATTTACTATTTTGTTACTTGAGTAATATATATACATCATATATATATATATATATATATTTTATTTGACGTCTCAGTGTATATGTGTGTGACCCCGAAGGCTCAAATGAATTTGGCCATATAGTTATATGTTGTACCTTGCACATTAATCCTTCAGACTCCCATAATCAGCATCATAAACCTTTGCCTCATCCTCCACATCTGGAGCACTGAACGTTTCGGGGTGGATCGGTTTCGTAGCGTTCAAATCTCTATTATCTGCCATCTGTGCTACAAAACACTAGCACAAAAGCTTAGTGGATAACTGTTAGTTTACTAAACACTAACATGCACAAACATCATACATTCACTTAGCCCCCATCCCGCTGACAGGTTTGACTTAACTCAAGGTTTAGGAACAAATACGTGCACGTACTTGCTGCTAAACCATGCTCTGATACCAAGTTGTAACACCCTGA
This sequence comes from Rutidosis leptorrhynchoides, assembly GCF_046630445.1. Lineage (NCBI taxonomy): Eukaryota > Viridiplantae > Streptophyta > Magnoliopsida > Asterales > Asteraceae > Rutidosis > Rutidosis leptorrhynchoides. The sequence continues at coordinate 332,065,486 of NC_092337.1, forward strand.
TTTTTTTTTTAATCACAGCGAAAGTACATTTAGTTACTAAAATAACCCTGGTTAATACTTACAAACCATAGTTAACAAATCAACTTAGTTAATGTTATTACAATATTCCAAAACATCGGTGTTACGTAAAAACATCATTAAAATAGAAAACATCAGAGTTAATCACATAGTCAAACATGTCTTCAAACCCGACCGCAACACCCATCCAAAACAGCAGTACCTAAACCTGCAAGGGTGGAAATGTGGGGGAATTAGCATAACTGCTAAGTGAATGGATACTATCTAACAGATCAAGCATAAGAAACTGAACATGCAAAGGCCACAGATATGCTAACGTCCTGAACTAGCATATAACAACAACTAACAATATGAGGATCGGCGGCTTGTACGAGCACACGACTTAGTTGATCAAGCTACAGTCTACCGATAGTCCGCTTTACTGACTCCATTGCATAACCGTCCAGACGCAACAAATGCGTCCTTCTATGCTATACTGAACAATTAGTAAAACCATGACCCGACCAGGCTACCACAGTCGACCTCACATCAAACCTACCTTGCCGCCTCGGTGGGTTCCCAACCTTGCCACCTCGGTTGGTGTCCAACTAACAGTGCGCATATAATTTCACAGATATTCAGTCATGCAATCGTCCTAACTAGCATGGCAACATCTAACTACACATGGCAATCATACAAGACATAAACATAATAATAAAGAGTCTGAACAAGTAGCGTGTCAGCTACTTAATACTCTATCCGGAGATAGACCCACTCACCGAATACCAGTAATAAGCTCATATAATCTATCACTGAGCGGCTTCCTTATCCTTATTACCTGAACATAAGGCAAATCAAGTTAGTTTCTGTCTGTTAACACAAAACAGCACAGTACAGAAAATCAGTCACAAAAAGCGTCGCTAAAAGTCCACCTAACACTTATGCATTTTCAGAATTTACATCCTGATAATCATAAGCCTCGCGGACAGCATAACGGCTAGGAAACAGCTAAACTAAACAACAACTACTGATCTGATATGCATCTGTACGGTTGCACATGTACCCGTACAGTTGCAAGTCCATCCGTACGGTTGCATCATACATCCGTACGGTTGCACACATACTGCCCGGTTGCACCAACACCACTGCATCCGTACAGTTGCACATGCATCCGTACGATTGCACCATGTACCCGTGCGGTTGCAAGCTGCAACCGTACGGTTCTGTTCATCGAGCTGCAGCAGCAGAAAACTGACAGGTTTCGCCCCAAAATCACCCAAATCTCAATTCTCAAAACCACTTATAATTTGTACACAAAACATTTAGAAGTATAAACCCGCAAGTTTTGAGCCAAAACAATATAAAATTAAGCATTAAGACACCAAAATCACTTTTATCAAAAACCTAATTTTAATCTCAATTAAAACACTGATTTGGACATGAAATCGAACAAATCTTACCTTGATAGACTCACAATGACACAAGGAAATCGATTTCAAACACAATTTAAGCTCTAAATCAAGATCTAGAGATTAGGGTTTTCAAGTGGTGAAAGTGTTAGGTACGGGGTGTTTGTTTGGAAGGTTCAAGAAAGTGAGAGAGAAGGCTGGTCACAAGCTTATATAATTAGGCTAAACACAATACCCCATCACACACGGGTATTTACCAGCTATCTAATATCTTTCGTACTTAATTAAACTGCCCTAACAGAGTCCAAATTAAATAAACGAACCTGTTCTGCGACCCTTGTCACAAACTGGTCTTAACCAAATAATAAAATAACACCAAACATATAATTAAAATAAAAGCATAATTAACCACACAATTATGCCTAAGGGCAATAAAGTCATCTTACATCTAGGCCCGATCTGAGGATGTTACATCATGCTATATCCAGACTCTGAAAAGAAGTCAACTACAAAACCCTCTGATGAAAGTGAGACCACCTCCACCAGTAAGGTGGAGCTCGAACTCAATGTTGAGGATCAAGTGGTTACACAAACCGAGGACACTACACAAGCCGAACCTGAATATGAAACTCAATCAGATTAAGTTTTGGTACGTGACCGAGAAAGGCGGCAGGTTAATAGACCTCTCAAATTTCAGGACTACGAATGCAATAAAGTTGCTTATAGATTTGCTGCTACCTCAGAAATTGAAAACACTGAGCCCAAATCTTACTCCGAGGCAATATCATGTCTAGATGGTGACAAGTAGGTTGCAGCGATGTAAGAAGAATTGAAAGCTTGCATAAGAATGATACATAAGATCTTGTTAAATTGCCGAAAGGTAAATGTGCAATAAGCTGTAAATGACTTTTCAAAATTAAAGAAGGGATACCTGGCGTTGAAAATAAAAGGTACAAAGCTCGTTTTGTAGTACATCGATTCGATCAGCGTGAGGGTATAGACTTCAACGAGGTTTTTTCCTCGGTAGTCCTACATACATCTATTCGTATCATACTCTCTATAGTTGCTTTACAAGACTTGGAACTAGAACAAATGGACGTAAAAATGGCCTTTCTTCATGGACATCTTGATGAAGAAATATACATCCATCAACCCGAGGGGTATGAGATATTCGAAAACGAAGACCAAGTATGCAAATTAAAGAAATCCCTTTATGGGTTAAAACAATCCCCACGTCAATGGTATCGAAGGTTTGATGCGTTCATGACGAGTCACGGCTACACCCGAAGTAATTATGATGAATGTGTGTATTTAAGAAAGTTTCAAGATGGATCTACAATCTACTTAGTTCTCTACGTCAATGACATGCTCCTGGCTTCTAAAAGCAAATTACACATCATGGAATTGAAGGGACAACTAAGTAGAGAATTTGAGATGAAGGACCTAGGGCCTACACAACGCATTCTGGGCATTGAAATACATCGAGATCGAAAGGCTGAAAAGATCACCTTGTCTCAATACAATTATATTATGAAATTCCTTGACAGGTTTAACATGAAGCATAGTAAACATGTGCCTACTCCTTTAGCTCCTCATTTTAAATCATCCTCCAGTCAAAGTCCTACATCAAGGGAAGGCAAGAATCAAATGGCCTCAGTTCCATACGCAAATGCCGTTGGGAGTTTAATGTACGCTAAGGTATGTACCCGACCCAATTTAGCTCATGCCGTTAGCGTAGTTAGCAGATATATGCATAACCCCGGTAAGTGTCATTGGGAAGCAGCTTAACACATCCTTCGATATGTTAAAGGTACAAGCAATGTTGGGCTTTCGTTTGAAAGGGACCGAGCTAAGCAAAACCGTGTACAGTGTTATGTAGATTTTGATTATGCTGGTGACCTTGATAAAAGAAAGTGCCTATCTTCATACATATCCTCACATTGTGGATCAACTGTTAGTTGGTATTCGTCCCTACAATCAATATATGCGCAATCCACTACCGAAGCCGAATACATTTCAACTACCGAAGGAGTTAAGGAAGCAATAAGGATTCGTGGTATGGTTAACGAGCTAGGGCTGCAGCAATCTGTCCTCACAGTGTATTGCGAAAACCAAAGCACAGAGCATTTGGTGAAGAACAACAAGTTTCATTCAAAGACGAAACACATCGAAGTGAGATACCATTTTGTTCGAGGTATAGTTGAGAAGGGTGAGGTAGTTGTTGGAAAGGTTCACACAAATGACAATTCGACCGACATGCTCACCAAAGTTCTACCACCAACTAAGTTCAATCATTGTTTGAATTTAGTTGGTATCACACAGGTTTAAACCCTTCGGGGTGCGGCAACGACAACGTTCGGGACTATATCTTTTGGCTCAAGGTAGAGATTGTTGGAGGCGTGACCCAAAAGTTTTGGAGTGGATAAGTTCCGAGAGGAGTTATAATACATTAAGGATTATTGATTTATTAAGAAGTCCTTATCCAATAGAAATTCTTATTCCTATTCTCCGTGTTCAGGATACCTATAAATATATCCCCTAGCAGCCGATTTCATATATACACACAATTATATGCATAGTTCATCTGCTACGTTATTATCGATTTTAATCAGATTGTAGTCGATCTTATATTCCATTCCAACAGCCTATGCACTGTTGGATCCATTCTAATCGAATTTATCTATAGTGGATTGTTGCTCGTGGTTTTTTACTTCCATTAAATTTAAGGTTTTTCACGTTAAATTGCTGTGTTTACTTATACTCGTTTTGTTTATTGTTGATATCAGTATTGCTGATTCACAACAGTAAATGTGTGTTTTTGAAGTGAAGTTATAAAAAATGAGAGTGTTATTTATATTGGTAAAAAGTTGTATTATAGGGGGAAAAAATTGAACTCAAACAGGTATAAAATATATTCGTTTGATACCATGAGACCCACATATACTCGTGAGATGCCCGTTGCAGGCGTAACAAACGAGCTTGGTGGCGGACTGATGCCTGTGGTGGCGAGTCAATGGCGATTGGTGGCGTTCGGGGACAGGCTCGGCGACGTACGATAGGCTGTGACCTTAGAGTATGTTGCAATTGATGGGCATATTGACCGCCAACTAAGGAACTACTCCTATCATAAGATGATTTTTATTAGAAGTTGTTTACATATTTATCTATAGCTATCGATCTATGTTACTAACTTACTGTTATACTTAATTAAAAATAAATGTATAAGCGTTGATTTTTCTAATAAAAAAAAGTAATTTTATCCTTTTTCATGGATCTTTCAACGAAAATATCGTTATCACATTAAAAATTAAAAAGTCTTTCCATTATAACAAGACTCAATCTTGTTCTTCAAATTCAAAAGAATAGATAAAAATATCCGACCTATACTCTGCCCTCCACTCATTCCTTGACGTGGCATAACGTGGTGGGGACAGCCACAAACACCTTCACAAATAAAATATTAAATATAAATATTAGTAAATATTAAATATTAATTAAATAAAATCCTAGAAACATTAATATAAAGAAATCACGTGACATCCAAACAAACAACTCATCATAAAAAGCTTAAAGCCTCATATCACACACCCACACCAACACACACACACACACACACACACACACACACACACATGGATTCACTCACTCTTGTCTGCACCGCCTCACTTCTCGCCGGCGGCCTTTACTGGTTCATCTGCCTTCTCGGTTCCGCCGAACAAAAAGGCAAACACGCTGTTAATCTCACCGGTGGTTCAATCAAACGTGAAAACGTTCAAGATAATTACAATCAGTACTGGTCCTTTTTTCGCCGGCCGAAACAGATCGAGAAGACCGAAAACGTCCCTGCTTTCGTTGATACTTTTTATAATCTGGTGACAGATATTTACGAATGGGGGTGGGGCCAGTCCTTTCATTTTTCTCCCGCAATTCCCGGAAAATCGAATCTGGAATCTACCCGAATTCACGAACAGATGGCGGTAGATCTGATCGGAGTGAAACCGGGTCAGAAGATTCTGGATGCCGGGTGCGGAGTCGGAGGTCCGATGCGTGCGATTGCGGCACATTCGGGTTGTAACGTTGTTGGAATCACTATTAACGAGTATCAAGTGTCACGTGCCAAAGCACATAACAAAAAAGCTGGGTTAGATCACTTATGCGACGTCGTTTGCGGTAATTTTTTAGAAATGCCGTTTGAGGACAATAGTTTTGACGGAGCGTATTCGATTGAAGCCACGTGTCACGCGCCTAAATTAGAAGATGTGTACGGTGAGATTTTTAGGGTTTTGAAACCTGGATCGATGTACGTATCGTATGAATGGGTGACTACTGAGTTGTACAAAAGTGAAGATCCTGAACACGTGGAGGTAATTCAGGGGATTGAAAGAGGTGATGCGTTGCCTGGATTGAGATCTTATAATGAGATTGCTGAGGTGGCAAAAAAGGTAGGGTTTGAAGTTGTGAAAGAGAAGGATTTAGCGAAACCGCCATCGAAACCATGGTGGTCGAGGTTGAAAATGGGGCGAATTGCGTATTGGAGGAATCATATTGTCGTGATGGTGCTTGAAACGATTAAAGTTGCACCAAAAGGGACGATTGATGTTCATGAAATGTTGTTTAACACTGCTGATTATTTGACTAGAGGTGGTGAAACTGGGATTTTTACTCCGATGCATATGATTTTGTTGAAGAAACCAGAGAAGATTCAAGAGTCCTAAAGGAATTTGTTGAGGTTTAATCCGTTTGTTTCTACTGTTTGTTTTGTTTTGTTTTGTTTTTTAATGATTAGTATGAATGAATTATGAAATTATCTGTTTTAACTTAACTATTACATTTTGATTTGCTGTGTTTAAATTAATCGAAACGGACTAGATTTTGCGGATGTTGGGATTGTTTTTATCGAAGTTTACGCAATTTTGTAGTACAGTGTAATTTGTACTGGTTGATTGTTTACTTTATGGAGTTTATTGTTCGTTTAGCATTAGCTTTGTAGTTTATTGTTATTGTTATTGTTACTAGGATTTGAGTGAATGAATTTGAGTTTTATCTTGTTTTCCTGATCCTGACTAAGTGAATTCGTAGTTCTATTAAGTTAACAATGGTTTATCTTTTTACAAATCGTTCTAAAACCACACCAGTATGAATGATAATGAGGTTAGCGTTAGGAGGATTTGTTTTTTACCCTTTTAACAATTTGTTATAATATATAAATATATATATATAAATGGATAGTCAATTATTGATACACAAAAGTAATATTATTGTATTACCTGAACTTGTGATATTTTTGCTATAAATAGCCATGAATGCAAGCATTAAACTTGCACCATTTCTCACACTTACAAAGTGTAGTGTTTCTTTCTTTCTTTCCATTATCATCTTTGTTCTTACACTTCATTATTAGTATTCTTAATCAAGAATCAAATCACTAAAGGTAGTTATAAGCCTACTGAATTATAACATCAAGAATCAAACCACTAAAGGTAGTTATAAGCCTACTGAATTATAACACGTTATCAGCACGATAATCTTAATACTAATTATGGTTGGCTCTGCCACCTAAATGATATATGGTCGGTTATACCACCTGAATAATATATGGTCGACACTGTCGTCTAATTATCATTTATGTTACTAACATTTATATTTCAATTATCTAACATTTATATGGCCGACACTGTCGCCTAATTATCATTTATGTTACTAACATTTATATTTCTATTATCTAACATTTATATGGCCGACACTGTCGCCTAATTATCATTTATGTTTACTAATATTTATATTTATGTTATATAACATTTATTAATGATTGCTTACATATGGTCGACACTGTCACCTACTTATCATTTATGTTATATTAAATTTATGTTTAATGTTTATATACTTATGAATATAAAGTGACTATAATTTATCATGTTGTTTGTTTTAATAGAAAATGTCGAATCTGGAAAAGCTTAAATTTACTCCTTTAGAATCAACTGGAAACAACTACATGCCATGGGTTATAAAAGTAAAAATGCATCTTAAATCAATGGGCATTCTTGAAGCCATAAATGAAAATAACACTTGTTCTGAAAAAGAACAAGCAACGGCATGTTGCTTTATTCATCAACATATTGATGAATGCTTACAAAATAATTATGTGACTGTAGAAGATCCCCATGTTTTATGGGAAGGTCTCAAAAGCAGATTCAATAATCAAAGAGAAATTTTACTTCCAGCTGCTATGGAACAATGGAGAACATTAAGGTTCCAAGACTTTAAGAAAGTAAATGAATATAGCTCAGCTCTGTATAATACATGTTCACAACTTAAATTCTGTGGACATGAAATAAGTGATGCAGACATGATGGAGAAAACTTTCTCCACAATGAATGCTGCAAACATCACAGTGCAAAGAAATTTGAGAATGCTAAAGTTCAAAACATATCCTGAACTTAATTCATATCTCTTAGTTGCAGAGCAAAATGATGAGCTATTAATGAAAAATCAGCAATCCCGTCCTACTGGTACACTTGCAATCCCTGAAGCAAATACTGCAAATAATTATAAACAGGGACAAGGACGCGGGCAAGGTCGTGGTTATAATAACCATCACCATCATCATGCCAAAAGCCATAACTATGGTAGAAACCATCCTTATGGTAATGGTAATGGGCGAGGACGTGGTCGTGGTCGTGGCCGTGGTGGTCAAAGAAATAATAATCCACGAAAATATAAATATCAACCACAAAACAAGCCCACTAAACAAGATGTTGAAGAAAATTCTTCTAAAAATTCTGAAGAATCTTGCTACAGATGTGGTAGAATGGGCCACTGGGCTAATACTTGCCGAACATCTAAACATCTTGTTAAGATGTATCAGGATTCGCTGAAAGATAAAGAAAAGGAAGTAAACTTTGTGGATAACGTCGATCCAACAGTCACTGAGAAACCATATGATTTATATGAAGATTTCTTGAATGTTTAAGTTGTGTGTCTTTCGAAAAATAAACGATTTAATATCGTCTGTCTTTGTCATTATGTTTGCTAAATGTTTCAGTACTATCTATTTGCGTTTAAAATATTGTGTAATATTAATGTACTCACTATTTATTTCTTATATATGAAGTTCAATATGAATTTTGCTGGAATACAACATCAATCAAGTGGTGGAGATCTCTGTATAGCAGACAGTGGAACTACACACACTATACTTAAATCCGAGAAATATTTTATTGATCTAAAACCAACGGAAGGAACTATACATACAATATCAGGACCTGCTAACTTGATAAAAGGGATAGGAAAGGCAAATTTCATACTACCAAATGGTACAAAATTTTTAATAAATGATGCCTTATTTTCTCCCAAGTCAAGCAGAAATTTATTGAGTTTCTCCGACATATACCTTAACGGGTATGATTATCAGTCAGTGACAACAGAAAATGAGAAATATTTAAGTATCACTGACAAGAGTCATGTGATTGAAAAACTGCCAAGACTTAGTTCTGGATTACATTATACACATATAAATGCACCAGAAATACATATGGTAGTTAACGAAAAATATATTGATCCTGGTGTATTCAGTTTATGGCATAACAGATTAGGCCATCCAGGATCAACAATGATGAAAAGGATTATTGAATGTACTCATGGACATCCACTAAAGGATAGAAAAATCCATCATGATACAATGGTTCCATGTACATCTTGCTCTCTTGGAAAATTGATAACTAGACCCTCACCACTTAAGGTTGAGAAAGAATCACCAATGTTTCTTGAAAGAATTCAAGGTGATATATGTGGACCAATTCATCCACCATGTGGACCATTTAGATATTTCATGGTTCTAATAGACGCATCTAGCAGATGGTCTCATGTTTGTCTGTTATCAAGCCGTAATGTGGCATTTGCAAAATTTCTTGCCCAAATTATTAAATTGAGAGCTCATTTTCCTGATTACACTATTAAAAGGGTGAGACTTGATAATGCTGGTGAATTTACATCTCAAGCATTTAATGACTATTGCATGTCTATAGGAATTGTTGTTGAACATTCTGTTGCTCATGTGCATACACAAAATGGTTTAGCCGAGTCATTGATTAAACGTTTACAGTTAATCGCTAGACCATTGATAATGAGAACAAAACTCCCTGTATCTATATGGGGTCATGCAATTTTACATGCTGCTGCATTGATTCGCATCAGACCAAGTGCAAGTCATAAATATTCCCCCTACAACTTGCTTTTGGTCAAGAGCCAAATATTTTCCATCTTAGAACATTTGGTTGTGCAGTGTATGTTCCAATTGCGACACCACAACGTACAAAAATGGGTCCTCAAAGGAGGTTGGGAATATATGTTGGATATGAAACATCTTCAATATTAAGGTATATTGAACCTATGACAGGTGACGTTTTTACAGCACGTTTTGCTGATTGTCATTTTAATGAAACATTGTTCCCTAGATTAGGGGGAGAAATGAAAAATAAAGAAAATGATGTTTCATGGTGTGAACCTCAATTAAAGTATCTTGATCCTCGCACAAAAGAATGCGAGACAGAAGTTCAAAAGATAATGCATATACAAGAACTTGCAAATCAATTGCCTGATGCATTTACAGATACAAAAACGGTGACAAAATCATATATACCAGCAGTAAATACTCCAGCTCGAATTGAAATTCCAAAAGCTGGAAATAACGTCACTCATGAATCTTTGCCACGTCAGAAACGTGGAAGAACAATTGGTTCAAAGGATAAAAATCCTCGAAAAAGAAAATCAGCTGATAATGAAGTAAAAGAAAGTGTTCAAGAAGAACCACAAATCAGTACTCCTACTGCAGAGGAGATTGATGATGTCAATACAGAAATTGCAATCAATTATGCATATTCAAAAATATTATGGAACCGAAATGAAATGAAAAATCTTGATGAGAAATTTTCATTTAATGTTGCATATGACATCATGAATAATGATGATGATCCAGAACCAACATCTATGGTTGAATGTCAAAATAGACATGATTGGGCTCAATGGAAAGAAGCAATACGAGCTGAATTAGAATCACTCAATAAAAGAAAAGTTTTCGGATCCATCATTCTCACTCCTAAAGATGTGAAACCTGTAGGATACAGATGGATTTTTGTCCGAAAAAGAAATGAGAAAAATGAAGTTACAAGGTATAAAGCTAGACTTGTAGCTCAAGGTTTTTCTCAAAGACCGGGAATTGATTATGAAGAAACTTATTCCCCTGTTATGGATGCAATTACTTTTAGGTACTTAATCAGCCTGGCAGTTTCTAAAAATTTAGAAATGCATCTCATGGATGTTGTGACTGCTTACCTATATGGATCACTTGATAGTGATATATATATGAAGATACCTGAAGGATTTAAGGTACCAGAAGCATCAAATGCAAAACCCAAAGAAATGTATTCGATTAAATTACAAAGATCTTTATATGGGTTAAAACAATCGGGACGTATGTGGTATAACCGATTAAGTGATTACTTGATAAGCAAAGGGTATACAAATAACCTTACTTGCCCTTGTGTTTTCATTAAGAAAACAACATCCGGATATGTGATCATAGCTGTTTATGTTGATGATCTTAACATCATAGGTACAAATAAAGAGATCTATGAAGCCATTCAACTTCTAAAGAAAGAATTTGAAATGAAAGATCTCGGAAAAACCAAGTATTGCCTTGGTTTACAAATTGAGCATATGCCTAATGGTTTACTTGTACATCAAACAACATATACTGAAAAGATTTTGAAACGTTTCAATATGGACAAGGCAAAACCATTAAGTACTCCTATGGTTGTTAGATCACTCAATGTTGAAACTGATCCATTTCGTCCATGTGAAGATCATGAAGATATTCTTGGACCAGAAGTACCATATCTTAGTGCAATTGGAGCTCTTATGTATCTTACAAATTGTACAAGACCTGACATTTCTTTTGCAGTTAATTTGTTGGCAAGGTTCAGCTCTGCTCCTACCAAAAGACACTGGAATGGGATCAAACACATATTTCGATACCTTCGAGGAACTACTGATTTAGGATTATTTTATTCTAACGAATCAAAACAAGATTTGGTTGGTTATGCTGATGCAGGTTATTTATCTGATCCACATAAAGCTAAATCTCAAACTGGATATGTATTCCTAAATGGAGGTACTGCAATATCATGGCGTTCTCAAAAACAAACACTTGTTGCTACATCATCAAATCATGCCGAAGTGATTGCATTACATGAAGCTACTCGTGAATGTTTTTGGTTGAGATCAATGACACAAATCATTACTGATTCTTGTGGACTAGAACGCGATAAAAGTCCAACAATTATCTATGAAGATAATGCAGCTTGCATAGCACAGATGAAAGAAGGGTATATCAAAAGTGACCGAACCAAACACATACCTCCTAGATTCTTCTCATACACTCAAAATCTCATTAAGGACAACGAGATTGAAATGAGATATGTTCAATCCAGCAAAAACTCTGCTGATCTTTTCAAGAAAGCACTTCCAACTGCTATTTTCAGAACACGCGTTCATAACATTGGCATGAGACATGTTCAAAAGATGTAACAACCGAAGCGATGTCTACTTGAGGGGGAGTCAACTCCATGCTGCACTCTTTTTCCCTTAGCTAAAGTTTTTCCCACTGGGTTTTCTTTAGCAAGGTTTTTAACGAGGCAGTAACTTACAGTTGATCTTCAACAAACAAAATTGCTATCCAAGGGGGAGTGTTATAATATATAAATATATATATATAAATGGATAGTCAATTATTGATACACAAAAGTAATATTATTGTATTACCTAAACTTGTGATATTTTTGCTATAAATAGCCATGAATGCAAGCATTAAACTTGCACCATTTCTCACACTTACAAAGTGTTTCTTTCTTTCTCTCCATTATCATCTTTGTTCTTACACTTCATTATTAGTATTCTTAATCAAGAATCAAATCACTAAAGGTAGTTATAAGCCTACTGAATTATAACATCAAGAATCAAACCACTAAAGGTAGTTATAAGCCTACTGAATTATAACACAATTGAATCACTTTAAGTGTCTAAGACTTGTTGTAGTGGTTGAGGGCGTGGGTTGTTGGCGTGCGTTGCTTTTTGATGACTAGGATGTGTGGGTTGTTTGTGTGAAGCAGTGGTGGTGTGGGTTTATAGTGTGGGTTAGGAGTATTGTGATGATGTGTTAAAATATAATTGGGTTAAGTATTAAAATGGGATAAATAATAATTTTTAAATATAAAGGTATAAATTCTGGGCCAACCAACTCGCTACACGTGGCACAAAGACCACTCCCCACCCCGTTGCTGGAGCCGTTGCCAGGCCACGGCCAGGCTCCCTTCTTCGATCACCCACGCACCGATACTACATGTGTGGAGGCGTTTCACATTGCCAAATCACCCGCCACGCCGTGGCCACCAAGCCGATACAACCAGTCTAATGATACAACCAGTCTAATTAGCATAACCACATAAGCAGATTATCGATTATGTTAAGTATTTCGAGAAGAGGTCACAAGTTCAAACCTCACTAGCAGCGTTTCATAGTATAATTCTGCTGTAGAACGTGTACATTTAAGTAAAAATACCCACCTGAGGTAAGTTTGAACATAGATAAACCTTATCTGTTTATATAAACTGATAATGTTGGTTATATCAGTTTGATTCTGTTAGCATTTTGGGGATTTGGTTTTGAACATGAAAATCACATTGTAGATCTGATTAGGCTGCTGGCAATATAGCTGTAACTCAGAATATTCCAGCATTATATTTGAAAAAAAAAAAAAAATAAAGATTTTGATTTTCTACTAAACTGATCTTGAGATTAGGCTGATGGGGAGATGGTCACGTGACATTTGAACTGGAAGTTGACAAGTCATGTGGTACTTTCTCATAAACAAGTAATTTAAAAGAAACTCGCATGACATGGATTCGGATCCATGCCTGTGCTTGTCAGAGATTGGTTAATCATTTCTAGTTCTTGTTTCCATTAAATAATACTCGTACTGATTACATTGTTTGTTACGGTTGTTCAGCTTCGGTCATGTAGATCGTAAACTGTTTAAAACGTATCATTCTGTTTTTACACCCTTATAAGCAGTGTTGTAAACAACGTCCGTTGCGTCCATTGCGACGCCCCTTGCGGCGTTTGGTGACTAGTCCGTCTCGAACCCATGCGGGAAAGGTCGAGTCAAATGCGGGAAAGGTCGGGTCAACGTTTGTCAAAAGTCAAAAATTTGGTTAAAATCAGTAAAAAGTTAGTCAAATCAATTAAAATTGACGTAGTTTGGTGTTACTTTTTTGTATTATTATATTAATATTAATGTTGATAGCGATTATAGGTACAAACTAGTCAACAAAAGTTTTTTGTCTTTAAAAAAGTCAGTCAACGTCCGTCTCGATCCCATCTTGACTCCGTCTTGACATTTTAAGGTCCAGACCGTCTCGACCCTGTTTCGCGCCTTTTTCAACCTTGCTTATAAGTGATGATTGCGAGACAAAAATGGAACTTTCAACATCGTTGGTGTCACCATAGTACTAAGATGCTACTTGTAGATAGAATATCGTTATGTTTCCACTTTAGAACCAGATTGATCGTATGTGAGATTCTTACTATGTACTCTTGTTGGTTATGTGATTATATTAATTATCAGCATTACAGCCAGTGTGTCCTGTTCATGGTCCTGAATAGTATATTGTTTTTGCAGCTGTTCATGGTCCTGAATTGTATATTGTATTTGCAGATCTCGATAAAGAGTAGATGCTAATGGGTCCGACAAGCTTTATTTATAGTTACTCACGTCAGGACAATGAATCTTGATTCTTTATGCTAATTGTTCTGTAACGGCTGGTTTTATCAATGGAAAAGGGCCAGTTTTTGTTTGTTTTGACAGCCTTATGTCATTGGATTTGTTGTTAGACATAATGTATCTAGAACTAGAATGTAGGTGTATGGTTTCTTGGCTGTTGACAAAACCAATCAGTTTCGTTGCGTTGTATGGATGGCCGTCCTAGTAAATTTACAAAACTCTGTTCGTGACATAAAAAACGTTAATTTTTTCAGTACATATAACTAATCTTTTTAAGATGAACTAGTTAATTACAATTTAAAATCTTTGTTCAAATTTAAAATATATTTGTTTATAAATTTCAGGTCCTTTCAAAATATTGAACCATGTTAATAATAATATTATATATTATATTGAACCATAGACACCTCTGATTAATTTATAGCTTTGATTATATTTCGTATAGCATGCAACTTATAGCTTTGTTATATTTCGTATAGCATGCGACTTATAGCTTTGGCTTGTCATTGTTGGAAAACCGTGTGTATTTTTACCAATTTCAGATTAACTCTGCGGATAGTTAAAATAATAATCTTTTATTATTTCATAAAAAACATTTACAAGATTATATATTCATATATTTAATGAAACATGCACACGATTAATTTATCCCAATGATCCAATTACACCATAATAATTGTCATGAATATAAAATAAAAGAGGAGTTAACGATATACCTTTCTTGGAGAAATTGATGAGACTGAGAGAAACTTACGATCAAAAGTATGACCGTCTCTTTGAATAGTCCACACTACACTTCAAATGACCGTCAATGGATGCTAATCCAAACTCAAATATCGTATTAATATAATTCAATTATATTAATACATTAATCGATAATATTCTGTATGTTGAGATTTATCAAAGGAAAGCAAAACAAATATGTTATTTTTTTCTCTCCTCTCTTACTGATCTCATAACCCAACGATCGTATATATATATATATATATATATATATATATATATATATGAATATATGATATATATATATATATGAATATATGATATACTCTGTTTGTTTGATAGCAAAAAGCAAATCAAAAGAATATATTATTTTTGATTTCTGTGTCTGTAATATTTTAATTTGGTTTTAAAAAGTCGTATTTCTCAAATACTTTAGGGGTATATTATGTAACTTATAATTAATAATTTCTATCATGTCGCTTTCATGTGAATAGTAAATTAATTAATTTTCTTTGATTTGCTATTCATATGAATAGTAAATGAATTAATTTAGATTTACTATTTTGTTACTTGAGTAATATATATACATCATATATATATATATATATATATATATATATTATTTGACGTCTCGGTGTATATGTGTGTGACCCCAAAGGCTCAAATGAAGTTGGTCATATAGTTATATGTTGTACCTTGCACATTAATCCTACAGACTCCCACTTGTGCATGGCACAACACCAAGTAACTATACAAACAATGGTAAGCGTCTAGCAACAAATCATTGTCCCCAAATTCATGTGAGGGTAGTTTCTCGAAACTGTTTATGGTAAGTTTTAAATGTCATTCGTCCTTTTGTTTCAGATACTTTAGTTAAACTTGAGATATGGATCATCGATCATTCTCATTTGTTTAACAATTTTGTTTCTCGATCTTAGAACTGAATTAGATCACCAAATTAATTAAGTATCATCTTAATTACATCTGAGTGCGGCCATACAAATATCTTATTCATTCATTGAGGAGCTCAAAAAGTATCTAACTCCAAACATTTTAGAGGAACAAATCCTATATTGCATACACGTGCCTATCACGAGCTTTACATTATACCCAATAATGGCCTTTATAACAGCCTTATTCAGG
The DNA here is from genome assembly GCF_046630445.1 of Rutidosis leptorrhynchoides. Taxonomy (NCBI): domain Eukaryota; kingdom Viridiplantae; phylum Streptophyta; class Magnoliopsida; order Asterales; family Asteraceae; genus Rutidosis; species Rutidosis leptorrhynchoides. The sequence continues at coordinate 332,081,593 of NC_092337.1, forward strand.
ACAACATTTAACCATATCAAAATACAATGCTACACTCATCAAGACGGGCGTGCATCTCAAGTCTAAGGACACAAAAACATAATCACTAAAAGATTTACTACTGACTACGATCCATGTAGTGACATCTCATGGTTGGGTCATTCCAATATTCATCATCAATGAATACATATGAATTTTGATCTCAACAAGTTAACTATTCATCATTAATGAATATAACCAAAATTTCACATTAATCTTAATTCATGTTATTCCCATAAAATGACCGATTATGGAGATTTTGAATAATCAACAATTATTCATGGATTAAACATGCTAATATAGAACACAACGATATAAATGAAAACGATCATACCAACTATATATCAATTCATTAATATAAAACTGCTTAATGTTCCAAAAATATCCAAATACTAAATTACAAAAGAAAAAAGATCAGTAGCATAACGAAGTCCAGTATTACTAGAATGATCATCATGCTTGTTGTGCATCATGGGCTTCGTGAACGGATCAGCCACATTATCATTTGTATGAATCTTTAAGAATACTAATATCATTCCTCTTAGTGACTTAATGAATGTAGTCAAACTTTTGAAGAATGTTCCAGATACTTTTATGTACATGTGATTCTTTCAAAAGTATATTAACACTCGAACTATCACAGTACATATTATAGAAGATTAAATGTTGTGTACTACTCTGAGTATAACAACAAACTTCCTTATCCAGACAGCTTTCTGAGCAGCTTCTCAGTCAACAATGTATTCTGCTTTTGTTGTAGATTGTTCAATAGTGCTCTGCCTAGAGCTCTTCCAATCAACTGTCTTGCCCATCATGACAAAAAAACAACGTGACTGGATTGAGAATCATCTTGATCAGTTTGGAAACTAGAATCACTATAAAACTTAATACTTAACTCTTCTTCCAAACCACCGTAAACCAAGAACATATCATTAGTACTCTGCAAATACTAAAAAATATTCTTAACAACAATCCAATGTACTTCACCTGGATTATGTTGACAATGACTCGTCAAACTCAAAACTAATGAAATATCGAGTATAGTACATATCATGGCATACATAATGGATCATATAGCCGAAGCATATGTGATACATTTCATTTGTCTCATCTCATCTACTGTGATAGGACTTTTGAGACTTTCTCAAGGTTATGCCCTTTTGCATTGGCAAAGCTCCATGCTTGGAGTTTCGCATGCTAAATCTCTGCAAGATAATGTATGTACTTTGATTCAAACCAATAAGCCAATTGGATCTATTGTACAGATCCTCATTCCAATAATATAAGTAGCTTCATCAAGATCTGTTGGTCCCTTGATAACAACAGGAGTATTGTAGGGGGGGGGGGGTGAATACAATTTCTTTTAATTAACTTAACAGTTAAACACGATTAGTATTCAAACATGAAGATTAAATAGAGTCACAGGTAATTTTCAACGGTTATTCTTTATTGATTGAATCACAAAGAATTACAACTATCCTTGGCGGAATGATAGTTGGTTGATACAGATTACCTAGAATATAGCTAAGAGGTAAATTAAAAGCTATAACACATTTTTTGACTCTAAATAAATAAACCCACACCACTAGTTGTTACAATAGTGGATACAACAATTTATAGTAGTCCTATTAACCGTGTAATGGTTCTATTGTCCACTAGTACATAGGATGTCTGTACTTGTGGGGACAACTGCATCAGAGAGCATGCTATCCTCTTTCCTCTTTGGTAGCTATTTGCAGGAACACCCCAATTCGTTTTGGCACCACTATTTGATTAAACAAATAGAATGTTGTGTTCCCTAGGTGTTGACAAAGTATAACCCATGTCTGCACATGCATTAAACTTCTGTATTCCCACATGGTCTTGTAAGGTCACTTGTCAGCCGCCGACGAGTGTCCTTTTCTGTTCAACTTTGTCTTTGACTTCTGTTGAATAGTACCATTGATGTAGACCACTCGGGAAACTACTATGGTTATAATGGAGCATAGCTGTCTTATGTAGTAAGCTGCATTCCAGCTGTGCTGGTTCTTCATTGCTGAGACACTTGATATTCTTGAACTGCTGAGTACACATCCTGTGCTGATTAAAGAACACTGTCTACCTTGTGCTGGTAGACTGAGCAGCAAACTAAACACTCGATACAGCAATATCTGCTGTCTATACATAAACAAACTTGTGCTGACTGCACATAACATTTTAGTGCAAATAAATTACAGTTTTGTCATAATTAAATCCTTAATTATTTTGGGGACTCAACAATCTCCCCCTATTTGATGATGACAAAACCTATGACATATAGAGAAAACACTAAAGCTAGCACAGAGGGACCTAATGAAAAATAGGCAGTAAATTTGTCCCTTTTAAGTTTGTTTTTGGGATCTTTTGCTGAGTTATCTATATCTTATAATTTGATATGATTTTGAAGATAAACTCATTTCACTTTCATTACGACAGAGTATATACAGAAATTACAAGAACATCATAATGAAAAATGAAGTAAACAAAAGATACAATTTAAGCACTAGAGGGCTATCTATCTTTATCTTTATCTTTATCTAATTCCTCTTCAGATAGCTCCTCTTGTTTGATTCTCCAGGCTTCAGAAAACAGGATAGGTATATCAGCAGGATTAAATACAGGAATATGAGGAGGTAGAATGATGCGATCTCTTCTTTGTGGGCCTTCACCAGTAGATTTCTTACCTTTAGGTTTTTGAGAAAGTACTTCTTCTACGTTTACTACTGGTGCATTTCCAAATTTTGTAGCTTTGTTGAAGAGATCTTGGAGTTCTGGCTTCAATGACTTTTTAATACCAGTTTCAGCTTTACCAATGAAATACTCCAATATCTCCATCCATTCACTGAATCCTAAGGATCGTAACTCATCATAATTTATCCTTTCTTGAACATTATTCTCCCTGCTGACATTGAAAGCTCTTTTTGAGCCTCTGTGCACTTTGATGGTCTTGCTGGGATTTGATCTTCTGTTCATCACATCACCATACCTGTTCCTATAATAATGATCAGATAGTTCTATGGTTCGAGCAGTTTCTATAGGAGCAATAGCAGGTGCTTTCTCAGTAGCTTCTAGTTCATCAAGGGCCTTATCCTGTTCCTTGATAATGGCTTTAGCTAATTTGAGGGACTCAGCCTCTAGCTTTCTATCAGCAGCCAATTTGTCTTCAATTTCCTGAAGTCTTACCCTCTCAGCGAGTTCAGCATCAGCAGCCTCCCTTCTCTGTATTTCAGCTTGTAAACCCAACAGATAATCATCGGCAGTAATTTTCAGGGACTTTGCTGTTTCAATCATCTTTCTACCCTCTTCAGTTCTAAGGGCAGCACGATACTCACTTAGGTCCGTGCCCAGCTGGCGAGCCTCTTGAAATTGAGCTTTCTCCTCATCAGTAGAGAGCCTTTGACCACTGTTGTTTAAGTATACACCAATTTCAATGCCATAAGTCAAGGCAGTGATGTAGAGTGGTTGATCAAGAGGATGATGCAGCAATCTAACTTGGCGTATCCTTTCATTAAAAGCTACTTGTCTTTGCTCAAGCAATTTTGGAATAATGATCTCCAACCTGTAAGCATCTCTTTCATCTGGATTCATCTTAAATAGATCTGGCTCACCACGGGCAACTGAATCATCTTCCCAAGTTCTGTGTTTACCATGACATTTTGGGGAAGATGGAGGATACATGATTGATTCACCTATGCCAGATGAACTCACTGGAAACTGATTAACACGATTATCCTGTGTTCTGTTAAAATAAGTGAGGGTCCGGGGAGAGATAGGTGATTGAACAAATAAGTGATCTCCACTACCCCAGACTGTAAAGTCAGCAGGATTAACCGTATCATCATCTTGATTATCACCCAACACATCCACCTTTACTGGGTTTTCAACACTTGTTTCACCCAGCAGAACACTACTGACTGGGTCTTCATTCACAGCACTCCTTGCTGTGTCTTCAGTACCAGCTGACTGATTAGTATCAGCTGGCACAACTCCCTCAGTATCTTCATCAGCTGCCTCAAATAGGGGTCCTTTCCTTAGGGGCTGGTTGTCCCTAGGAGCAGATTTCACCCTTTGTTTGTCAATTGGCATGGGTTCAGCTGATGGTTCTTGTGTTGATACTGGTTCTTGTGGTGGCAGATAGGGAACAATAGCAAGATTCTCCCCCTGAATATCAACATCTGCTGGCTGTTGTTGTGTAGCTGGCTGAATAGACTGATATTGCTCAAATTAGACATATCTTTAGTCGCAATATCAAGTTTTATCGTTGTTTATTTCGTGTGTAAACATAGTATTTTCGTTTGTATTCCATTTTATTGTAAAATAGTTAGAATCATTGTGTAATTAAAGAAATATAGAAGATTTTGGATGAAACTACTCAGAGATCGAAAATAAGTCAAAAAGTCGATGAATAGTAGAGTGCGCCAAGGAGTGCGCCACGGGTGTGCGCTCAGCTCACTCGTCCAAATTTTGAACAGAGAATTCTGGGAGTTGTAGAAATAGTGCGCGCTGCTACAGTGCGCTCGGCGCACTCCTGAGCGCACTCCAGCCTATAAAGCAGATTGAACGCGTAAAGTCGAGCTGTAAAGTGTTTTCGGGGTTGGTGAACAGTGAGCTCAGCGCACCCCAAATAGTGCGCTCGGCGCACTCCACTTTCGGTGCAGATTATTCCCTTTTTAAAACCCTGTCCAGCCTCATTCAAAACACACCACTAAAAGTCTAGACGAGCATATTTATTTAATTTGATATAAAAACTATCTTTTCATTTTTATAAATCTAAAATACCAAAAATATTGTCCTTTAAACTTATTCCTTTATTGATTTTTCCATCGTTAAACGGCAACCCAATATCTTGTATTTGTTTGATTTCATTTTATCTAGTTAAAACTCAATTTAGTTTATACAATATTAACTTGCACATATAACTGTCTTTGGAACGATACACGAATTTTACCATTATCTATACTACTACACGATCGGGTACACTGCCCGTTAGTGTGTGTAATCTTTAAAACCTGTATTTTCTATACAACAATTCATATACCACGTTTCACACATCAAGTTTTTGGCGCCGCTGTCGGGGACAGTTGTGTCAAGATAAGAATTGTTTACTAAGCTGTGATTATTTTTTTTATTTTTTTAGATTTTTTTTATTATTATTTTATTTTTTTATCACTGTTTAGTGCCGGTGCTTTTATTCTTTTCTAGTTTTTGTCAGTTGCAGGGAAAATGGTTGACCACAGGAATATGACAATGGGTGAGAGAATGAGAGTAGAACGGAGGAAACTAATCGAATTATATTTATCTCCTAGTGTTAACGAGGGGTACCAAGAGAAAGAAGAAAATGAAGTTGTGGTTAACACTAAAAACATGTCTATGAAAGAGAGGATGATAGTCGAAGGTTTCTGCCCGTGTTTTTATGGGTCTTGGCAATGTTGCATGAATCCAAACGTAAAACATTCGAGTCCCTTACCCACTGTGCAACTTGCTACCGATCATTATTCACCATTGATTCTGTTTCAAGAAAATTCAAATGTGACAGAGTCCAGTCTAGCTCCACAACTTATAACTTCACAATCTATTTTGCAAGACGAACTGATAGTTGAAAAATGTACTCGTTTAGATCCACTTTCTGAGCTTTTGCAGGATTTCCCCGATTTACATTCTTACTCTTCTAGTTATATAGATGAGATTGTGGTAAAGGAGGAAGATGGTTTGCTACTCGTTCTCATGGCTAATGGTTATGAACCTACAACTGAAGAATTAAAGGAATTGAAGCTGGAAACTGAGCCCCGCTCAATAGTTGAGATTCACAGGGGGTCCACGCTTATTCCAGAGGATGTCAATTTGGAGAAGACAATCTATAAAGACCCATTTGACCAAGATCCACCAACAAGAATAAAAGTTTTACTGAAAACCACACTTAGAGGGGAGTCATGTGTTAACCCTCGGGTTAGGTTATCCTTTTTCGGGAAACTGAAAAAGGATTTATCTCATATAATATACACCACCCGAGGTGTAAATGACTGGCTCACTATTCTTATTCGTGGAACTTTTTCCACTGACTTTACTTCTCGTCCGATAAAGTGTGGGGGAGTTTAACCCCACTGGGCATTAAATTCTGGGGTCGAGTCGAGTGCATGACGCGTTAATAAAAGTGCACGATGTTTTTCAAGGTTTTAGTGACACTAGCATTAAAATTCAGCAAGGTACCTATCAAATTTGAATTTGTGTGATGAAGATCAAGGACTGAAGGATGCGCCATCGCTCATCTATATTCCACGATCTCCGGTTTTTGAACCTAGGTTTTTCGAATTTTTTTTTCTTCTCACTATTGCCCTCTCGAATTTAAATTTTACTGATTTTAAGTAATGAGGGCATTATTTAATCTTAAGTGTGGGGGATGGTATAAATTCTCACGGGTATTCAAACAGTATTCAATTTGGCTCATATTCGTAATTTAATGGGAAATTTAATTTTTTTTTGAAATAAAAGTCTTAACGAAAAAGCCAAGTGTGAGGGATTTTACCAATCTTTTTGAATTACTATCACCAAATTTTGCTAAGAAAAATGTTTAAAATACTTTTGACTTGAAAGGAAAAAGAATAATGTCACTAAACCTAAAGGATGTATCTAGTCCATCCTTGAAAGAAGTAAAGTCTTCCGAATGTTACCTTACTTGATATAGCAAACTTTCTAAACTATGTCATTTCATACCAATATCATTTCACGATATAAAGGTAAAGTGGGAAGGGAAAGTCTTGAACTTTCAAACCCAAAAATAAACTTGGTAGGGTAAATCCAAGTTGCTATCCAGTGTAAGATCGATTACAGTGAATAAGCTGGAGCGGGATCTGTCCCACACGATAGCTTAGTCTTCGCAGTTTTAACCCTTGAATTAAAATGTACAAATTGTCATGAAAGACCGATATTAATATCGTGTCAGGGGGTGCCCGGTTAAGAGTTCCATGATACTACAATCATGGGGGTGGATAGCTTGCTAATCGCCGACTGAGACTTCGGTTTTCAGTTACCCTCAACTGGAATTTGAGGTTAAAACCGGAAAACATGTCTAGTGTAAAAACTAGCATGACATTTTCAAAATCATAAAATGTTTTCACAAGATCCAATTTTCCCTAAGGATCCAAATTTTTCGGAACTTACAACAAAGTTCATTTCTCCCGAGCAATCCAAATGTGTGCGTGTGTTTCATATATTGTGTGTGTACCTCAACGAGTGTGTATTCCCAATTGTGTAACATGTGTTTCATATAGCTTGAGTTTGTGTTCCAAAAGAACGTTTGTGTTTCGTGTACTTCGTGTGACTAGTGTAAACTAGTGTAATATATCGTGTGAGTGTGATTCCTATTATTGTGTTCTCCAATAAATGTGTGTGTTTTCTATTTTTTGTTTTGTATTAGTATTTTTGAAACAAGACTTGCTTGAGGACAAGCAAGAGTTAAGTGTGGGGGATTTGATATTGCTCAAATTAGACATATCTTTAGTCGCAATATCAAGTTCTATCGTTGTTTATTTCGTGTGTAAACATAGTATTTTCGTTTGTATTCCATTTTATTGTAAAATAGTTAGAATCATTGTGTAATTGAAGAAATATAGAAGATTTTGGATGATACTACTCAGAGATCGAAAACAAGTCAAAAAGTCGATGAATAGTAGAGTGCGCCAAGGAGTTCGCCACGGGTGTGCGCTCAGCTCACTCGTCCAAATTTTGATCAGAGAATTCTGGGAGTTGTAGAAATAGTGCGCGCTGCTACAGTGCGCTCGGCGCACTCCTGAGCGCACTCCAGCCTGTAAAGCAGATTGAACGCGTAAAGTCGAGCTGTAAAGTGTTTTTGGGGTTGGTGAACAGTGAGCTCAGCGCACCCCAAATAGTGCGCTCGGCGCTCCACTTTCGGTGCAGATTATTCCCCTTTTAAAACCCTATCCAGCCTCATTCAAAACACACCACTACACATTCATTTTCAGAGGCAGAGGTTACGATTCAAGGTGATCCTTGGAGTAATCCAGGATCAACTAATCCATCATTTCAATCCGAAATCAAGAATCATCAGGATCATCATCCAAGATTGCTTCAAGAGGTTGATTCTTGTTAGTTCAATGAATTCTATCTTTGTTTCCAGTTTGTTATTGTCTTTAAATATAGGTCCCTAGGAAGCAGCCTCTCTGCTCTACAGAATAGGGAGGGACGACTTCCTCTACCTGGGTTCCGATAGGTATCTGTGGGTGGAGGAATGACTTACCTTTTACTTTAGGGTAGAGGAAAGGACTGTCTACATCTAACCTCCCCCATACTCTACTTTAGTGGAATTGGGTATTGTTGTTGTTGTTGTTGTTGTAGATTAATAATCGAGATGTTGATTGTTTACCTTTGTTGATTGATTGTTCTTATGCATGATAGTTTGATGTTTGAATACAAGAACCATTCTTGTTAAGTTTAATCTTTTCGATTCAATTAGTCAGTATACTTGTTCAACTAAGAAACACCATCTTGTTGATTTAGTATATTGATTTGCACCTAGTGACAAGTGTTTGCCCGTCTTTTACCAAAAGGGGTAAGTTGCGTTCAAACGATTAATCTATATAGGAATGTAAGAACGACTATTGTAGATACTTTCGGATAGCTTAATTGATATGTGTAGTTGTCTAGGAGAACGATCAATTCCCTAGAATCTGTTATACATATTTTCATTACTTAATTCCATATAACTAATAGGTGTTAGTAATTTGCCTTATCTAGTGATGTTTATAAGGATCCTATTGCTACATTAAATTGATTACTTGGGTTGGGTAAATTGGACATTTAACCGGACCAAGGGAATGAACTAAGCTAAACCATTAGTTGACATAGGAGTGGATCATGATCAACACATCATTGTCATGATCATCATTCAAGTCTTTAGGCTAGTTGAATTAATTGATTACAAATAGGAGGTCGTAGATGACAAGAACATCACTTGTGTCGTGTAATCCCGTTTGAGTGTTTGCACAAGACTACTCTTGGTAAACCAATTAATTAGTTCTCGTACGTAGTCAATTAATCTAGTCTTAATCCTAAAACAACAATCAACATTCGAGGTTAAAAAGTCCAGACGAGCATATTTGTTTAATTTGATATAAAAACTATCTTTTCATTTTTATAAATCTAAAATACCAAAAATATTGTCCTTTAAACTTATTCCTTTATTGATTTGTCCATCGTTAAACGGCAACCCAATATCTTGTATTTGTTTGATTTCATTTTATCTAGTTAAAACTCAATTTAATTTATACAATCTTAACTTGCACATATAACTGTCCTTGGAAAGATACACGGATTTTACCATTATCTATACTACTACACGATCGGGTACACTGCCCGTTAGTGTGTGTAATCTTTAAAACCGGTATTTTCCATACAACAATTCATATACCACGTTTCACACATCATAGAAGATACTGGTCGAGAAGATGAACTGGTTTCTAACATTGCATCCAGCCATTTCATAAATACATCAGCTCTAACTCCTCCTGACCCAGTAGAAGCTAAATAGTATTTCATCTCTTCAGGAGTCATCTTCTTTATTCTATCTGCTCGCTCAGCATACAGCTTGACTTTCTTTTTATCATACTTGATCATGAACTTAGAATTTCTTTTCAGTGTAGCCCTTTTATATTCTTCAATGCTGATCAGATCATCATCAATTTCACGCTTATCAGGAGTGAGGGTTCGCCTACGCTCCATTTTAAGTCTTTTTAGAGCAGCATAGGCCCCAAACTTAGCGTTGAAAGCAGCATCTAATTCCTGCTGTTTCTTCTGATGTCTCTCCATTTTTCTTTTCAATTTACGTTCAATGGTTTGAGAGACAGCAAAAGATTCAGCAATAGCTAATTCAGAAACGTCACTGGGCTTACTGCCAGAACCAATATCATCCACTAATGTGGCTGACACACTGGGTTGAGATTCACCAGCTGCCTGTACACCAGCTTCAGTATGAGCGTTGCTGGGCTTAGTGCCAGTACCATCACCACCATCATCACCATCTCTCCTCTGCTGTTTAGGAGCCTTTTCATGCTCATGCTCCCCCTCAGACTGTTTTCTCTTTTTGGACTTTTTTCTAGACTTCTTCTCCTCCTTTTTGTCATCAGCAGGGACAGAAGGGTGAGCAGGGGAGACCTGTGCATCAAGGTCACTATCTGACTGAGGAACATAGAAAGCAAAATTGTTCCAGTCAGCAACAGCAGGAGAAAGATGGGCACCAGGATCTACGCCATATTGTATTAGGCAGAGGTTGGAAGTTCGAACTTCATTTCTAGCAACACCCATGGCCATATTTTGGACATCAGCCCTAACACCAGCTTGAAGATCAGCCATGCATTGCATTACCTCCACCATTTGAACATAAGCTGAGGCAAGAATCATTGTAGCCATTTGCTGTTCTTGCGGATCCAATCTCTCTTCTAATACCCTATTTTCTTCATCAAGGAAAAGAATTTTGCGATTAGCAGCATCCAAATCAGCTTGAAGACGAGCAATATCCTCAGTATACTCATTGTGAGAGATGATTCACTTCTTTAAATCCTCCTCCTCTTCATGTTGTTTGACAATGGCTTCCACATCAAGATCTGCAAAGGCACACACTTGTTTGAGCTGGTTCTCAATAGAAGAAATGGTAACCTCCCCAGCTGTGCGTACATCTTCAGACACTCTTTCAACAATAGCAAATCGAATGGTGTTCTGTAGATCCGGTGTGACTTCAGCTAATGTCTTATAGACAGCCAAAGTGGAGATGGCAGCCACCTCATCAGCTTTAAACTTAGTATAGCTGGTTGAGGGGCAATCACTAGCAGCTAACACAAGAGTACCTCCGTGGGGTGGTGGAGGTGGAAGGTCGGAGTCTGACTCGTCACCATGATCACCATCATTTGTACCTTCACTCGAAGGTTTAGAACCACTGGTATCCTTGTCAACATCATTAACAGCATCATCAGTGAGATCCACTGGTTTATCTTTGGAGCCAGTCACATTATCATGAATGACTGGCTCTTCCTTACCAGTACCTTTATCAGCATCACCATCAGATGAAGAATATGATGAGGAAGAAGCTGATGAATCAGAAGGTACTGGCGAATCAGGAAGTTGTTACATGATAAACTTAACAGTAGTAGGATCTCTGATGAACTTGAGAGGCCTCCATGTACCAGGCCATGGAGAAGCAGCTGGAGCCATACCAAAATAGTGATAGTATGGCTGCTCGTTGATCTGTTCTAAATTATCCAGCCTCTCATATACCTCTTCTCTTGCTGGTCGATCAAGCTGAGACAGCATTTCAGTCAGCTCTTCCCTAGGTAGTTTACTGGCTGACACCAGAGCACTTTAGGGATCAATAGTCAGCTGATTCACCAGCAAGGCAACTCTGGGAGTGATGGAGGCTCCCCTATAGATGAAGTTTGGTACAACTTCATCAGGATCTGGTACCTGGCACACATATGGCTGCTGCTCAGCAGAAGTAGTAGCCTGAGACGAATCAGTAGTGGCAGTAGCAGAGGTACCAACATCCATAATGGGTTCCGTAGAACCAGTAGCAGCAGTAGGTGACTGTGCAATAGGTGAAGAAGCAGCATCTGCAGCACCTTTAAAGAAAGTATCCGGTGTTGAATCAGAAACCTGTAGATTACCAGCGGTATCCACAGTAATAAATTATCTCGATTGAAGATCAGAAACATCCGAAATAACAGTAGGAGCAGCAGTTGTAGTAACAGTGGGAGTGGTAGCAGCATCAATATCAAGAACCTCCTTAACAATGTTATCAATAACCTTTTCAAGTACCGGAGGAGGTTCCATTATCATCTCATCAACCACTTCAGAATCAGTGGTTGAAGCAGTAATAACTGACTTTGTAATTCTTTCATTTCACTGAGTGCGAGTCTGTATGGAGCACGAGCTATTGGTGCAGCTCCTGGTATAAGGTCTATTTGAAATTCAACGGATCGATGTGGGGGTAATCCCGGTAATTCTTTCGGAAATACATCGGGAAATTCTTTTGCGACGTGAACATCACTGATGTTCTTTTCTTCAGGTTTAACTTCCTCGATGTGTGCTAGAATGACGTAACAACCTTTTCTTATTAGTTTTTGCGCCTTCAAACTACTAATAATATTTAATTTCGCGTTGTTCTTTTCTCCGTACACCATTAAAGGTTTTCCTTTTTCACGCATAATGCGAATCGCATTTTTGTAACAAACGACCTCTGCTCTCACCTTTTTCAACCAGTCCATGCCAATTATTACATCAAAACTCCCTAACTCGACTGGCATTAAATCAATTTTAAACGTTTTATCCCCCAGTTTAATTTCTCTCTCCCGACATATATTATCTGCTGAAATTAATTTACCGTTTGCTAATTCGAGTAAAAATTTATTATCCAAAGGCGTCAGTGGACAACTTAATTTAGCACAAAAATCTCTACTCATATAGCTTCTATCCGCACCCGAATCAAATAAAACATAAGCAGATGTATTGTCAATAAGAAACGTACCCGTAACAAGCTCCGGGTCTTCCTGCGCTTCTGCCGTATTAATATTGAAAACTCTTCCGCGGCCTTGTCCATTAGTATTCCCTTGGTTTGGGCAATTTCTAATAATGTGGCCCGGTTTTCCACATTTATAACAAACTACGTCGGCATTATTTGTTTCTTTATTTTTGTTGTTCTTTGGTCCGTAAACCTCACATTTTGCCGCGCCATGACCACTTCTTTTACACTTGGTGCAAAATGTTGTGTAAAACGCATTCGGATGGTACTCTGCACACCTGAAGCATGGTTGCTTCTGTTGTTTGTTGTTATTGAGGTTGTTGTTGGGATTGTTATTGCTGTTGAAACGGTTGTTGTAGTTGTTGCTGTTGTTGGGACGTTTGTTGTAATTATTGTTAGGATTGCGGTTATTGTTGCGATTGTTGTTGCGGTTGTGGTTGCAATTGTTATTGTTGTTGTACTGGTGACTCTTGTCACCGTTTTCCTCCCACTTCCTCTTGAGTTGTTTCGTGTTGGCTTCTTCAGGCCGCCTGCTCTTTAATTCTCCCCCAATATGATTTATGAGTTTATGAGACATTCGACTTGCCTTCTGTATAAAAGCGGGCTCGTGTGAACTCACATCTTATTGAATCCTTACTGGTAACCCTTTTACAAACGTGTCGATCTTCTCTTCTTCATCTTCGAACGCTCCCGGACACAATAGGCACAACTCTGTGAATCGTCGTTCATATGTGGTAATGTCGAACCCTTGTGTTCGTAACTCTCTAAGTTCTACCTTGAGCTTATTGACTTCGTTTCTAGGACGGTACTGCTCATTCATCAATTGCTTGAATGCTGACCACGGTAGTGCGTAAGCAGCATTTTGTCCTACCTGTTCAAGATATGTGTTCCACCACGTTAACGCAGTACCTATGAAGGTATGCGTAGCGTACTTAACTTTGTCCTCTTCAGTACACTTACTTATGGCAAACACCGATTTGACTTTCTTGGTCCACCGTTTCAATCCAATTGGTCCTTGGGTTCCATCAAATTCCAAAGGTTTGCAGGCAGTGAATTCTTTGTAGGAGCATCCTACACGATTTCTTGTGGAATTAGTTCCACTGCTAGATCCAGAGTTATTGTTATTTTGCATCGCAGCCTGTACTGCGGCTATGTTTGCTGCAAGGAAAACACGAAAGTCTTCCTCGCTCATGTTCAAATTCTGACGAGTCGTCGGTGCCATTTCCTTCAAAAATAGCCCAAAAGAATTAAGTTAATCATATAGAATTTTAAGAGTAGTCAATAGTATTTCGTAGCATAGTATGAACTCATTTATAAAAGCTTTTTCTTCATATTAGCATTTTATAGTTTTAATTCGGGTAGTACCTACCCGTTAAGTTCATACTTAGTAGCTAATATACAATCCAACTACTACAATTCTATATGAAAAAACTGATTATAATAATATTTCATGTTCAAATTTTTATACAATATTTTACAAACTTACAATACCGCTATTATACATATAGGATGAAATATAGCACATAATAACTTAGCTACTCGGCAGCTATAAAGGCAATTCTAGTTAATACGCAAGTTGTTCAGCAAAAGAAATAAAGACACGTAATTCATAAGTCCAGAAACAAGTCATGCATTCTGGTTTTACTAAGACGACTTCCCATCCTTGGTCTTGTGGAAAGTAACCGTTATGACCATTGGCTAGGCAGCATGTTGTAATGTCGTCAAAAGGACGAGGGTTTCGTAATGTCCAACAGCCCCGTAATAATCTACAAACCTTGTTTCTCATCCCAACTACCGAATCCGTCACTTGTGGGAATTTTTCATTTAATAGTTGTAATCCGATGTTCTTTTTCTCACTTTGGTAAGAAGCGAACATCACTAACCCGTAAGTATAACATGCTTCTTTATGTTGCATGTTAGAAGCTCTTTCTAACTCACGAAATCCTATGTTGGGATATGTTGAGTCAAAATAGGTTCTTAATCCGTAGCGTAAAATTGCATTTGGGTTCCCTGCATTTAATGCTTTAAAGAAAACACGGCGTAACTTACGGTCTCCCCAATGTGATATACCCCACCTATCAAAGGAAAGCCTTTTATAAACTAAGACATTTCTAGAAAGTCTTTCAAATGTTTGACAAGTTAATTTTGCCATAACTAAATGTGCTGATGAATTCTGACCGACTCTAGATAAGATTTCCTCAATCATATCCTCTGGTAGGTCTTCTTAAAATTTTCGGTTGTCTACCCTTACCGTCCATTTTGTGTTTTTATACTGTAAAATAGACAAGGATTAGATTCGTAACAAACAATACAAGCAATTTTTACATAGAACATAAAAGTACCAGCACACTACAATACATACAATACACAACATGATTATAACCCTCTAATCTGAATCACTGGTTTCTTCTTCTTCGGACTTGGTTCGTTTTCCTAATTTTCTAGGGATATGTGGTGTTCCTCTAATTCGAGCCGTCATTTTCCACAATGGTTTAGAAAAACCTGGTGGTTTAGAGGTTCCCGGGTTATTGTTACATTTTAGGAAATATGGATGTTGCCGATACATATAAATTTCATCGGGATTGGAATCAGGTTTCTCTATTTTTATACATTTTCCCCTATTATTTTCTTTTGCTTTATTAAATTGGGTCGAGGTAATTTCTATAACATCATCGGAATCCTCATCGGGATCCGATTCATCAGAAAATTGGTAATCTTCCCAATATTTTGCTTCCTCGGCGGAAACACCATTGACCATTATTGACTTTGGTCCATTGGTTGAGGATTTTCTTTTATTTAATCGATTTACAGTAGGTATCAATATTTCTTCCTCCGGAACCTCTTCTTCTTCCGGTTCCTCCTCTTTCGGTTCCTCTTCTTTCGGTTCCTCTTCTTCCGGTTCCTCTTCGGGAATTTGTGAATTTTGCCAAAATATATTCGACTCTTCATTATTATGATTAGGTGAGTCGATGGGATTTGTACTAGTGGTAGACATCTATCACACAATATCAAACACAATAAGAGGTTAATATATCACATAATATTTACATGTTAATAATATATAGTTTCCAACAAAAGTGTTAAGCAATCGTTTTTACAGAAAACACGGTCGAAGTCCAGACTCACAAATGTATCCTAACAAACTCGATAAGACACACTAATGTTCTGGTGCATTAGCAGCCCTAACCAGAGCTGGGTGGAGATTAAACAGTGGTCCTTGAACAACCTATTCCTCCGGTGCCGGTTGTGGTTGTTGATCAGGTTGTTGTGCCGGTTGTTGTTGCTTTTGTTGTTCCTCTGGATGGTGTTCAACATGTGGTAATTGTGGTTGGTCTGCCATTGATGATGGGTAAAGATGAAGATATGAAGTTGGAAGATTTGAAGATTTTGAGAGAAAGGAATATGTGATTTTGAATAATGAATAACTGAAGGTTATTATGGAAGATAAAACACTCTTTTAACCATTGTAATTGGATGAAAAAGTGCAGGTGAGAGAAAATGGCAACTATCATCTGCAGGCGCGTGGGCAGATGTGACAGACTGACACACTTTCGAGGGGACACAGACTGTTGACATGACGTATATACGGCTTGAACACTCATACCTCCCATTCAGCATTAAATGCAACAGGTTTTAATTCAAAATTGATTTAAAGACCACAAAATAAGTTTTGTATTAAATACAAAATACTTTGTTACATTTAATATGTCATGAATTTAATTTAAATCATTGGGAGTAAATGAGTTTCAGTTTTAAGGAATCATTTAATTTTGTGAGCTATTTATTATTTCATTTAAAACATTTTGAGTAACCAAAGTATAAAAGACCTTGTTGTACTGAGTGTTTGACATGTAGGCAGTAAGTTAACAAATTTGACTTACTGGTTTGCCCTACATGTTGTAAAGCCAGCACAGCAACAAAAATTGTCTTTTATTTAAAGTTCAAGCATACCCAGCTCAGAGAGGAGATAGTTAAAACGTTTCTCATCTAAGGGCTTTGTGAATAGATCTGCTAACTGCTGGTCTGTTGAAATAAAATGTAGCTCCACATCTCCTTTTTAAACATGATCCCTTATGAAATGATATCGAACGTCAATGTGCTTTGTTCTTGAATGCATCGCAGGATTGTTGGTGATAGCAATTGCACTTGTGTTGTCACAGTAGATTGGAGTCTTTGTAACATGAACACCATAGTCTTTTAGCTGGCTTTGAATCTATAGTACTTGAGCAGTACAACTACCAGTAGAAACGTATTCTGCCTCAGCAGTAGATGTGGACACGGTATTTTGCTTTTTGCTCATCCAGCTGACTAGCCTACCACCCAGTAACTGGCAACCACCAGTAGTACTTTTCCTGTCTATTTTACACCCTGCAAAGTCAGCATCTGAATACCCAATTAGCTCAAAATCCTGGTCTTTGGGATACCAGAGACCACGTTTAGCAGTAGCTTTCAGATACCTAAATATCCTTTTTACTGCTAGCAAGTGTGACTCTTTAGGATCAGCTTGATATATGGCACAGAGACATGTGGCAAACATAATATCAGGTCTGCTGGCTGTAAGATAAAGTAGGGATCCAATCATACCTCTATATTCAGTGATATTGACTGGTTCACTATTGGGATCAGCATCTATTTTAATAGATGCTGCCATTGGGGTCCCTATGTCTTTTAAACAGGTCAGGCCAAATTTCTTTAACATATCTTTGATATATATTTATCCTGACTTATAAAAATTCCATCATCAAGTTGTTTAATTTGCAATCCCAAAAAGTATTGTAAATCTCTTTGTAAGCTCATTTCATATGTCTTTGACATAAGTTTTGAAAAATCTTGACAATGTTTCTCATTTTTAGATCCATAAATAATATCATCCACATATATCTGTACCAGCAAGAGATCACCATCTGTCTCTTTTGAGAACAGAGTGGTATCAATTGTTCCAACTTTAAAATCTATACTAGTGAGATACACATGAAGTGTCTCATACCATGCTCTTGGAGCCTGTTTGAGGCCATAAAGAGCTTTGTCTAGCTTGTAGACATGGTCTGGATATTTACTGCTTACAAAACCAGGAGGCTGTTTGACATAAAATTCTTCTTGCAGCTTCCCATTTAGAAATGCAGATTTAACATCCATCTGGAATACCCTAAAGTTCATCTTAGTAGCATATGCCAAGAACAATATGATAGCTTCTATCCTAGCCACTGGAGCATATGTCTCTCCATAATCCAATCCTTCTTCCTGTTTGAAATCTTGAGCTACCAATCTAGCTTTGTTTCTGATCACAATCCCATCTTTATCCATCTTGTTCTTGAAAACCCACTTGGTACCAATGATCTTCTTAGTTTCATCATCAGGTTTAGGTACCAATGTCCAAACCTTATTCCTATCAAACTGGGAGATCTCTTCTTGCATAGCTCCTGCCCAGTGTGGATCTTTGATTGCTTCATCAGGACATGTAGGTTCAATGGTAGATACAAAATTTACATGCATACAAAAGTTGCTGGTTGCATGCCTTCTTGTTTTAACACCACTAGCCAGATTACCAATAACTTGCTCAATTGGATGCTCTTTTATCCATATAGTGTTATGAACAGGTGAGCTTGTCGTGGAACACACAACATCTTGATCATCAGCTGGTTCAAAGGTATGAGCAGCAGTTGGAGACAGCTGTTCATTATTAATGTAACCAGTACCAGCTTGTGATCTTTCAGAACCAGTAGACCTATGCTCAAGTTGTAGGACTTCAGTAGAGCCAGTAGGTCCACTTGGTTTAGACACAGATGGAACAGAGTGTTCCATCTCATCATCAGAGAACCCAGCAACATGGATTGGTGAGGGATTTGCAGCTGGTTCTTCTTCATCTTCAAGAGCTTGCTGAGTAGGCTCTTCAAACAATAACACTTCATATTCTTGACTGGGAGATGAGGCTGGGGTAGTTTCATCAAATGTAATATTAATTGATTCTTCAAAACAACCCCTTCTTTTATTGAAAACCCTATATGCCTTTGACATGTTAGAATATCCCAAGAATATACCTTCATCAGCCTTAGCATCAAACTTGCCTAGCTGATCCTTATTGTTTAGAATGAAACAGGGAGTGCCAAATACATGAAGAAATGAAATTGAGGGTCTTCTTCCTCTGAGAACTTCATAAGCAGTTTTCTGATGTCTTTTCACTATTTAAGATCTATTCTAGGTAAAACATGCAGTGTTCACAGCTTCTGCCCAATATGAATTTTTTAGCTCAGACTCAGCTAACATAGATCTTGTTGCTTTAATGAGAGTTCTGTTTCTTCTTTCTACAACACCATTCTGTTGAGGTGTTCTCACAGCAGAAAAGTTCTGTGAAATACCTTTGTCAGCACATAATTCTTCTAATGTAGCATTTCTGAATTCTGTACCATGATCACTTCTTAGCTGTTTCACCAGTTGCCCATTCAAAAGCTCCATTCTTTTGATAAAATTGATAATTTCATTAGCAGCTTCACTCTTTTGCTTCAAAAAGAATACCCAGGTGTATCTGGAATATTCATCAATAATAACCAGTGTATACTTCTTCCCACTACAGCTAGCCACATTAACAGGACCAAAAAGATCCATATGAAGTAAATGAAATGGTTTCTCAACTGATGAGATTTGCTTTGATTTGAATGAGGCATGGTGATGTTTTCCCTTTTCACAGCCAGGACACAATCTGTCCTTTACATAAGACATGGTGGGTAGCCCAGACACCAAACTTCTACTGGATAATTTGTGAATGTCTTTGAAGTTGAGATGTGAGAGTCTCTTGTACCATAACCACTTCAGGTTGTCTGATGCCTTTGAATAGAAACAAGTATCAGTTGTTGTGACTGCTGTGTTCATGTCAATTTGATACATGTTTTCATGACGTTTTGCAGTCAGCAGTGGCTTCCCTGTCTTATCAAAAATAGTGCCAATTTTCTTTCTGAACCGGACTATCTTATTCTTACTTTTTAGTTGGCTTATGCTAAGTAAATTATGTTTAAGTCCAACGACATATTCAACATTTGAGAACGTGACATTCCCATTTGTCAAAGAACCAAAACCCTTTGTGTAACCCAACGAATTATCTCCATACGAAACAACTGGACCATCCTTTTCTTGATAGTCCATCAGCAGGGACTTACATCCAGTCATATGTCTCGAACAACCACTATCGAGATACCAGATTTGCTTATTTTGAATGCCCTGCACAGTAGCTAAGAGATTAGTTCTTTTTGGGAACCCATCCAAAGATGGGTTCTGGAAGGGTCATCTTTGATGAACTCTTCCTGTCTACTGGTTTGCTTGAAGAAGCAGCAGCAGATGGGGTTAGGGTTAGAGGACACCGGTTGGCTAAGTGAAACTTGCTTCCACATTTGTAGCATTTTCTCACATTTGGTATCGGTGACTGGTCATACACCGAGTAAATGGGTGCAGTAAGATCGGTCGAATTTTGGTTACTGCCTCAATTAGCTGGTCAAGCTTGACTGTCATAATCTCAGTGTTAGACAGCTCATCATTCGAGTCCACTTTTGCTTTTCCCTTAAGGGCAGCTTTCTTCTTGGAACCAGTACCATAGTCATGACGTATTGCTTTGCCTTTATCACTTGACGAGCCAGCGTAGGAAGTTACTGGCTTGTCTACTGAAGCTGATGAGCTAGAAGAAGTTTTTTCTGCTGCCTTGGACTTTCCAGTATTACGTTTGACTGGCTTGTCTACATCTACTGGTTGACCAGTAAGTTTGTCATCAGCTGGCTCAGCACAATTGGAACTCGAACACGAAGGGGAATCAGTTGGTTTAATTTTTCTTAAATTATTTTCAGTGATTTCCCTTTTAATACGTCTTTCTTTTAGAGTCATGTAGTAGATGCTTGAGGGGTCAGTAGTCTCATCAATTGAGGTACTGGCTTCTCTTGCTCTAACTTCATCCTCCAAAATCTCTTTCATGGCAGGTGGTGGGGACACAGCAGGTCTAACAAACTTATTTGGCAAGACCTTTTTACCCTTAACTATCTTAGCAAAAGTATTTGGCAAGACAGCTTCATGATCAGTTTCAAGAATTGAGTCCATGAAAGTAACTTCTGCAATAGCAGCAGCAGCATAGTCACCAGCAAAGAAAGCTTCAACTTGGGCAGACACCTGCTCGTTAACACACTTTACTGTGCGTTGAGCAGATGTACACCATGAAGCGACAACCTTTTTAAGATTATCCAGCTGGTTCTTGACTTCTGCTGCCTCAACGTGAAGAGACTTTAAAGCAAAGTTTTGTTTTTCAAGTTTGGAAATATCATCTTTCAAGATTTTAATTTCATCATTTTTGCTTTTAAGTTTCTCATTTAAAGATTTGTTGTCAGTTTTCAAAACTTCTTCACGTTTGCTGCCTCTACATAAGTCAACTCTTAGGTAGTCAAACATTTCGGATTTTTCATCATCAGTATAAGTTCGAAAATTATCAACCTTATACATCAATTCAGTTTTCCATTAAGGTAAATCTCTTTTCTGATCAGCTTCCGTCATATCAGCCAAAAACTTACTACCACTATCATCCTCATCAGATTCCTTGACCTCCTTGGCCATTAAACACAGCTTTTTATCTGGTGCATAACCAGCACCATCATCATCAGTATCACTATCAGAGGATGACGACGAGCTGGTTTCATCCCAATCATGATGCTCAGCAACTAGAACCTTTTCTGGATTTTTACCCTTCTTATCAGTCTTAGCACTTTCTTTCATCTGAGCTTTCATAGCTTTGTACTTGTTCTTGTACTTGTCAGCATTTGAGAAAGAGTTAGCATGTGAAGTTGAAGGTTTCCTGGACATGCATTCAGCAGCAAAATGTCCAACCTTCCCACAATTATAACACTCAGATTTAGGACCCTTGACTGACTTACTGCTATACCTAGCACTCGGTTTCTTACTCCCTTTGTATGACTTGCTGGTTCTATTACGATTGAACCTTTTGAACTGCCTAGCCAGCAAAGCCATACCTTCAGCAAACCCTTCTACATCACTTTCATCATCACTGCTTTCTTCAGACCCAGTACCACTATCCACATCACTCTCAGCTGTCTCTTCTTCTGCCAACAACTTTTGAACCAGTAAGTCCTTTTGAGCTTTCTTTTTAGCAGCAGCAATAAGAACAGTATCATATTTCTTAGAAGCTTTTGAAGTGGTGGGGGCAGACCTAAAGTTTTCTTTCAAGTTAAGTTCAAATTTAACCTCTGCCTTCTCATGGTTCCAAAGTGAACTGTAGAGAGAAGATATGTTAAAGTTCTTAGGGTCTGAGTGGTTCTTAAAGGGTCAGTAACAGATTTCCATTTAGTAGGCAGTGAATCTATGAATTTGTTTACTTGTTCAAATTCAGTATAGGTAACATTCAAAGTGATCAGGTCTGCAATCAAGGAGTTAAATCTAATGAAGGTTTGCTTAAGGGTTTCATTCTTGTAGGCAAAGAACATTTCATATTCTCTTTTTAAAGCAATCATTCTGTTCTGCCTTACTTCTCCCTCATAGATAACATCTAGATAGTCCAACATAAGCTTAGCATTTTATTTTCCCTTAATCAGTTTGAACAGTGGGTTAGGCAAAGTTATAGCTAACAGGGTTCTAATTTTAGGGTCAAGTCCAACACGACGTTTATCCTCAGCATCCCATCTAGAAGGGGTGAGAATAACCTCTCTTCCAGGAACAACAGGAGTGTCAGCTGTAGCTGGAGCACTACCAATAGTCTCAGTGGGAACAAATGGACCATCTGTGGCAATACCAGGCATGAGTGGGTCAATAGACTCAAGGTGAAACATGAATCTTGCCTTCCAAGTTTCATACTCATCTTCATCAAATTTGGGTGGTCTATTGGATGAGCCATTTTCAAGGTAAGCTGTATTTGAATATGCAGCCATGAGAGAATTCAGATCCAAGATATTAATTATCAGGACTGAAGCTCTGATACCAGTTGTTGGTCCCTTGATAACAACAGGAGTATTGTAGAGGGGGTGAATACAATTTCTTTTAATTAACTTAACAGTTAAACACGATTAGTATTCAAACATGAAGATTAAATAGAGTCACAGGTAATTTTCAACGGTTATTCTTTATTGATTGAATCACAAAGAATTACAACTATCTTTGGCAGAATGATAGTTGGATGATACAGATTACATAGAATATAGCTAAGAGGTAAACTAAAAGCTATTACACGTTTTTTGACTCTAAATTAATAAACCCACACCACTAGTTGTTACAATAGTGGATACAACAATTTATAGTAGTCCTATTAACTGTGTAATGGTTCTATTGTCCACTGGTACATTGGATGTCTGTACTTGTGGGGACAACTGCATCAGAGAGCATTGATGTGTGAAATCGCGTCTATAATTTATATAATGAGAAATACCGGTTAAAAGGATTACTACACACTAACGAGCAGTGTACCCGATCGTGCAATAGTATAAAGTTGGTAAATCCGTATTCGTTCCAAGGACAGTTTAGACGTGAAAATTAAGATTGTAACTAATGGAAATAAACTAAGTTAATCTAGAAAATGGAAATTACGAGATAATAGTTTTGGTGGCTATTTAACGATTAGCCAAATCAAAGATAGCTTTAATTAATAACAAGAAAGAACAATATTTTTGGTATTTTAGAATTTAAGCTTTAAAGCAAACAAACAAGTAAAAATAAGATAGTTTACATCAAATAGGAAAAACGAATGTTCGTCTAGACTCTTTACACCTAGTCTTGGATGCATTTAGTTTAAGCCCCAGTTATTATCTAACCTATGCGAATTATTTAATCGGTTCACCTGGAATTCCCCAGGGCAAACACTTCAATTAAAATTACACGACACGGAATTCCCCGTAGCCTAAGACCTCCTAATTGTGACCAAATATTTCAACTGAGATGAAGACTTGAATCGCAATCACACCAACTCTCGTTGTGTGTAATTCACCCCTATTTCGTCTAGCCTTTTGAATTCAATTTACTCTCGTCTTCGAGTAAGCAAACAACCAATTAAGACAAACCAATTGTAAATTTATGCATTAAATTATTGAACTCTCGTCCTATCAAACAAATACACAACCAATTGAATCGAAAAGTCTAGCTTTAATAAGAATCGTTCTTTAATCCAAATATCAAATCATCATAAATAAAATGAATAACTGTTAACTAGCATCCAAAACATAGGTTTATAAGTGTAGAAAAACATTAAAATAACTAGCCAATAACCATGGCAACAAAAGAAATCAAAGTAATAAATAATAGAGAAAACATTGTTGGATAAGTAAGAATCAACCTAACACAATGAATCTTAATTATCGCTTGAATTGATCCTTGATAGCGGAATGATTGGGGCGTTAAAATAGCCTTGGAATTCCCCAAAAGTACCCAAAAATCGCCCCAAGTGCTCAGAAAATCGGCTGACAAAAAGTGATTAAAAGTTAGGGTTGTATTTCCCTATTTATACCCTGAAAAACCGACCCAGATGCGACCCGCGCCGCGGGCTAACCAGCCGCGCCGCGGCTTAAAACTAGCCAGCACTCCAACCATTATCAATATGCTTGACCCTAAATTGCAGTTATAACCCGCGCCGCGGGCTCCCCAGCCGTGCCGCGGCTTAATACAGGCACATAAATTTCTTCATTTTTCTTCATAAAAATGCCTAAAACCACATCGCTTCATCATATTAAGGCACCTCTGATAAAGTAACATAAAACATACCTCCAAATGATCAAAAAGGCGTATAAAAGATCTTCTCGGCTCTCGAATCATAATCTTCTCAAATTATCGCGAATAAAACTCAAAATCGTATCCAAATGGACTAAAAATGACGGATATTGCCATGATAAATATATGAGAAATGCGCAATATCAAATCACCCCACACTAGAGTCTTGCTTGTCCTCAAGCAAATCCGACTCGAAAATAATCCTCTACTAAATAATAACGTCTTCATAAGTGTAAGTAGAATCAACGAACAATAACCAAATGAGCAACTAGCGTGGGCACGGTTTAAAGAGAACAACCAACAATGTGACTTCCACTTGTAATCCCAAAAATCTCCAACATCCCCAAATAAAGTATTGGCACAATAATAGTACTAACTCGAACAACGTGCACCAAATATGTAATCCAAATAAATGAAGAAGATCTCGAACCTGAATATGTCTTCAAATATAAAATGTGGATAGAAGTGGAAACCATGAGCCGAGAAAGTGAAACCTTCGAACCAAAGAACCATACGGGCTACCCCGCGATTGGTCAAGCCAATGCCTCCCACAGTACCTAACATCGTGAGATGTTGGTAAGAAAATAATGTGCTTAGGAGGATATACATTACGTCCAGATATCATCGATAATCATGAGGTAATCATCTAATCCGTTAAGTCAACCATAAAGATTGAGGTTCATCAGGCTTAAAAGCTGATATCTTACCTTTTCGGAGGTTATCCACTGGGAATCTGATCAATCACTGACATTTTGTGTATCATGGTGCGCTTCCCATTTGGCTAGTAAATCTCCCTCATTGAGATAAGCTTTGACTACCAGTTTCCCTGTTTGACGTTGAGGCCTGGTAGATTTCCAGTCAAATTTAGCAATGACTTTTCAAGATTTTTCGTCACCCTACAACTGGTCTAGACTACAAAAGATTTTTCGTCACCCTACAACTGGTCTAGACTACAACTTCTGAAACAAATCAGCAAGTGTGTCGTTCGGGAGACTTGACTCCCTTTAGGATGGAATAGATACACCCTGTGTGGTTAAATAAAGTGGTCGGGTGCAACATTATCCTTGGTAGGAGAAACAATGATGATCACCCTGTTTAAGTTTTCGATCTAGTGCATGGTCCGGTTTCGACCACACGCTACTATCACCGTTCATACGGTTGACACCCGCCTTGGTGCAGATGACCTACGTATGAATTTTAATGTTCATGTAGGATTTCACATTCAAAATAATGAACATGTTTTGAAAGTTCAAGACTTTCTCCTCTAACAGTACCTCATCGTGAAATGATGGTGATGTTAAAGCTAAGGGGTATAAAATACTATTAAATTTTACAAGGAAATACTATTAAATACGATACAATTTTACACAAGATATTTATTTATTTATAGAATGGATATACTTAAACCTTGCTACAACACTTATAGGCAGTGTACCTAATCATACAGTAGTGTAGTTTTTAGTAAGTCCGGTTCATTCCACAGGGAAAATCTTTAAACAAAGCTTAACGCTATATTAGTTTACTTTTATAAAAATACAAATGTATATATAAGTAATATTATTATTATAAAGGGGGGTTTTTACCGTTTAATGACCGGTTTGTCGATTTTAAAAACTTTAGTTGCAGTTAAAACAAAATGTAAAATATTAAATAAATAAAAGACTTAATTTAAAGCGTAAAGTAAATAACGATAATGAAATTGCGAATAATAAAAGTGCGATAAAATAAACTTGCGATAATTAAAAAGTACGATAATTAAAAGTGCAATTAAATACAATAATAAAAATGCGATAATTAGAAGTGCAATTAAATATAAAATAAAGGAAATTAAATATGAAATAAAAGAATTATGCTTATTTAAACTTCCGTAATCATGATGTTTGACGTGTTGATTTTAGTTTTATGCCCATGGGTTAATTGTCCTTTGTCCTGGATTATTTAATATGTCCGTCTGGTTTTTGTCCATAACAATCCATCAGTCATAAATATAAAGTGCGAGTGTCCTCGTCAAATTATGCTTATACCCGAAGTTTAAATATTCCAACTAATTGGGGACTTAAATTGCAACAAGATTTTAATACTTTGTTTATTAATTTCACCAGGATGTCGACTGAGTGTAACCCAAGGTTTTAATACTTTGTTATCAATTATGCCAATTGTCCTTGTACATAATTTCACCCCTGTTTTAATAATTCTAGTGGCTATTAATCCATTCCCGTGTCCGGTTAAATGAACGATTATTTGTACATATAAATACCCCGCCCATCGTGTCCGATCGAGTGTAAATGGTTATTTATAGGGACGCCCAATTGTAAATCTTTATATTAACATTAACAAACTATCATTTAGTTAAACAAATATAAAGCCCATTAATAGCCCATAGTCTAATTTCCACAAGTGTCGTTCTTTTGTCCAAACCCCAATTATGATACAAAGCCCAATTACCCAATTTTAGTAATTAGCCCAACATCATGATTACTTCGGATTAAATAAACATAATAATAACTTAGCTACGAGACATTAAATTAAAAAGGTTGAACATAACTTACAATGATTAAAAATAGCGTAGCGTTACACGGACAGAATTTCGACTTACACCCTTACAACATTCGCTAACATACCCTTATTATTAGAATTATAGTTAAAATTAAAATTAAAATATAAATTATAAATATAAATATTACGTATGAATGGAGAAGAGAAAGATATGTTTTTGTGGTGCACCAAACTGCGAATTTATAGGAGATGTGGCCTGAATTTTCATGCCATGCGATCGCATGGACTTTCTTCTTCCTGGCCATGCGATCGCATGGCCAGCTGGGAGAGCTCACATGTTGCTTGTTTCCTTGTGCCGACGTTTTATAAATATAATATAATATATATATTAATTTTAAGAATTAATTATATATTATATTATATTCATATGCATAGTTGACTTGTAATTTTTAGTCCGTTGCGTCGAGCGTTGAGAGTTGACTCTGGTCCCGGTTCCGGATTTTCGAACGTCCTTGCGTACAATTTAATATCTTGTACTTTGCGTTTTGAATCTTGTACTCTTGTAATTTTGAGACGTTTCTTATCAATAATTGGAACCTCATTGATTGTATTTTGTACTTTTGAGCTTTTTGGTCGTTTGCGTCTTCAATTCGTCAAATCTGTCTTTTGTCTTCACCTTTTATTATTTAAACGAATATCACTTGTAAATAGAACAGTTGCAACTAAAAGCTTATCTTTCTTGAGGAATAATGCTATGAAATATATGTTCGTTTTTAGCATTATCAAATATTCCCACACTTGAGCGTTGCTTGTCCTCAAGCAATATAGTCTTGAAATACAAGAATCACTTCTTTATTCTTCACATTTTGTACATCAATGATTTCAATACGGTGGTATAAACAATGGTAGTAACGATGTGGTTTACAGTCCCACATGACTATAAAATTTAGATCCATTAAGGAAATTGGATCTTTATGAAAACATTTGATCTTTTGAAAATTAAATCTAGTTTTTACCCTAGATAAGTTTTCTGGAATAACCCTTCACCGGTGTTTGCAAAATATTTTTGTGGGCTTGGTGGGTTTCAGATTTGAAAATTTTAGCTTAAAACTTGCGGTTTTGTGTCACCCACTTGCTAACCTTGTATTAGGAAAGCAACACGTCCAGTTTACTTGTCCCGTATATTACCTTTCGGTAAACTACCGTCCGGTTGTAAAGGAAAGCGTTGAACAAGCAACTGTTAAGGCAATGTCCCCTGACATGCTTTTAATTATGGTCTATAACGTGTCGGACACAATTACTATCCTTTGTAGGAGTAATAAAAAAAGCTCACCCTTATAATTTGTCGGTCTGGCACAAGGTCTTGTCTTTAACCATGCTATGCAACCACCGTTCTTACGGTTGACACCCGATTTGGTTCAGATGACCTAATGAATTCCAGGTGAATTCCTAGGATTTTACGTTCAATGGTAATGAACGCATTGAAAATGGGTTTTCAGAAAACAAATCGGTTTATAATTTGATCAAAATATTTTCTCGTTCAAGCTCGAGTTTAGATATCATTGAATTTCATGAGTTTGAATTCTCAATCTTTAAGGTCAATCTCTAGGATTGAGTAATATCAGGCTTAAAAGCTAATTTTTAATCTTTAAGGAGATTATCCTTTCTGGGGATCTGATTCATTAGTCTTATCCAGCTAATTTGCACGGCACCCTCCCCATTTTACGAGACAGATCCTCTCATGGTTAGGATAAGTCTGACCACTTGGCAATCCTATTTAATGCTGTGGTTCGTGGATTTCCTGCTGATTTTAGTGATGACTTTTCTAGGTTTTTCGTCAACCTACAGCTGGTCTGGACGACAACTTCTTGACCTAAATCAAGAAGCGCGTTTCTTTTTCGGAAGACTTTACTTCCTTTTAATGATGGAATTGATTCATCGTGTAGATCCATCTCTTCTTTTCTTTCATATGGTAAAATAGTTTAGTTTAGTCCAAAGCAAAAGTATTTTCAGTTATTTGTTACAGAAATATGTGACATATGTTTAAGATAACTTGGTAATTTTTCCCACACTTGGCTTTTATTTTCTTTTTTTATTGTCCTCTATTCCATTTTAAATGAATTTTAACATTTTGGTTTGTTTCTCAATTTATGTCCTTTCTGAGCTAACAATAATTTCGGTATTAACACCTAGTTTTATCGTTCATAAATATGTATAAACATGATTTTGAGTTCATTTAATTGAAAATTTTGAAAAATTTTACTAGAATTGGGTAGTCAGTATATAAGACTAGGGCTGTTCTTTATCATCAGAGAGCACTAGATTCTAATACAACTACTACGTTACTAGTATTTTTAATGATAACCAAGTGTTTAAGATAAAAATTTTAAAAATCCGAAAGAATTTAACCCCTTCCCACACTTAAGATCTTGCAATGCCCTCATTTGCAAGAAATCAGTAACAATTTAAATTATTGAGGGTGATTAGCGTAAAAATGATTAAATTTTACCAAAGTTTCCAAACATATTGGCGTTTGGTTGCTGAATGATAAATGGTGCATATCATTTGTTCATTTCGTCTGTTGTTACATCACATTTATTTGTCATCTTGTCGTCAAAATTAGTAGCTTTTGCTGAACTTAATGCCAGTCTTTGAAAATGCGCTGTTTTACCCTGTTTTGTACAATCGACAATATACATACATACAAATATAATCATGCATGGCAATTTGAAATGCGACTTAATATCCCACTTTCAAATTCTAAATATGAAATATTAGTACACAATAATAATAAAAATGATAAAAATTACAAATATATCCAATAACATAAGTTTAAACATGAAAAAGTCAAAAGATAAAAACATAAAAATCATAAAAATAACCAAATGGAACTAAATCAGTCTGGATATGGGTTCCAGTTCATCTCGTCAGGTGGGTTCCATTATTGGTTATAGGTGTTTTGATAGGTTTGGTTATAGTCATACCGGTTAAAGGGTGGTCGGATATCGGGGCTATGTGGCGGAAAATGAGCAGGTCGAGTAGGTACATAGTTATTTGGTACCTGATATGATAGATGGCTCATGATTTGGTGCTGATGAACTAACCAGCTATCGTGTTGGCGTCGCCTATAATCCTCGTATACTCGCTCGGAGTTCCACTGCTCATACATACTATGTCTGGCCGCGTTCGTCATTGCTTCCTCATCTATACGAACGTGGACGTCAAGAATAGCATCTCGAAAGACATCCCTAATGTCTTCCGCCTCCTCCATTTCCTCGTCTGAGCCTCTCTCTACCTGAGGATGAGATCCCTCATAGGGTACTGCCTGGTTACGTCTACTTTTCAATACCTTAGCACCCACATAAACTTTCAATCCTAAGGGCTCAACCTATTCTCTACAAAGCTGTAATGGACCCCCTTGGTTCCTATCAACACCTAAATACTCTCCAATGAGAGTAACAAAAATACCTCCTCCTATTATACTCCCGTCCTGCATTCCCTCTACCATTTTAGATAAATAAAAAGCAACACAGTAAGGGATATTGACAAAGCTTCTAGGATCCCGAATACACTTTAGGTAGAATAAATCATGTAAGGTAATTTTTTCTTTATTATGACCTCTCTGCCTAATCGAGTTAGCCAAAAATCTATGAATAATACGAAGCTCGGCTCTGTCAATATGTGTATAGGAGTGTCCTCCTGCTCGTGTAAAAACATCAAAATGTGACATACGCCTCCAAATGGCGTCAGCGTCAAAGTTACTATCTACCCTTTCACCATAATGAATCAAATTTGTACAATCGGGTAATAGCAACTCACCAGGAGTATATATCTGTAAGGTCCTGGCCATGTCCAACATGGACATTCTGTACATCCTACCGCCAAGGATAAACCTAAGAAATCTTCTATCATCTATTCTAACTATATTTGTATCAAGTGATACAGTACTCATCAACTCAACACACCATTCCTTATATACAGGTCTACGAATGGTGAAAAGACGTTCCCAATCTGTAAAAGAAGAACTGCCATACCTTTGAACTAAAAGCTGTCTAACACGTTCAGCTAGATGGACCGTTTCCAAAGGGGCCCAATCGATTACCCTTGGCACCTCTACATTTTTTGTTACCAATTTGAATTTGTTCCTTTGATATGTCTCGTAATCTCTCCATCTCCTATCAAATCTCAGATTAGGATGCAGAGTATGCTCAGGAATCGTTGGGAATTCTACTGGCGGCCTCATTGGGAATACTATGAATTCATCAACAAACTGTACCGGATCATAATAAGGTATGTGCTGATCAAGCTGTTGTTGTTGTTCCTGTTGTGGTTCTTGTTCATGTTGCATTTCTGGTTCTGGTTCTGGTGCTGGTGCTGGTCGTCTAGATGATGATGCTCCTGAACCTCCAGTATCGGCTTTCTGCAAAACACATTAAACACAAAATTTGTGCATCCAAATATGCATTAGTGTTAGCAAAATAACAACTTAAAACAATCACTATAACATGTTAAATCAAAATTAAACTTATACACATTTTCACAATTTTTCACAATTCTACACTTTTCAAATAAGCACATATGAAAATGTATACAAAGTTCATAAGCTTTTAACTCAAATAACATGTCAAAATATTCATTACTAATAATTAAACAAGTCTCAAATGGCAAATATATCAAATTAATCAAGTTCATGAATTTTGGACTTAAAAAGTCCACTTTAATCTCCAAAAATCATGTTTAGGATCATTGTTTGGATCATTTAACTATCTAAACATGTTACACTACTCAATTTAGCAATAATTCATGACAAAAATCGGCCATAACCTGTTTATATCAAAAAGCCCCAAATTGCTCAAGAACACAAACCCTAGATTTCTAAAAATTTTGAAGTTTTTGGCTTCAAATCATGTTAAATAGCATCAATCTAGGTTATACATGCATAAAATACTAACAATTTAACACTAATTACACTAGAAATTAACAAAATTGCATTAGGTAAAAAATTGGTAATTATCACAAAAACTAGGAATTTATAGAGTTTAGGGGTGTAATTTTTACCAATTTGCTGAAGAATGAGAATCTAGGCATGATTAGAGCAAGAAAAATGACGAATTACGGTGAATTTTGGTGAAATTTGGAGAGAATTTGAGTGTGTTTTCGAGTATGTGTGTGTTTTTGTGGAGAAAGACAGACCAGGCTGCTGTATGTATCAGGCCTGCATTTGGTCCCCATGCGATCGCATGGGTTCCAAGTGCAAACCCCATGCGATCGCATGGGGTGCCGGCTACAGTAATTTTTTTTTTTTTATATAAAACCTTATACTTTATAAAACTTATAATTAATTAAATTTTATAAATTTTGTTTTCCTTTAGGAGCGAGGGCGTTTCGGATCGTTGTCCTAGTCTGTCCCTCGACAAAATTTTAAAATTTGTCAAATCAAAGCGTGGTTTTTAAAAGTAAAGATTTTTGGGTTTTTTTTAATGTTTTTGGCATACTTTAATTCAATAAGATTAAAAATAATGATAATAAAAGTTCTCGTCCCTCCCTCGGGTAAAGCAATTTCGGTTCAATGACCTAGTTTTCAACTTACGACGAATTTTAAAAATTATTTTTTTAACTTAATGAGATAAAGTAAATTTTTGTTTTTAAATTCACACCAAACTTAAAATAAAAATATAAAAAATTCAAAATTAATATTAAAAATTCACAAAAAAATTAAAATTTGAAATGCATAAAATTAAAAATTCTTATTTTTTTTTAAAAATTAAAAATTCACACCAAACTTAATTTTAAAAAATTCATACTATAAAATCACACCAAACTTATATTATATTTTTCAAATATTTACAATTTTAAATATATTGTTTTTACAAAGTTTACAATATTAATTTAAGATTTATATATTAATTTTAAAAACATGGTAAAAATAAAATTAAAAATCTTTTTGGCTTTTTATCCCACTTTAATCAATCAAATATTATCAAAAATATGCGCCCCTCTTTTCGGTAAAGTAATTTCAGTTCCAAGACCTAATTTAACTCATGACGAATTTTTGAAATATTTTGGGTTGATTGTTTAAAGATATTTATACCTTAAGAATAAACGTTAAATTTCGCAGTGATGTAATAAATTTTTGAATGATATCAATAATTTCGGTCGCCAAACCTAATTTTATTCAATACCAATTTAATACTTTATAGCGAACAAATTAGCGTTTATTATCAAAAGGTTAAAAATAAAAATAAATAAAAAATAAAAACTGTACAGACTTACCTGTGAGATAGTATTCTTAGTTATATGATCTATCCCATTCATAAGATAGTCAGTTTAATTGGTTTTCCATAGCTACATAGGCGTAACCTCGAGCATTCAGTGTTTTTTCTTCTAAACATATGAACGGTCCGTCTCTGCATAAAGTAACAAATTCGGTATTTGAATAGGTTTGATTATTTGAACATTTACCTCCATGTGACAATTTTCCGCATTTGTGACATCTTTCAAGGTGTCGTGCTCTTCTTTTCGCTGCGAATTTTGATTTCCCTTTACCAAATTGTAACTTATTATCTTCGCATCTGGATTCTTTTCTTACTCCGTCCAATCTTTCTCTGATTACTGATACTATTTCACTTGGAAGTGTGTCATTATTACGTTTAGTGATCAAAGCGTGTAGCATTAGACCATAGTTTAGTTCACAGGCAGTCTTCATTTCCTAAAAAAAATAAAAATTCAAAATGGGGGGAGAAGACTAGTTCTTTAGGGTCTGCTAGGGAAAGACCATTCGGGTTCCATTTTCGAGAACTACACGAAAACAGACAATCTAACTCTAACAAAAATACATATTATTCTTTAAAGACTTGATTCTCCCCACACTTAGTTAGCTGTGGTATCAAAATTATGATTAACTTCATTGTCGAATTCCATCGGACTATCTATGTAGTGTTTAACTCTGTGACCATTAACTTTAAATTCAATCCCATTTGAATTTATTAATTCTATCGTTCCGTATGGGAAAACTCTTTTGACTATGAACGGTCCAGACCATCTTGATTTCAATTTTCCAGGAAATAGCTTGAATCGTGAATTGAAAAGAAGAACTCTGTCTCCTTCTTTAAATTCTTTTAAACTTCTGATTCTTTTATCATGCCATTTCTTCGTTCATTCTTTATAGATTAATGAATTTTCGTATGCTTCATGTCTTAATTCTTCTAATTCGTTTAGTTGACTTAATCGTAGACGTCCAGCTTCATGTATATCAAGATTACATGTCTTCAAAGCCCAAAATGCTTTGTGTTCAATTTCTACTGGAAGATGACATGCTTTTCCATAAACAAGTCTAAAAGGTGTGGTTCCAATTGGAGTTTTGTAGGCTGTTCTAAAAGCCCAGAGTGCATCCTCCAATTTAATGGACCATTCCTTCGGATTTGATCCTACGATTTTCTCTAGAATACGTTTTAAAGCTCGGTTGGTATTTTCAACTTGTCCACTTGTTTGTGGATGATATGCGGTGGAGATTTTATGAGTTACTCCATATCTTTTAAGAACTTTATCAAGTTGATTATTACAAAAATGGGTACCCCGATCACTTATTAAAGCTTTCGGTGTTCCAAACCTTGCAAAAAGACGTTTTAAAAAGTTGACTACAACTCGTGCATCGTTAGTTGGGAGAGATTGTACTTCCGCCCATTTAGATACAAAATCAATGGCTACGAGAATATAGAGATTATTATGAGATTTTGGAAATGGACCCATAAAGTCAATACCCCAAATGTCAAATACTTCACATACTTGGATAACATTTTGTGGCATTTTATCACGTTGACTTATTTTTCCGGCCCTTTGACAAGCATCACAGGATTTGCAAAGAAGGTGTGCGTCTTTGTAAATTGTAGGCCAATAGAATCCAGCATCATAAACTTTTCTTGCTGTTAGTTGAGGCCCATAATGCCCTCCTGTTGGTCCTGTGTGACAATGGTTTAATATTTTACTGGCTTCATCTCCGAATACACATGGGCGTATTATTCCATCTGGACAACTTTTAAACAAATGTGGATCTTCCCAGAAATAGTGTTTTATATCACTGAAGAATTTCTTTCGTTTTTGGTACGATAATCCTTTTTCAAGGAATCCACATACTAAGTAGTTTGCATAGTCTGCAAACCATGGTATTTCATTATAATCTATCTTCAATAGATATTCATCAGGAAAGTTGTCTTGTATGGCCGATTCATTTAGAACTTCTAACTCAGGATTTTCAAGACGAGAAAGATGATCAGCGGCGAGATTTTCTGCTCCTCTTTTATCTCGGATTTCAATATCAAACTCTTGTAAGAGTAAGATCCAACGGATTAATCTTGGTTTAGCATCTTGTTTCGAAAATAGGTATCTAAGAGCAGAATGGTCGGTATAGACCACCGTTTTTGCTAGAACGAGATATGATCGAAATTTATCAAATGCAAAG
The DNA here is from genome assembly GCF_046630445.1 of Rutidosis leptorrhynchoides. Classification (NCBI taxonomy): domain Eukaryota; kingdom Viridiplantae; phylum Streptophyta; class Magnoliopsida; order Asterales; family Asteraceae; genus Rutidosis; species Rutidosis leptorrhynchoides. Next base: position 332,116,839 of record NC_092337.1, read on the forward strand.
ACAATAGCAAGGAGTTCTTTTTCAGTAGTTGTATAGTTCGTTTGTGCTCCTTGTAACGTCTTACTAGCATAATATATAGGTTGAAATCGTTTTTCAATCCTTTGTCCTAAAACGGCTCCCATTGCAAAATCACTTGCATCGCACATTAGTTCAAATGGTAGATTCCAATTTGGTGTTATCATGATCGGCGCATTAGTGAGTTTCTCTTTAAGAATATTAAAAGATTTGATACACTCATCTGAAAAGATGAATGGAGCATCCTTTTCTAGGAGTTTATTCATAGGAGTAGCAATTTTAGAAAAATCTTTTATGAAACGTCGGTAAAAACCGACATGCCCTAGATAACTCCTAACTCCTCTAACATTGGTGGGATGTGGAAGTTTAGCAATTACATCTACTTTAGCTCTATCCACTTCAATTCCTTCTTTTGAAATTTTATGTCCAAGAACGATGCCTTCTTTAACCATGAAATGGCATTTTTCCCAATTAAGTACTATATTTGATTGTTCGCATCTAATAAGCATTCGTTCCAGATTAACTAGACATGATTCAAATGTATCACCGAAGACTGAAAAGTCATCCATGAAAACTTCCATGCATTCTTCTATCATGTCGTGAAAAATCGCCATCATACACCTTTGAAAGGTTGCAGGGGCGTTGCAAAGTCCAAATGGCATGCGTTTGTAAGCAAAAGTACCATAAGGGTACGTGAATGTGGTTTTCTCTTGATCTTCGGGTGCTATTGGAATTTGAAAATATCCGGAAAATCCATCTAGAAAACAATAGTAACTATTTCTGGCTAATCTTTCCAACATTTGATCAATAAAAGGTAAGGGAAAGTGATCTTTTCTGGTGGCGTCATTTAATTTTCTATAATCAATACACACACGCCATCCTGTTACAGTCCTAGTAGGAATAAGCTCAATTTTCTCATTTGTAATGACAGTCATGCCACCCTTCTTAGGCACGCATTGAACTGGGCTTACCCATGGACTATCAGAGATTGGATATATCAAACCTGCATCTAGTAGTTTAATAATCTCTTTCTTAACTACATCTTGCATATTAGGATTTAGTCTTCGTTGGCGTTGCACATACGTTTTATGACCTTCTTCCATAAGGATTTTATGTGTGCAATATGAAGGACTTATTCCTTTAATATCATGAATCTTCCATGCAATGGCTGGTTTATGAGCTTTCAACACAGAAATAAGTTGTGATTTCTCATTTTCAGTAAGAGAAGACGATATTATTACAGGTAATTCAGATTCACCATGTAAATAAGCATATTCCAAATGGTTTGGAAGTGGCTTTAACTCTAATTTCGGAGGTTCTTCTATCGATGATTTGTATCGATATCTGTCTTCTTCTTTTAGCATTTGGATTTCTTCTGTTGTTGGTTCATATCCATTAGCTATTAGTGTATCTAACATTTCAGCTTCATCAATTTGTTATGTTCCTTCTCCTAAAGAACATTCTCCTGTTCCTTGTAATTCTGGAAATTCTTCTAATAATTCTGCATGTGCATCTATAGTTTGAATATAATAACATGTATCATCTGCAGATTGCGGTTGTTGTATTGCTTTATCAACTGAAAAGGTAACACTCTCATCCTCTATACTTAGGGTCAATTTCTTACCAAACACGTCTATCATTGCTTTAGCTGTGTTTAAGAATGGTCTTCCTAATATGAGAGGAACTTGAGAATCTTCTTCCATGTCCAGAACAACAAAATCTACTGGAAATACTAAAGTACCAACTTTAACTAGCATATTCTCCATTATCCCTCTAGGATATTTTATTGATCGTTCGGCTAGTTGTATACTTATTCTAGTTGGTTTCAATTCTCCATGGTCTAGTTTAGTGTATAGTGAATACGGCATTAAATTTATACTAGCACCTAAGTCTGCCAATGCTTCTATTGAACTAAGACTACCCAGAAAACATGGAATTGTGAAACTTCCTGGATCAGATAGTTTTTCTGGTATCTTATTCAACAGCACTGCTGAACAATTAGCATTCATAGTAACAGCCGAGAGTTCTTCCATTTTCTTTCTATTTGAGATTAGATCTTTCAAGAATTTAGCATATCTAGGCATTCCTGAAATCACATCAATAAAAGGAAGATTTACATTTATCTGTTTAAACATATCCAAGAATTTGGATTGCTCGGCTTCAAGTTTCTCTTTCTTCATTTTACTCGGGTAAGGAAGTGGTGGTTGGTATGGTTTAACCTAAGGTTTAGCCTTAACTGTGTTATCTTCATTAACCTTTTCAACTACCGGTTCTTTTTCCTTATCTTGTTCAGGTTGTGGTTCTTGTGGAGTAGGAATAGTTTCATCAGAAGTTACAGGTATTTCAGGTGGTTTAAGTGTTGTACCACTTCTTGTGGTAATGGCTTTAGCTGTTTCATTTCGGGGATTAGCATTTGTATCACTAGGTAAACTTCCCGGTTTTCTTTCACCTATTAACCTTGCTAGGTTACTTACTTCTTGTTCCAGATTTTGAATAGAAGCTTGTTGATTTCTAAATGCTTGAGCATTTTGGTCATTAGTTTGTTTTTGAGATGTGAAATACTGCGTTTGAGTTTCAACTAGCTTCGTCATCATATCTTCTAAATTCGGCTTTTTATCATCGGTTTGTTGTGGTGGTTTGTTTTGAAAATTAGGTCTTTGCTGATTGTAATTATTGTTGGATACTTGTTGATTGCTAGGACCTTGTTGGTTGTTGTATGGAATATTTCGGTTATAGTTCTGGTTTTGATTGTAAATCGGTCTTGGCGGTTGATAATTATTCTGATAATTATTTCCAGGCCTTTGATTTATGTATGTAATATTCTCTCTTTGTTCCATTGTTAATTCAATACTGAGACAATCTTTTGTCAAATGTGGTCCTCCACACTGCTCACAACTAATTCATATTGAGTGAATATCCTTAGTCATCTTTTCCATTCGTCTCTCGACAGCATCTATCTTTGCAGAAATGGAATCTAAGTCATGGCTAGAATCGGCTCTAGCTGCTTTAGATGATCTAACGATATCTTTTTCTTGGTGCCACTCATGTGAGTGGGAAGCAGTGTTATCAATAATTTTGTAAGCATCAATTTCGGTTTTCTTCATAATAGAACCACCAGCTGCTATATCGATGTCTTTCCTTGTAGTGATGTTGCATCCTTGGTAGAATATTTGTACTATTTGACAGGTGTCTAAACCATGTTGCGGACATCCTCTTAATAACTTTCCAAATCTTGTCCACGCCTCATATAGAGTTTCATTTAGCTTCTGTGTGAACGTAACAATTTCTCCTTGAATTCTTACGGCTTTAGATGCAGGAAAGAATTGTTTAAGAAATTTTTTAACTAAAACGTCCCATGTATCAATCGCCCCTTCAGGTAACGATTCCAACCAATCTTTGGCTTCTCCCTTTAAAGTCCAGGGAAATAACATGAGATATATCTGTTCATCCTCAACTTCTCTTATTTTAAATAGAGTGCAGATCCTATTAAAGGTACGAAGATGTTCATTTGGATCTTCCTTTGGCGCACCACTAAATTGGCATTGATTAGTCACCATGTCTAGAATTTGTCCTTTGATTTCATAATCTGGCGCATTAATGTCTGGATGAGTAATTGCGTGACCTTGGCCAGTGCGTTTAGCTCTCATTCGGTCTTCCATACTTAATGGTTCTGTTACTTCCATAATTGAATATGTTGAATCGGAATCACAAGAGGATTATGATTTAATGGTTCGTTCCTCAACAATCTCTGTTTGAATGATTGGTGGTTCCGGAGGAAAATTTAATGGTTCAGGATCTATGAATCGTCCCTGAATATTCTCCGAATTCTCAATTGTGAGGTCGGGTTCAAAAAATGGATTATCAACGGTGACAATATTAGTTAGATGTCTTGATCTAGTTACAGGTGGTGAACGTACAAAAGGTGATGAACGTCTTGCTCGGTGCATTCACTGAATATCCTATTAGTTTTTAAAAGGAAAGAAAAATTATAATAAGTTATCCAATCAATAGACTTTTCTGATTTTGCCCACGTTTCGAATAGCCAAAAGATGCAGCAGAGGGGCAGGATTCGTTTGGTCTCAATATAATTGAGGACTGTTTGGCTCCAATAACCCAGTCCACGTACAAATCCAACTATTACTACGAACCAGAAAATTTTAATGTCTATCAATTTAACTACTTAAAATAAATTTTCATAATTTTAAGAAATTTAGATAAGAAGTAGAATAAAAATCTATGTCCTAAAAACTAGAATAGCGAGAAATAAGAAAGAAAAAGAGTGCGTCGAAAAAAAGATCGAAAAAGAAAAATAAGAAAGAAAAATAAAAGGCGACGGAAATATAAAAGAAACTTATAAAACTTAAAAACACTTGACTAACCCAACCTTATCACTACAACTAAATTAAAATTATAATCGCAAATTGAGATTACTAATTGGAATGATAATTGATACATAGGTAAAAGGCGTCTAAAAATATTAAGGCTTATAGGAAAAACTATATTCCAAATGGCAATATCTTAAAAAGGTACTAAAACTTAAAAAGGCATCGCAAAATTCTAAAGTACCTAAATCTTAGTCTAAAGAAAAAGCACTTAAGGGATTTTACGGCAAAGCCTAAAAATCTAGAAGTAAAAATAACTATGGCAAAAACTATGTTTAAAACTAAATATGAGCTAAAAATACAAATATTACGCTAAAACGATTAAAAAGGGACAAAATATAAAAATATACAAAAAGTTGTAAAAAGTACAATTTTTATAAAAATATTATTTTTATATTATTTATTTAATAAAACTATTAATTTTAAACTTTAAATAAACTAATTAAACATAAAAATACAAATTAAATATAAAAACTAAACTTAAATTATATAATAAATAACCCTAATTAGGTTTTAAATATATTAATAATAATAATTACCCGTAATTAATGCAGGCTGCAGTCAACTGTGGCGTGTCAGACGGGCTCATGCGATCGCATGAGTCCTAAGCTACCCAGCCATGCGATCGCATGGGCTAGGGTTTCGGGCCACAGAATGGGCTGCTACAGTACCGGCCGAATTAATTTTTTATTTTTTTTGCTGTCAAATATATTTATAAAATATATTTATAAATTAAATAAAACTTATATTTTTACAAACTAAAAAAAATAGAAATAAAGAAACTTTATAAAACTTAAATATTTACCAAACTCAAAAAAAAAAAATTTTTATTTTTGTTTTTTTTTTATATTAGCGTTGCGCTTCCGGCTTTTAAGCGTAATCCCCGACAGCGGCGCCAAAAATACTTGATGTTAAAGCTAAGGGGTATAAAATACTATTAAATTTTACAAGGAAATACTATTAAATACGATACAATTTTACACAAGATATTTATTTATTTATAGAATGGATATACTTAAACCTTGCTACAACACTTATAGGCAGTGTAACTAATCGTACAGTAGTGTAGTTTTTAGTAAGTCCGGTTCGTTCCACAGGGAAAATCTTTAAACAAAGCTTAACGCTATATTAGTTTACTTTTATAAAAATACAAATGTATATATAAGTAATATTATTATTATAAAGGGGGGTTTTTACCGTTTAATGACCGGTTTGTCGATTTTAAAAACTTTAGTTGCAGTTAAAACAAAATGTAAAATATTAAATAAATAAAAGACTTAATTTAAAGCGTAAAGTAAATAACGATAATGAAATTGCGAATAATAAAAGTGCGATAAAATAAACTTGCGATAATTAAAAAGTACGATAATTAAAAGTGCAATTAAATACAATAATAAAAATGCGATAATTAGAAGTGCAATTAAATATAAAATAAAGGAAATTAAATATGAAATAAAAGAATTATGCTTATTTAAACTTCCGTAATCATGATGTTTGACGTGTTGATTTTAGTTTTATGCCCATGGGTTAATTGTCCTTTGTCCTGGATTATTTAATATGTCCGTCTGTTTTTTGTCCATAACAGTCCATCAGTCATAAATATAAAGTGCGAGTGTCCTCGTCAAATTATCCTTATACCTGAAGTTTAAATATTCCAACTAATTGGGGACTTAAACTGTAACAAGATTTTAATACTTTGTTTAATAATTTCACCAGGATGTCGACTGAGTGTAACCCAAGGTTTTAATACTTTGTTATCAATTATGCCAATTGTCCTTGTACATAATTTCACCCCTGTTTTAATAATTCTAGTGGCTATTAATCCATTCCCGTGTCCGGTTAAATGAACGATTATTTGTACATATAAATACCCCGCCCATCGTGTCCGATCGAGTGTAAATGGTTATTTATAGGGACGCCCAATTGTAAATCTTTATATTAACATTAACAAACTATCATTTAGTTAAACAAATATAAAGCCCATTAATAGCCCATAGTCTAATTTCCACAAGTGTCGTTCTTTTGTCCAAACCCCAATTATGGTACAAAGCCCAATTACCCAATTTTAGTAATTAGCCCAACATCATGATTACTTCGGATTAAATAAGCATAATAATAACTTAGCTACGAGACATTAAATTAAAAAGGTTGAACATAACTTACAATGATTAAAAATAGCGTAGCGTTACACGGACAGAATTTCGACTTACACCCTTACAACATTCGCTAACATACCCTTATTATTAGAATTATAATTAAAATTAAAATTAAAATATAAATTATAAATATAAATATTACGTATGAATGGAGAAGAGAAAGATATGTTTTTGTGGTGCACCAAACTGCGAATTTATAGGAGATGTGGCCTGACTTTTCATGCCATGCGATCGCATGGACTTTCTTCTTCCTGGCCATGGGAGAGCTCACATGTTGCTTGTTTCCTTGTGCCGACGTTTTATAAATATAATATAATATATATATTAATTTTAAGAATTAATTATATATTATATTATATTCATATGCATAGTTGACTTGTAATTTTTAGTCCGTTGCGTCGAGCGTTGAGAGTTGACTCTGGTCCCGGTTCCGGATTTTCGAACGTCCTTGCGTACAATTTAATATCTTGTACTTTGTGTTTTGAATCTTGTACTCTTGTAATTTTGAGACGTTTCTTATCAATAATTGGAACCTCATTGATTGTATTTTGTACTTTTGAGCTTTTTGGTCGTTTGCGTCTTCAATTCGTCGAATCTGTCTTTTGTCTTCACCTTTTATTATTTAAACGAATATCACTTGTAAATAGAACAGTTGCAACTAAAAGCTTGTCTTTCTTGAGGAATAATGCTATGAAATATATGTTCGTTTTTAGCATTATCAGATGGGAAATGAAATGGTATCGCTTAAGAGGTATACGTACCAAGTGAAACAGTCGAAAGACTTTACTTCCTTAATGAGTGGATCTGAGTCACTCGGGAATGCCAATCTATTTCAATTGACACTCGGTTTAAATACCAAAAACCTTTGGGTGCCATAGCTTTTGGCTATGGGTTGTGTTGTCTAAGCAAACACAAGCACGTAGCTATTGTTCCTAAAAAGGACAACACTGGTGAAGCTCTAGGATCCTCTTCCCACATTATCACACCATTAAATGATGTAATAATAAAATGATATAGTTTCAGAAGTCTGCTATACCAAGTAACCAAAAGTTTTTGATCTGGCACGTGATTCGATCACAATCACGTTATGCAATCACCGCTCTCTCACGGTTTACACCCGTTTTGGTACAGGTGACCTACTATTGAGTTCCCCGAACTCGTAGGATTTCATGTCCAAGATAATGAACATGTGGGACAATTTTGGCTCTTTGAAATCACTGATTAGACCACAAAAATTTTTAAATTCCCTAAAAATGGCCTAAAACGTGATGTTTCACTCTTTTTAAAGCTCAAAATACCAAGCCATATGTAAACCAACACTCATATTTCAAACACATATTTTACCAACCCGCAAGAATTTACATCCCCACCCCACACTTGAGATCAAGTAATGTCCCCATTACTTGAAATAAAAAAAAATGGATTAAATTCAGAAGGGTAAAAGGAGAAATAAGGTAAAACTTCCCAAGTTACAACCATGAATCGCGGAATGCTAGTGACAGACCGGCCTGCACTTAATGCCATTCCTCGATAGTTATCACGCAATGTTCATCATCAAAAGTACCTGCAATGAATCTAAACAAATATACAATACTCTATAAAATGGTGCATTTCATTTAGTCGTGCACCCGACTCGACCCTTATAATCAGCCTTTAGTGGGGTCTGAATCACCCACACTTAGCTGACGGTACGAGAAATCAGTAGAATATGTTCCACGAATCAGCAATGTTAACCAATCGTTAACACCTCGAGAAGTAAACATAATATCATGTAATCCTATTGTCTCTTCCCTTAAACACTTCACACTAACCCGAATATCCGAAGATGCGTCACCCTTAAAATCAGCTCGAGATACCCGAATGTTGTAGTGACTCGAACTTTTCCATGTTTATATATATTAAATGAAATTGATATTTATATGATTAAGTGTTTCCAACATGTTAAGCAATCAAACTTGTTAAGACTTGATTAATTGAAATAGGTTTTATATAGACAATTGACCACCCAAGTTGACCGGTGATTCACGAACGTTAAAACTTGTAAAAACTATATGATGTCATATATATGAATATATATATATGAATATATATATATATATATATATATATATATATATATATATATATATATATATATATATATATATATATATATATATATATATATATATATATATATATATAGTTAACATATGATAAGTAAACATGTCATTATGTATATTAACAATGAACTACATATGTAAAACAAGACTACTAACTTAAGAATTTCGAAACGAGACATATATGTAACGATTATCGTTGTAACAACATTTAACTGTATATATATCATACTAAGATATATTAATATATCATAATATCATGATAATGTAATAATTTAACATCTCTTTAGATATAATAAACAATGGGTTAACAACATTTAACAAGATCGTTAACCTAAAGGTTTCAAAACAACATTTACGTGTAACGACTAACGATGACTTAACGACTCAGTTAAAATGTATATACATGTAGTGTTTTAATATGTATTCATACACTTTTGAAAGACTTCAAGACACTTATCAAAATACTTCTACTTAACAAAAATGCTTACAATTACATCCTCGTTCAGTTTCATCAACAATTCTACTCGTATGCATCCGTATTCGTACTCGTACAATACACAGCTTCTAAATGTATGTACTATTAGTATATACACTCCAATGATCAGCTCTTAGCAGCCCATGTGAGTCACCTAACACATGTGAGAACCATCATTTGGAAACTAGCATGAAATATCTCATAAAATTACAAAAATATTAGTAATCATTCATGACTTATTTACATGTAAACAAAATTACACATCCTTTATATCTAATCCATATACCAACGAACAAAAACACCTACAAACACTTTCATTCTTCAATTTTCTTCATATAATTGATCTCTCTCAAGTTCTATCTTCAAGTTCTAAGTGTTCCTCATAAATTCTATAAGTTCTAGTTTCATAAAATCAAGAATACTTCCAAGTTTGCTAGCTTACTTTCAATCTTGTAAAGTGACCATCCAACCTCAAGAAATCTTTCTTAGTTACAGTAAGATATATTTCTAATACAAGGTAATACTCATATTCAAACTTTGGTTCAATTTCTATAACTATAACAATCTTATTTCGAGTGATGATCTTACTTGAACTTGTTTTCGTGTCATGATTCTGCTTCAAGAACTTTCAAGCCATCCAAGGATCCTTTGAAGCTAGATCCATTTGTCTCTTTTCCAGTAGGTTTATCCACAAAACTTGAGGTAGTAATGATGTTCATAACATCATTCGATTCATACATATAAAGCTATCTTATTCGAAGGTTTAAACTTGAAATCACTAGAACATAGTTTAGTTAATTCTAAACTTGTTCGCAAACAAAAGTTAATCCTTCTAACTTGACTTTTAAAATCAACTAGACACATGTTCTATATCTATATGATATGCTAACTTAATGATTTAATACCTGAAAACACGAAAAACACCGTAAAACTGGATATACGCCGTCGTAGTAACACCGCTGGCTGTTTTGGGTTAGTTAATTAAAAACTATGATAAACTTTGATTTAAAAGTTGTTCTTCTGGGAAAATGATTTTTCTTATGAACATGAAATTATATCCAAAAATCATGGTTAAACTCAAAGTGGAAGTATATTTTCCAAAATGGTCATCTAGACGTCGTTCTTTCGACTGAAATGACTACCTTTATAAAAATGACTTGTAACCTATATTTTCGACTATAAACTTATACTTTTTCTGTATATATTCATAAACTTAAGTTCAATATGAAACCATAGCAATTGAATTCACTCAAAACGGATTTAAAACGAAGAAGTTATGGGTAAAACAAGATTGGATATTTTTGCTTGTTGTAGCTACGTAAAAATTGGTAACAAATCTATATTAATCATATCCTAGATAACTTGTATTGTATTATACATGTATTCTAATATATTATGTAATCTTGGGATACCATAGACACGTATGCAAATGTTTTGACATATCATATCGACCCATCTATATATATTATTTCGAACAACCATAGACACTCTATATGCAGTAATGTTGGAGTTAGCTATACAGGGTTAAGGTTGATTCCAAAAATATATATACTTTGAGTTGTGATCTAGCCTGAGACATGTATACACTGGGTCTGGATTTATTCAAGATAATATATATTAATTTATTTCTGTACATCTAATTGTGGACAACTACTTGTAGGTTACTAACGAGGACAGCTGACTTAATAAACTTAAAACATTAAAACGTATTAAAAATGTTGTAAATATATTTTGAACATACTTTGATATATATGTACATATTTGTTATAGGTTCGTGAATCGACCAGTGGCCAAGTCTTACTTCCCGACGAAGTAAAAATATGTGAAAGTGAGTTATAGTCCCACTTTTAAAATCTAATATTTTTGAGATGAGAATACATGCAGCTTTATAAATGTTTTACAAAATAGACACAAGTATATGAAACTACTTTCTATGGTTGAATGATCGAAGCCGAATATGCCCCTTTTTGCTTGGTAGCCTAAGAATTAGGGAACATCACTAATTTTGAGAATTAGTGCACGCCTAATTGACGCGAATCCTAAAAATAGATCTAATGGGCCTAACAAACCCCATCCAAAGTACCGGATGCTTTAGTACTTCGAATTTTATATCATGTTCGATGGATGTCCCGGAATGATGGGGATATTCTTATATGCATTTTGTTAATATCGGTTACCAGGTGTTCACCATATGAATGATTTTTATTTCTATGTATGGGATGTATATTGAAATATGAAATCTTGTGGTCTATTATTATGATTTGATAATATATAGGTTAAACCTATAACTCACCAACATTTTTGTTGACGTTTTAAGCATGTTTATTCTCAGGTGATTATTAAGAGCTTCCGCTGTTGCATACTAAAATAAGGACAAGATTTAGAGTCCATGCTTGTATGATATTATGTAAAAACTGCATTCAAGAAACTTATTTTTCATGTAATATATTCTTATTGTAAACCATTATGTAATGGTCATGTGTAAACGGTATATTATAGATTATCATTAGTTGATAATCTACGTAATGCTTTTTAAACCTTTATAGATAAAATAAAGGTTATGGTTGTTTTTAAAATGAATGCAGTCTTTGAAAAACGTCTCATATAGAGGTCAAAACCTCGCGACGAAATCAATTAATATGGAACGTTTATAATCAATATGAACGGGACATTTCAGTTGGTATCCGAGCGTTGGTCTTAGAGAACCAGAAATTTGAATTAGTGTGTCTTATCGAGTTTGTTAGGATACATTAGTGAGTCTGGACTTCGACCGTGTTTTCTTTAAAAACGATTGCTTAACACTTTTGTTGGAAACTATATATTATTAACATGTAAATATTATGTGATATATTAACCTCTTAATGTGTTTGATATTGTGTGATAGATGTCTACCACTAGTACAAATCCCATCGACTAACCTAATAATAATGAAGAGTCGAATATAATTTGGGAAGATTCACAAATTCCCGAAGAGGAACCGGAAGAAGAGGAACCGGAAGAAGAGGAACCGGAAGAGGAGGAACCGGAAGAAGAAGAGGTTCCGGAGGAAGAAATATTGATACCTATAGTAAATCGATTAAATAAAAGAAAATCCTCAACCAACGGACCAAAGTTAATAATGGTCAATGGTGTTTTCACCAAGGAAGCAAAATATTGGGAAGATTATCAATTTTCCGTTGAATCGGATCCCGATGAGGATTCCGATGATGTTATAAAAATTACCTCGACCCAATTTAATAAAGCAAAAGAAAATAATAAGGGAAAAGGTATAAAAATAGAGAAACCTGATTCCAACCCCGATGAACTTTATATGTATCGGCAATATCCTTATTTCCTAAAATGTAACAATGACCCGGGAACCTCTAAACCACCAGGTTTTTCTAAACCATTGTGGAAAACGACGGCTCGTATTAGAGGAACACCATATATTCCTAGAAAATTAGGAAAACGAACCAAGTCCGAAGAAGAAGAAACTAGTGATTCAGATTAGAGGGTTGTAATCATGTTGTGTATTATATGTATTGTAGTGTGCTTGTACTTTTATATTCTATGTAAAAATTACTTGTATTGTTTGTTAATTATCTTTTACGAATCTAATCTGAAATGTCCCGTTCATATTGATTATAAACGTTCCATATTAATTGATTTCGTTGCGAGGTTTTGACCTCTATATGAGACGTTTTTCAAAGACTGCATTCATTTTTAAAACAACCATAACCTTTATTTTATCAATAAAGGTTTCAAAAGCATTACGTAGATTATCAAATAATGATAATCTAAAATATACTGTTTACACACGACCATTACATAATGGTTTACAATAGAAATATATTACATCGACATATGTTTCTTGAATACAGTTTTTACATAATATCATACAAACATGGACTCCAAATCTTGTCCTTATTTTAGTATGCAACAGCGGAAGCTCTTAATATTCACCTGAGAATAAACATGCTTTAAACGTCAACAAAAATGTTGGTGAGTTATAGGTTTAACCTATATATATCAAATCATAACAATAGACCACAAGATTTCATATTTCAATATACATCCCATACATAGAGATAAAAATCATTCATATGGTGAACACCTGGTAACCGACATTAACAAGATGCATATATAAGAATATCCCTATCATTCCAGGACACCCTTCGGATATGATATAAATTTCGAAGTACTAAAGCATCCGGTACTTTGGATGGGGTTTGTTAGGCCCAATAGATCTATCTTTAGGATTCGCGTCAATTATTGTGTCTGTTCCCTAATTCTTAGATTACCAGACTTAATAAAAAGGGGCATATTCGATTTCGATAATTCAACCATAGAATGTAGTTTCACGTACTTGTGTCTATTTTGTAAATCATTTATAAAACCTGCATGTATTCTCATCCCAAAAATATTAGATTTTAAAAGTGGGACTATAACTCACTTTCACAGATTTTTTACTTCGTCGGGAAGTAAGACTTGGCCACTGGTCGATTAACGAACCTATAACAAATATGTACATATCTATCAAAGTATGTTAAAAATATATTTACAACACTTTTAATACATTTTGATGTTTTAAGTTTATTAAGTCAGCTGTCCTCGTTAGTAACCTATAACTAGTTGTCCAACGTTAGATGTACAGTAAAAAATTGATATATATTATCTTGAATCAATCCACGACCCAGTGTACATACGTCTCAGGCTAGATCACAACTCAAAGTATATATATTTTTGGAATCAACCTCAACCCTGTATAGCTAACTCCCACATTACTGCATATAGAGTGTCTATGGTTGTTCCAAATAATATATACACATGGGTCGATATTATATGTCAAAACATTTGCATACGTGTCTATGGTATCCCAAGATTACATAATATATTAGAATACATGTATAATACAATATAAGTTAGCTAGGATATGATTAATATAGATTTGTTACCAATTTTCACGTTACTACAACAAGAAAAATTATCCAATCTTGTTTTACCCATAACTTCTTCATTTTAAATCCGTTTTGAGTGAATCAAATTGCGATGGTTTCATATTGAACTCTATTTTATGAATCTACACAGAAAATGTATAGGTTTATAGTAAGAAATATAAGTTACAAGTCGTTTTTGTAAAGGTAGTCATTTCAGTCGAAAGAACGACGTCTATATGACCATTTTAGAAAACATACTTCCACTTTGAGTTTAACCATGATTTTTGGATATAGTTTCATGTTCATAAGAAAAATCATTTTCCCAGAAGAACAACTTTTAAATCAAAGTTTATCATAGTTTTTAATTAACTAACCCAAAACAGCCCGCGGTGTTACTACGACGGCGTTGTCCGGTTTTACAGTGTTCTTCGTGTTTCCAGGTTTTAAATCATTAAGTTAGCATATCATATAGATATAGAACATGTTTTTAGTTGATTTTAAAAGTCAAGTTAGAAGGATTAACTTTTTTTTGCGAACAAGTTTAGAATTAACTAAACTATGTTCTAGTGATTACAAGTTTAAAACTTCGAATAAGATAGCTTTATATGTATGAATCGAATAATGTTATGAACATCATTACTACCTCAAATTTTCTGTATAAAGCTACTGGAAATGAGAAAAATGGATCTAGCTTCAAAGGATCCTTGGATGGCTTGAAAGTTCTTGAAGCAGAATCATGACACGAAAACAAGTTCAAGTAAGATTTCCACTCGAAATAAGATTGTTATAGTTATAGAAATTGAATCAAAGTTTGAATATGAGTATTACCTTGTATTAGAAAGATATCTTACTATAAATAAGAAATATTTCTTGAGGTTGGATGATCACTCTACAAGATTGGAAGTAAGCTAGCAAACTTGGAAGTATTCTTGATTTTATGAAACTGGAACTTGTAGAATTTATGAAGAACACTTAGAACTTGAAGATAGAACTTGAGAGAGATCAATTAGATGAAGAAAATTGAAGAATGAAAGTGTTTGTAGGTGTTTTTGGTCATTGGTGTATGGATTATATATAAAGGATATGTAATTTTGTTTTCATGTAAATAAGCCATGAATGATTACTCATATTTTTGTAATTTTTTGAGATATTTCATGCTAGTTGCCAAATGATGGTTCCCACATGTGTTAGGTGACTCACATGGGCTGCTAAGAGCTAATCATTGGAGTGTATATACCAATAGTACATACATCTAAAAGATGTGTATTGTACGAGAACGAATACGGGTGCATACGAGTAGAATTGTTGATGAAACTGAATGAGGATGTAATTGTAAGCATTTTTGTTAAGTAGAAGTATTTTGATAAGTGTCTTGAAGTCTTTCAAAAGTGTATGAATACATATTAAAACACTACATGTATATACATTTTAACTGAGTCGTTAAGTCATCGTTAGTCGTTACATGTAAGTGTTGTTTTGAAACCTTTAGGTTAACGATCTTGTTAAATGTTGTTAACCCATTGTTTATTAAATCAAATGAGATGTTAAATTATTACATTATCATAATATCATGATGTATTAATATATCTTAATATGATATATATACATTAAATGTCGTTATAACGATAATCGTTACATATATGTCTCGTTTCAAAATCATTAAGTTAGTAGTCTTGTTTTTACATATGTAGTTCATTGTTAATATACTTAATGATATGTTTACTTATCATAATATCATGTTAACTATATATATATCCATATATATGTCATCATATAGTTTTTACAAGTTTTAACGTTCGTGAATCGCCGGTCAACTTGGGTGGTCAATTGTCTATATGAAACCTATTTCAATTAATCAAGTCTTAACAAGTTTGATTGCTTAACATGTTGGAAACATTTAATCATGTAAATATCAATTTCATTTAATATATAAAAACATAGAAAAGTTCGGGTCACTACAGTACCTACCCGTTAAATAAATTTCGTCCCGAAATTTTAAGCTGTTGAAAGTGTTGACGAATCTTCTGGAAATAGATGTGGGAATTTCTTATTCATCTGATCTTCACGCTCCCAGGTGAACTCGGGTCCTCTACGAGCATTCCATCGAACCTTAACAATCGGTATCTTGTTTTGTTTAAGTCTCTTAACCTCACGATCCATTATTTCGACGGGTTCTTCAATGAATTGAAGTTTTTCGTTGATTTGGATTTCATCTAACGGAATAGTGAGATCTTCTTTAGCAAAACATTTCTTCAAATTCAAGACGTGGAAACTGTTATGTACAGCCGCGAGTTGTTGAGGTAACTCAAGTCGGTAAGCTACTGGTCTGACACGATCAATAATCTTGAATGGTCCGATATACCTTGGATTTAATTTCCATCGTTTACCAAATCGAACAACGCCTTTCCAAGGTGCAACTTTAAGCATGACCATCTCTCCAATTTCAAATTCTATATCTTTTCTTTTAATGTCAGCGTAACTCTTTTGTCGACTTTGGGCGGTTTTTAACCGTTGTTGAATTTGGATGATCTTCTCGGTAGTTTCTTGTATTATCTCCGGACCCGTAATCTGTCTATCCCCCACTTCACTCCAACAAATCGGAGACCTGCACTTTCTACCATAAAGTGCTTCAAACGGCGCCATCTTAGTGCTTGAATGATAGCTGTTGTTGTAGGAAAATTCTGCTAATGGTAGATGTCGATCCCTACTCTTTTTGAAATCAATAACACATGATCGTAGCATGTCTTCAAGCGTTTGTATCGTCCTTTCGCTCTGCCCATCAGTTTGTGGATGATAGGCAGTACTCATGTCTAGACGAGTTCCTAATGCTTGCTCTAATGTCTGCCAGAATCTTGAAATAAATCTGCCATTCCTATCAGAGATAATAGAGATTGGTATTCCATGTCTGGAGACGACTTCCTTCAAATACAGTCGTGCTAACTTCTCCATCTTGTCATCTTCTCTTATTGGCAGGAAGTGTACTGACTTGGTGAGACGATCAACTATTACCCAAATAGTATCAAAACCACTTGCAGTCCTTGGCAATTTAGTGATGAAATCCATGGTAATGTTTTCCCATTTCCATTCCATGATTTTGGGTTGTTGAAGTAGATCTGATGGTTTCTGATGCTCAGCTTTGACCATAGAACACGTCAAACATTCTCCTACGTATTTAGCAACATCGGCTTTCATACCCAGCCACCAAAAATGTTTCTTGAGATCCTTGTACATCTTCCCCGTTCCAGGATGTATTGAGTATCTGGTTTTATGAGCTTCTCTAAGTACCATTTCTCTCATATCTCCAAATTTTGGTACCCAAATCCTTTCAGCCCTATACCGTGTTCCGTCTTCGAGAATATTAAGATGCTTCTCCGATCCTTTAGGAATTTCATCCTTTAAATTTCCCTCTTTTAAAACTCCTTGTTGCGCCTCCTTTATTTGAGTAGTAAGGTTATTGTGAATCATTATATTCATAGATTTTACTCTAATGGGTTCTCTGTCCTTTCTGCTCAAGGCGTCGGCTACCACATTTTCCTTCCCCGGGTGGTAACGAATCTCAAAGTCGTAATCATTCAATAATTCAATCCACCTACGCTGCCTCATATTCAGTTGTTTCTGATTAAATATGTGTTGAAGACTTTTGTGGTCGGTATATATAATACTTTTGACCCCATATAAGTAGTGCCTCCAAGTCTTTAATGCAAAAACAACCGCGCCTAATTCCAAATCATGCGTCGTATAATTTTGCTCGTGAATCTTCAATTGTCTAGACGCATAAGCAATCACCTTCGTCCGTTGCATTAATACACAACCGAGACCTTGCTTTGATGCGTCACAATAAATCACAAAATCATCATTCCCTTCAGGCAATGACAATATAGGTGCCGTAGTTAGCTTTTTCTTCAATAATTGAAACGCCTTCTCTTGTTCATCCATCCATTCAAATTTCTTCCCTTTATGCGTTAATGCGGTCAAGGGTTTTGCTATTTTGGAGAAATCTTGGATGAATCTTCTGTAGTAACCAGCCAATCCTAAAAATTGACGTATATGCTTCGGAGTTTTTGGGGTTTCCCACTTTTCAACGGTTTCGATCTTTGCCGGATCCACCTGGATACCTTCTTTGTTCACTATGTGACCGAGGAATTGAACTTCTTCCAACCAAAATGCACACTTTGAAAACTTAGAGTACAGTTTTTCTTTCCTCAATACTTCTAGCACTTTTCTCAAATGTTCTTCGTGCTCTTGATCATTCTTTGAGTAAATAAGTATGTCATCGATGAAAACAATGACAAATTTGTCAAGATATGGCCCACACACTCGGTTCATAAGGTCCATGAACACAGCCGGTGCGTTAGTCAATCCAAACGGCATAACCATAAACTCTTAATGATCATAACGCGTCCTAAAAGTAGTTTTTGGAATATCATCCTCCTTTACTCGCATTTGATGATATCCAGAACGTAAATCGATCTTCGAATAAATCGACGAGCCTTGTAGTTGATCAAATAAGTCGTCAATTCTCGGCAGTGGATAACGGTTTTTGATGGTAAGTTTATTCAACTCTCTGTAGTCAATACACAACCTAAATGTACCATCCTTCTTCTTGACAAACAAAACAGGCGCTCCCCATGGTGATGTGCTTGGTCGAATGAAACCACGTTCTAATAGTTTTTGCAGTTGGCTTTGCAGTTCTTTCATCTCGCTGGGTGCGAGTCTATAAGGAGCACGAGCTATTGGTGCAGCTTCTGGTACAAGATCTATTTGAAATTCAACAGATCGATGTGGAGGTAGTCCCGGTAATTCTTTCGGAAATACATCGGGAAATTCTTTTGCGACGGGAACATCATTGATGCTCTTTTCTTCAGTTTGTACTTTCTCGACGTGTTCTAGAACAGCATAGCAACCTTTTCTTATTAGTTTTTATGCCTTCAAATTACTAATAAGATGTAGCTTCGTGTTGACCTTTTCTCCGTACACCATTAAGGGTTCTCCTTCTTCTCGTACAATGCGAATTGCATTTTTATAACATACAATCTCTGCTTTCACCTTCTTCAGCCAGTCCATGCCAACTATTACATCAAAACTCCCTAACTCTACTGGTATCAAATCAATCTTAAATATTTCGCTACCCAGTTTAATTTCTCAATTCCGGCATATATAATCTGCTGAAATTAATTTACCGTTTGCTAATTCGAGTAATAATTTACTATCCAACGGCGTCAATGGACAACTTAATTTAGCACAAAAATCTCTACTCATATAGCTTCTATTCATACCCGAATCAAATAAAACGTAAGAAGATTTATTGTCAATAAGAAACGTACCCGTAACAAGCTCCGGGTCTTCCTGTGCCTCTGCCGCATTAATATTGAAAACTCTTCCATGGCCTTGTCCATTCGTGTTCTCCTGGTTCGGGAAATTTCTAATAATGTGGCCCGGTTTTCCACATTTATAACAAACTACATTGGCATAACTTGCTCCGACACTACTTGCTCTGCCATTACTCATTCCGACACCATTTGTTCCATTCGTTCTGTTAACCCCTGGTCTGTAGACCTCACACTTCACCGTACTATGACCATTTCTTTTACACTTGTTGCAAAATTTGGTGCAGAACCCCGAGTGATACTTTTCGCACCTTTGGCATAGCTGCTTCTGATTGTTGTTGTTGTTGCGGTTGTTATTGTTGTTGGGATGATTGTTGTAGTTGCTGTTGTTGTTGTTGTTGTTGTTGTTGTTGTTGTTGTTGTTGTTGTTGTTGTTGTTGTTGTTGTTGTTGTTGTTGTTGTTGTTGTTGTTGTTGTTGTTGTTGTTGTTGTTGTTGGGCCGTTTGTTGTAGTTGCGATTGATGTTGCGATTGTTGGGATAGTTGTTGCGATTATGGTTGTAATTGCTGTTGTTGTTGTATTAGTGATTCTTATCACCGTTTTCCTCCCACTTTCTTTTGACATGCTTCACATTGGCCTCTTCAGCCACCTTTTCTTTAATTCTTTCCTCAATCTGGTTCACTAGTTTGTGAGCCATTCTACATGCCTGTTGTATAGAGGCGGGCTCGTGTGAACTTATATCTTCTTGGATTCTTTCCGGTAATCCTTTCACAAACGCGTCGATCTTCTCTTCCTCATCTTCGAACGCTCTCGGACACAATAGGCACAATTCTGTGAATCGTCTTTCGTACGTAGTAATATCAAATCCTTGGGTTCGTAACCCTCTAAGTTCTGTCTTGAGCTTATTGACCTCGGTTCTGGGACGGTACTTCTCGTTCATCAAGTCCTTGAATGCTGACCACGGTAGTGCGTAAGCATCATCTTGTCCCACTTGCTCTAGATAGGTATTCCACCATGTTAACGCAGTACCTGTGAAGGTATGCGTAGCGTACTTCACTTTGTCCTCTTCAGTACACTTACTTATGGCAAACACCGATTCGACCTTCTCGGTCCACCGTTTCAATCCGATCGGTCCTTCGGTTCCATCAAATTCCAAAGGTTTGCAGGCAGTGAATTCTTTGTAGGTGCATCCTACACGATTTCTTGCGCCGTTAGCTGCATTGCTAGATTCGGAGTTATTGTTGGTATGTAGCGCAGCCTATACTGCGGCTATGTTTGAAGCAAGAAAGGCACGAAATTTCTCTTCGCTCATATTCAATGTGTGTCGAGTAGTCGGTGCCATTTCCTTCAAAATAGTCAAATGAAACGAGTTAATCATATAGAATATCAAGAGTAGTCAATAGTATTTCGTAGCATAATATGAACTTATTTATAAAAGCTCTTTCTTCATATTAGCGTTTTATACTCTTTAATTCAGGTAGTACCTACCCGTTAAGTTCATACTTAGTAGCTAACATACCATTTCAACTACTACAATTCTATATGAAAAACTAATCACAAAAAAAAAAATCATATTCAAACCTTTATACAATAACTTGCAAACTTACAATACCGCTTTTTTTTTACATATAGCATGAAATATAGCACATAAAACTTTGATACAAAGTAGTTGCGAAGATAATTCTAGTTAATAAATAAGGCGTTCAGCAAAGGCAATAAAGACACGTAATTCATACGTCCAGAAACAAGTCATGCATTCTGGTTTTACTAATATCACTTCTCATCCTTGGTTTTGTGGAACATAACCGTTGTGACCGATAGTAAGACAATGTGTTGTAACGTCGTCAAAAGGATGAAGGTTACGTAATGACCAACAGTCTCGTAATAACCTAAAAACCTCATTTCTTACCCCAATTACCGACTCCGTCACTTGTGGGAACGTTTTGTTTAATAGTTGTAGCCCGATGTTCTTGTTCTCACTTTGGTGAGAAGCGAACATTACTAACCCGTAAGCATAACATGCTTCTTTATGTTGCATGTTAGCCGCTTTTTCTAAATCACGAAGTCCTATATTCGGATATATTGAGTCAAAATAATTTCTTAACCCGTTGCGTAAAATAGCATTTGGGTTCCCCGCAATATATGCGTCAAAGTAAACACATCGTAACTTATGGATTTCCCAATGTGATATCCCCCATCTTTCGAACGAAAGCCTTTTATAAATCAAGGCATTCTTGGAAAGTTCTTCGAATGTCTTACAAACTGATCTCGCCTTAAATAGTTGTGCCGAGGAATTCTGACCGACTCTAGACAAGATTTCATCAATCATGTCTCCGGGTAGGTCTCTTAAAATATTGGGTTATCTATCCATTTTGTGTTTTTATACTATAAAATAGATAAGAGTTAGATTCATAAAAAAATACTTATTAATACATGCAATTTTTACATATAACATAAAGCATAAGCACACTATATTACATATATTACACCACACGAATACAACTATCTTATTCCGACTCGCTCGTTTCTTCTTCTTCGGTTTTGGTTCGTTTTGCCAAGTTTCTAGGGATATATGATGTTCCCCTAATACGAGTCGTCGTTTTCCACATTGGTTTAGAAAAACCTGGTGGTTTAGAGGTTCCCGGGTTATTGTCACAACTTAAGAATACGGGTGTTGACGATACATATAAAGTTCATCGTGTTTGGAATCAAATTTCTCTATTTTTATGCCCTTTCCCTTATTGTTCTCTTTTGCCTTATTAAATTGTGTTGGGGTAATTTCTATAACATCATCGGAATCCTTGTCGGGATCCGATTCATCGAAGAATTGGTAATCCTTTCAATACTTTGCTTCCTTGGCAGAAACACCATTGACCATAATTAACTTTGGTCGGTTGGTTGATGATTTTCTTCTACTTAACCGTTTTATTATTTCCCCCACTGGTTCTATTTCTTCTTCCGGTTCCGATTCTTCTTCAGGTTCCGACTCTTCTTCCGGTTCCTCTTCGGGAACTTGTGAATCAGTCCACGAATCATTCCAATTTACATTTGACTCTTCATTATTATTAGGTGAGTCAATGGGACTTGTTCTAGAGTTAGACATCTATCACATAATATCAAACACGTTAAGAGATTAATATATCACTTAATATTCACGTTAAAAATATATAGTTTCCAACAAAAATGTTAAGCAATCATTTTTAAAGAAAACACGGTCGAAGTCCAGACTCACTAATGCATCCTAACAAACTCGATAAGACACACTAATGCAAATTTTTTGGTTCTCTAAGACCAACGCTCGGATACCAACTGAAATGTCCCGTTCATATTGATTATAAACGTTCCATATTAATTGATTTCGTTGCGAGGTTTTGACCTCTATATGAGACGTTTTTCAAAGACTTCATTCATTTTTAAAACAACCATAACCTTTATTTTATCAATAAAGGTTTCAAAAGCATTACGTAGATTATCAAATAATGATAATCTAAAATATATTGTTTACACACGACCATTACATAATGGTTTACAATAGAAATATATTACATCTACATATGTTTCTTGAATGCAGTTTTTACATAATAGCATACAAACATGGACTCCAAATCTTGTCCTTATTTTAGTATGCAACAGCGGAAGCTCTTAATATTCACCTGAGAATAAACATGCTTTAAACGTCAACAAAAATGTTGGTGAGTTATAGGTTTAACCTATATATATCAAATCGTAACAATAGACCACAAGATTTCATATTTCAATATACATCCCATACATAGAGATAAAAATCATTCATATGGTGAACACCTGGTAACCGACATTAGCAAGATGCATATATAAGAATATCCCCATCATTCCAAGACACCCTTCGGATATGATATAAATTTCGAAGTACTAAAGCATCCGGTACTTTGGATGGGGTTTGTTAGGCCCAATAGATCTATCTTTAGGATTCGCGTCAATTAGGGTGTCTATTCCCTAATTCTTAGATTACCAGACTTAATAAAAAGGGGCATATTCGATTTCGATAATTCAACCATAGAATGTAGTTTTACGTACTTGTGTCTATTTTGTAAATTATTTATAAAACCTGCATGTATTCTCATCCCAAAAATATTAGATTTTAAAAGTGGGACTATAACTCACTTTCGCAGATTTTTACTTCGTCGGGAAGTAAGACTTGGCCACTGGTCGATTCACGAACCTATAACAAATATGTACATATATATCAAAGTATGTTCAAAATATATTTACAACACTTTTAATACATTTTGATGTTTTAAGTTTATTAAGTCAGCTGTCCTCGTTAGTAACTTACAACTAGTTGTCCAACGTTAGATGTACAGAAAAAAAATTGATATATATTATCTTGAATCAATCCACGACCCAGTGTATACATGTCTCAGGCTAGATCACAACTCAAAGTATATATATTTTTGGAATCAACCTTAACCCTGTATAGCTAACTCCCACATTACTGCATATAGAGTGTCTATGGTTGTTCCAAATAATATATACACATGGGTCGATATGATATGTCAAAACATTTACATACGTGTCTATGGTATCCCAAGATTACATAATATATTAGAATACATGTATAATACAATATAAGTTAGGTAGGATATGATTAATGTAGATTTGTTACCAATTTTCACGTTGCTACAACAAGAAAAATTATCCAATCTTGTTTTACCCATAACTTCTTCATTTTAAATCCGTTTTGAGTGAATCAAATTGCTATGGTTTCATATTGAACTCTATTTTATGAATATACACAGAAAAATTATAGGTTTATAGTCGAAAATATAAGTTACAAGTTATTTTTGTAAAGGTAGTCATTTCAGTCGAAAGAACGACGTCTAGATGACCATTTTAGAAAACATACTTCCATTTTGAGTTTAACCATGATTTTTGGATATAGTTTCATGTTCATAAGAAAAATCATTTTCGCAGAAGAACAACTTTTAAATTAAAGTTTATGATAGTTTTTAATTAAATAACCCAAAACAGCCCGCGGTGTTACTACGACAGCGTATGTCCGGTTTTACAGTGTTCTTCGTGTTTCCATGTTTTAAATCATTAAGTTAGCATATCATATAGATATAGAACATGTATTTAGTTGATTTTAAAAGTCAAGTTAGAAGGATTAACTTTTGTTTGCGAACAAGTTTAGAATTAACTAAACTATGTTCTAGTGATTACAAGTTTAAACCTTCGAATAAGATATCTTTATATGTATGAATCGAATGATGTTATGAATATCATTACTACCTCAAGTTTTCTGAATAAAGCTAATGAAAATGAGAAAAATGGATCTAGCTTCAAAGGATCCTTGGATGGCTTGAAAGTTCTTGAAGCAGAATCATGACACGAAAACAAGTTCAAGTAAGATTTCCACTCGAAATAAGATTGTTATAGTTATAGAAATTGAATCAAAGTTTGAATATGAGTATTATCTTGTATTAGAAAGATATCTTACTGTAAATAAGAAATATTTCTTGAGGTTGGATGATCACTCTACAAGATTGGAAGTAAGCTAGCAAACTTGGAAGTATTCTTGATTTTATAAAACTGGAACTTGTAGAATTTATGAGGAACATTTAGAACTTGAAGATAGAACTTGAGAGAGATCAATTAGATGAAGAAAATTGAAGAATGAAAGTATTTTTAGGTGTTTTTGGTCGTTGGTGTATGGATTAGATATAAAGGATATGTAATTTTGTTTTCATGTAAATAAGTCATGAATGATTACTCATATTTTTGTAATTTTATGAGATATTTCATGCTAGTTGCCAAATGATGGTTCCCACATGTGTTAGGTGACTCACATGGGCTGCTAAGAGCTGATCATTGGAGTGTATATACCAATAGTACATACATCTAAAAGCTTTGTATTGTACGAGTACGAATACGGGTGCATACGAGTAGAATTGTTGATGAAACTGAACGAGGATGTAATTGTAAGCATTTTTGTTAAGTAGAAGTATTTTGATAAGTGTCTTGAAGTCTTTCAAAAGTGTATGAATACATATTAAAACACTACATGTATATACATTTTAACTGAGTCGTTAAGTCATCGTTAGTCGTTACATGTAAGTGTTGTTTTGAAACCTTTAGGTTAACGATCTTGTTAAATGTTGTTAACCCATTGTTTATTAAATCAAATGAGATGTTAAATTATTACATTATCATGATATCATGATGTATTAATATATCTTAATATGATATATATACATTAAATGTCGTTACAACGATAATCGTTACATATATGTCTCGTTTCAAAATCATTAAGTTAGTAGTCTTGTTTTTACATATATAGTTCATTGTTAATATACTTAATGATATGTTTACTTATAATATTATCATGTTAACTATATATATATCCATATATATGTCATCATATAGTTTTTACAAGTTTTAACGTTCGTGAATCGCCGGTCAACTTGGGTGGTCAATTGTCTATATGAAACCTATTTCAATTAATCAAGTCTTAACAAGTTTGATTGTTTAACATGTTGGAAACATTTAATCATGTAAATATCAATTTCATTTAATATATAAAAACATGGAAAAGTTCGGGTCACTACATAATCCCTGTCTATTTTACAGTATAAAAACAAAATGGACGTTAAGGGTAGACAACCGAATATTTTTGAAGATCTACCAGAGGATATGATTGAGGAAATCTTGTCTAGAGTCGGTCAGAATTCATCAGCACAATTAATTATGGCAAAATTAACTTGTCAAACATTTGAAAGACTTTCCAAAAATGCCTTAGTTTATAAAAGGTTTTCCTTTGATAGGTGGGGTATATCACATTGGGGAGACCGTAAGTTACGCCGTGTTTTCTTTAAAGCGTTAAATGCGGGGAACCCAAATGCAATTTTACACTACAGGTTAAGAACCTATTTTGACGCAACATATCCCAACATAGGATTTCGTGAATTAGAAAGAGCTTCTAACATGCAACATAAATAAGCATGTTATGCTTACGGGTCAGTGATGTTCGCTTCTTACCAAAGTGAGAAAAAGAACATCGGATTGCAACTTTTAAATAAAACCTTCCCACAAGTGACGGATTCAGTAGTTGGGGTGAGAAACAAGGTTTTTAGATTATTACGGGGCTGTTGGACATTATGAAACCCTCGTCCTTTTGACGACATTACAACATGCTGCCTAGCCAATGGTCATAACGGTTATTTTCCACAAGACCAAGGATGGGAAGTCGTCTTAGTAAAACTAGAATGCATGACTTGTTTCTGGACTTATGAATTACGTGTCTTTATTTCCTTTACTAAACAACTTGCGTATTAACTAGATTTATCTTCAAAACTGTCCTTTATCAAAGTGTACTATATTTCATGTTATATGTAATATAGCGAAGTTGTAAGTTTGAAGAATATTTGTATGTGATATATTATTATAATCAGTTTTTCATATGAAATTGTAGTAGTTGAATTGTATATTAGCTACTAAGTATGAACTTAACGGGTAGGTAGTACCCGAATTAAAAACTATAAAACGCTAATATGAAGAAAAAGCTTTTATAAATAAGTTCATACTATGCTACGAAATACTATTGATTACGAAATACTATTGACTACTCTTAAAATTCTATATGATTAACTTAATTCTTTTGGGCTATTTTTGAAGGAAATGGCACCGGCGACTCATCAGAATTTGAACATGAGCGAGGAAGACTTCCGTGTTTTCCTTGCAGCAAACATAGCCGCAGTACAGGCTGCGATGCAAAATAACAATAACTCTGGATCTAGCAGTGGAACTAATTTCACAAGAAATCGTGTAGGATGCTTCTACAAAGAATTCACTGCCTGCAAACCTTTGGAATTTGATGGAACTGAGGGTCCAATTGGATTGAAACGGCAGACTGAGAAGGTTGAATCGGTGTTTGCCATAAGTAAATGTACTGAAGAAGACAAAGTAAAGTACGCTACGCATACCTTCACAGGTACGGCGCTAACATGGTGGAATACCTATCTCGAGCAGCTAGGACAAGATGCTGCTTACGCACTACCGTGGTCAGCATTCAAGCAATTGATGAACGAGCAGTATCGTCCCAGAAACGAGGTCAACAAGCTCAAGGTAGAGCTTAGAGGATTACGAACGCAAGGTTTTGATATCACCACGTAAGAAAGACGATTCACCGAATTGTGCCTATTGTACCCCAGAACATTCGAAGACGAAGAAGAGAAGATCGAAGCATTTGTAAAAGGGTTAACGGAAAGGATTCAAGAAGATGTGAGTTCACACGAGCCCGCCTTCATACAAAAGGCAAGTCGAATGGCTCACAAATTAGTGAACCATATCGAAGGAAGGATTATGGAACAGACGACCGAAGAGGCTAACATGAAACAAGTCAAGAGAAAGTGGGAGGCAAACAATGACAAGAGTCACCAATACAACAACAATCACAACCACAATCGCAATAACTATCCCAATAACCGCAACATCAATCGCAACAACAACTTCAACAAACATCCCAACAACAACTACAATAATCGTCCCAATAACAATAACAACAACAACAACAATAATAATCAGAAACAGCAATGCCAAAGGTGGGAAGAGAATCACCCGGGGTTCTACACAACATTTTGCAACAGGTGTAAAAGAAATGGTCATAGTGCAACAAAGTGTGAGGTCTACGGACCAATGTATAACAGAACTAAAGGAACAAATAATGCCGGAACGAGTAATGTCGGAACAAGTAGTGTCGGAGCAAGTACGGCCAACGTAGTCTATTATAAATGTGGAAAACCGGGCCACATTATTAAAAATTGCCCAAATCAGGGGAATACTAATGGGCAGGGCCGCAGAAGAGTTTACAATATAAATACGACAGAAGCACAAGAAGACCTGGAGCTTGTTACGGGTACGTTTCTCATTGACAATAAATCTGCTTATGTTTTATTTGATTCGGGTGCGGATAGAAGCTATATGAGTAGAGATTTTTGTGCTAAACTAAGTTGTTCACCGACGCCCTTGGATAATAAATTTTTACTCGAATTAGTAAATGGTAAATTAATTACAGCAGATAATATATGTCAGAATCGTGAAATTAAACTGGTTAGCAAAACATTTAAGATTGACTTGATACCAGTAGAGTTAGGGAGTTTTGATGTGATAATCGGTATGGACTGGCTGAAAGAAGTGAACGTAGAGATCGTTTGTTACAAAAATGCAATTCGCATTATACGAGAAAAAGGAAAACCCTTAATGGTTTACGGAGAAAAGGGCAATAAGAAGTTAAATCTTATTAGTAACTTGAAGGCACAAAAACTAATAAGAAAAGGTTGCTATGATGTGCTAGCACACGTCGAGAAAGTCAATTCCGAAGAAAAGAACATCAATGATGTTCCCGTCGCAAAAGAATTTCACGATGTATTTCCGAAAGAATTACCGGGACTACCTCCACACCGATCCGTTGAATTTCAAATAGTCCTTGTACCGGGAGCTGCACCAATAGCTCGTGCTCCATACAGACTCGCACCTAGCGAAATGAAGGAACTTCAGAGCCAATTACAAGAACTTTTAGAGCATGGTTTCATTCGACCAAGCACATCACCGTGGGGAGCTCCTGTTTTGTTTGTCAAGAAGAAGGATAGTACATTTAGGTTATGTATCGACTACCGAGAGTTGAACAAACTTACCATCAAGAACCGCTACCCACTACCGAGAATCGACGACTTATTTGATCAACTACAAGGCTCGTCAGTTTATTCGAAGATCGATTTACGTTCTGAATATCATCAAATGCGGGTGAAGGAGGATGATATTCCAAAGACTGCTTTTAGGACGCGTTACGGTCATTACGAGTTTATGTCATTACGCGTTACGGTCATAGACCTCATGAACCGAGTGTGTGGGCCATATCTTGACAAGTTTGTCATTGTTTTCATCGATGACATACTTATTTACTCGAAGAATGATCAAGAGCACGAAGAACATTTGAGAAAAGTGCTAGAGTTGCTGAGAAAAGAAAAACTATCCGCTAAGTTTTCAAAGTGTGCATTTTGGTTGGAAGAAGTTCAATTCATCGGTCAATAGTGAACAAAGAAGGTATTCAGGTGGATCCAGCAAAGATTGAAACCATTGAAAAGTGGGAAACCCCGAAAACTCCGAAACACATACGCCAGTTTTTAGGACTAGCTGGTTACTACAGAAGGTTCATCCAAGACTTTTCCAAAATAGCAAAACCCTTGACTGCATTAACGCATAAAGGGAAGAAATTTGAATGGAAGGATGAACAAGAGAAAGCGTTTCAGTTATTGAAGAAAAAGTTAACTACGGCACCTATATTGTCATTACCTGAAGGGAATTATGATTTTGTGATATATTGTGACGCCTCAAAGAAAGGTCTCGGTTGTGTATTAATGCAACGAACGAAAGTAATTACTTATGCGTCTAGACAATTGAAGATTCACGAACAGAATTATACGACGCATGATTTGGAATTAGGCGCGGTTATTTTTGCATTAAAGACTTAGAGGCACTACTTATATGGGGTCAAAAGTATTATATATACCGACCACAAAAGTCTTCAACACATATTTAATCAGAAACAACTGAATATGAGGCAGCGTAGGTGGATTGAATTGTTGAATGATTACGACTTTGAGATTCGTTACCACCCGGGGAAGGAAAATGTGGTAGCCGACGCCTTGAGCAGAAAGGACAGCGAACCCATTCGAGTAAAAGCTATGAATATAATTATTCGTACTAACCTTACTACTCAAATAAAGGAGGCGCAGCAGGGAGTTGTAAAAGAAGGAAAGTTGAAGAATGAATTACCCAAAGGATCGGAGAAACATCTTAATATTTGGGAAGACAGAACCCGGTATAGGGCTGAAAGAATTTGGGTACCAAAGTTTGGAGATGTGAGAGAAAAGGTACTTAAGGAAGCACATAAAACCAGATACTCAATACATCCTGGAACGGGGAAGATGTACAAGGATCTCAAGAAATATTTTTGGTGGCCAGGTATGAAAGCCGATGTTGCTAAATGCATAGGGGAATGTTTGACGTATTCTAAGGTCAAAGTTGAGCATCAGAAACCATCAGGTCTACTTCAACTACCCGAAATCCCGGAATGGAAATGGGAAAACATTACCATGGATTTCATCACTAAATTGCCAAGGACTGCAAGTGGTTTTGATACTATTTGGGTAATAGTTGATCGTCTCACCAAATCAGCACACTTCCTGCCAATAAGAGAAGATGACAAGATGGAGAAGTTAGCACGACTGTATTTGAAGGAAGTCGTCTCCAGACATGGAATACCAATCTCTATTATCTCTGATAGGGATGGCAGATTTATTTCAAGATTCTGGCAGACATTACAGCAAGCATTAGGAACTCGTCTAGACATGAGTACTGCCTATCATCCACAAACTGATGGGCAGAGCGAAAGGACGATACAAACGCTTGAAGACATGCTACGATCATGTGTTATTGATTTCAAAAAGAGTAGGGATCGACATCTACCGTTAGCAGAATTTTCCTACAACAACAGCTATCATTCAAGCATTGAGATGGCGCCGTTTGAAGCACTTTATGGTAGAAAGTGCAGGTCTCCGATTTGTTGGAGTGAAGTGGGGGATAGACAGATTACGGGTCCAGAGATAATACAAGAAACTACCGAGAAGATCATCCAAATTCAACAACGGTTAAAAACCGCCCAAAGTCGACAAAGGAGTTACGCTGACATTAAAAGAAAAGATATAGAATTTGAAATTGGAGAAATGGTCATGCTTAAAGTTGCACCTTGGAAAGGCGTTGTTCGATTTGGTAAACGAGGGAAATTAAATCCAAGGTATATTGGACCATTCAAGGTTATTGATCGTGTCGGACCAGTATCTTACCGACTTAAGTTACCTCAACAACTCGCGGCTGTACATAACACTTTCCACGTCTCGAATTTGAAGAAATGTTTTGCTAAAGAAGATCTCACTATTCCGTTAGAGGAAATCCAAATCAACGAAAAACTTCAATTCATCGAAGAACCCGTCGAAATAATGGATCGTGAGGTTAAAAGACTTAAGCAAAACAAGATACCAATTGTTAAGGTTTGATGGAATGCTCGTAGAGGACCCGAGTTCACCTAGGAATGAGAAGATCGGATGAAAAAGAAATACCCGCACTTATTTCCAGAAGATACGTCAACACCTCCAACTGCTTAAAATTTTAGGACAAAATTTATTTAACGGGTAGGTACTGTAGTGACCCGAACTTTTCCAAGTTTATATATATTAAATGAAATTGATATTTATATGATTAAGTGTTTCCAACATGTTAAGCAATCAAACTTGTTAAGACTTGATTAATTGAAATAGGTTTTATATAGACAATTGACCACCCAAGTTGACCGGTGATTCACGAACGTTAATACTTGTAAAAACTATATGATGTCATATATAGGTAAAACAAGACTACTAACTTAAGAATTTCGAAACGAGACATATATGTAACGATTATCGTTGTAAGAACATTTAACTGTATATATATCATACTAAGATATATTAATATATCATAATATCATGATAATGTAATAATTTAACATCTCTTTAGATATAATAAACAATGGGTTAACAACATTTAACAAGATCGTTAACCTAAAGGTTTCAAAACAACATTTACATGTAACGACTAACGATGACTTAACGACTCAGTTAAAATGTATATACATGTAGTGTTTTAATATGTATTCATACACTTTTGAAAGACTTCAAGACACTTATCAAAATACTTCTACTTAACAAAAATGCTTACAATTACATCCTCGTTCAGTTTCATCAACAATTCTACTCGTATGCATCCGTATTCGTACTCGTACAATACACAGCTTCTAAATGTACGTACTATTGGTATATACACTCCAATGATCAGCTCTTAGCAGCCCATGTGAGTCACCTAACACATGTGGGAACCATCATTTGGAAACTAGCATGAAATATCTCATAAAATTACAAAAATATTAGTAATCATTCATGACTTATTTACATGTAAACAAAATTACACATCCTTTATATCTAATCCATATACCAACGACCAAAAACACCTACAAACACTTTAATTCTTCAATTTTATTCATCTAGTTGATCTCTCTCAAGTTCTATCTTCAAGTTCTAAGTGTTCTTCATAAATTCTATAAGTTCTAGTTTTATAAAATCAAGAATACTTCCAAGTTTGCTAGCTTACTTCCAATCTTGTAAAGTGATCATCCAACCTCAAGAAATCTTTCTTATTACAGTAAGATATCTTTCTAATACAAGGTAATACTCATATTCAAACTTTGGTTCAATTTCTGTAACTATAACAATCTTATTTCGAGTGATGATCTTACTTGAACTTGTTTTCGTGTCATGATTCTGCTTCAAGAACTTTCAAGCCATCCAAGGATCCTTTGAAGCTAGATTCATTTGTCCCTTTTCTAGTAGGTTTATCCACAAAACTTGAGGTAGTAATGATGTTCATAACATCATTCGATTCATACATATAAAGCTATCTTATTCGAAGGTTTAAACTTGAAATCACTAGAACATAGTTTAGTTAATTCTAAACTTGTTCACAAACAAAAGTTAATCCTTCTAACTTGAATTTTAAAATTAACTAGACACATGTTCTATATCTATATGATATCCTAACTTAATGATTTAAAACCTGAAAACACGAAAAACACCGTAAAACTGGATATACGCCGTCGTAGTAACACCGCGGGCTGTTTTGGGTTAGTTAATTAAAAACTATGATAAACTTTGATTTAAAAGGTGTTCTTCTGGGAAAATAATTTTTCTTATGAACATGAAACTATATCCAAAAATCATGGTTAAACTCAAAGTGGAAGTATATTTTTCAAAATGGTCATCTAGACGTCGTTCTTTCGACTGAAATGACTACCTTTACAAAAATGACTTGTAACCTGTATTTCCGACTATAAAATTATACTTTTTCTGTATAGATTCATAAACTTAAGTTCAATATGAAACCATAGCAATTGGATTCACTCAAAACGGATTTAAAACGAATAAGTTATGGGTAAAACAAGATTGGATATTTTTACTTGTTGTAGCTACGTGAAAATTGGTAACAAATCTATATTAATCATATCCTAGCTAACTTGTATTGTATTATACATGTATTCTAATATATTATGTAATCTTGGGATACCATAGACACGTATGCAAATGTTTTGACATATCATATAGACCCATCTATATATATTATTTGGAACAACTATAGACACTCTATATGCAGTAATGTTGGAGTAAGCTATACAGGGTTGAGGTTGATTCTAAAAATATATATACTTTGAGTTGTGATCTAGCCTGAGACGTGTATACACTGGGTCGTGGATTGATTCAAGATAATATATATGTATCGATTTATTTCTGTACATCTAATTGTGGACAACTACTTATAGGTTACTAACGAGGACAGCTGACTTAATAAACTTAAAACATTAAAACGTATTAAAAATGTTGTAAATATATTTTGAACATACTTTGATATATATGTACATATTTTTTATAGGTTCGTGAATCGACCAGTGACCAAGTCTTACTTCCCGACGAAGTAAAAATCTGTGAAAGTGAGTTATAGTCCCACTTTTAAAATCTAATATTTTTGGGATGAGAATACATGCAGCTTTATAAATGTTTTACAAAATAGACACAAGTACATGAAACTACTTTCTATGGTTGAATGATCGAAGCCGAATATGCCCCCTTTTACTTGGTAGCCTAAGTGTAACATCCCACGTTTTTCCGTTAAATTTAATTTTAACACCGTCTTTTTTTTTAAAACATAATCTTTCGTATTTAAATTAATAGTTTCCGTGAGTAACGTTCATTGTATTCCCGCTATTTAATTTTGACATCACCCGTTTACTCGAGCGTTTTAAAAATATTCGTTTGGTTAATTCCCGCACCCGACTACAAACATGAGGGACCTAAGTTGACAAGTGGGCAAAGTGGTGACTAGGTCAACTAGTCAACCACTTCACCTCCTCCATCCATTTCCATCCATCTCCCTCATCTCTCTTTCTCTCTAGCAAGAACACACACACACAACACCCAATTCAATCATTCATCATCTAAATTCGATTTAGGAGGCTTACAACAAAACAAATTACATATTTGGAATCCTCTCTTCATCCTCTACAATTTGATACCAACTTCATCTCGTTTGGGTAACATTTCTAAAACTCTAGATTTCTCTAAATTCGTGTTTTTGATTTGAAATGGTGTTAGTTAGTGTCTATGGCTCAAGTCTAACATGAATATATGTTTGGTTTGCTCGATTTGTTGTTTTTGGAGTAACTAGCATGAACTTGAAATGGGTTTGCTTAATCCTTGATTTTGGATGAGTTAATGTTGTTAGATTGTTAAAGTGCATGTTTTAATTGTGTTACTAGTATCACTAGCTTCGTTTTGATGCGTAGGTTGATTAAGAAAACTTCAAAAACATGAATATTGATTTTGTGATGTTTGACTAGGGTTTGATAGTTCTTGACATGAACTTTTGATGCTTGAATGCCATGGAATGTTAATTGTTAGTGATTAGTTGTAATGTATGCTTAATTACCTTCGAAACGGCATATCGTATGTGTAAATTGGATTCCCGAAACTTAAAATGCAATTGATGAACTTGAAACTTTGAAAATGGACTTTTAAACGATCACTTGACGAGAAATCGGTTATGGAAAATGTTGTTTTTGTTTGATGAAACATGTTTAGTTGTGTTCCTTGTCAAAAGAGCTTTCCAACGGTATAAGATACGCTTCCTAATTGTTTACGGTTTGAGTTTTGCGTTTGTTTGAAATTTTACCAAGCCTTGAACAAGTGAAACAGGCCAGGGACCAGGCCACCGCCATTGTCGCGCCGCGGAGCAATTTGTCGCGCCGTGGCCCAAAGGGTGATTTTAGAACATGTTTTTCAAGCTTTCTGACCTTCAACATAGGCATTTGTCGCGCCGCGGAGCAATTTGTCGCGCCGTGACAATTGCCTGTTTCATCCGAACTTCAGCAAACTTGTTTTGGCCATAACTTTTTGACCGTAACTCCGTTTTCGATGAATCAAATATCGTTGGAAACATAATAAGATTTCCTTTCTAATGGTAAGGTTTTGAAATGTCAACTCAAATTTATTACAATCGTTCTAACATGCTTTTATACTTGATTCTTGCATGAAACTTGACAACGTGATTCACATGCTATACTATTCGAGTCGTAACGAGCCATAGGACTAATTGAACACATTTCACCCGACCTTGTGTCGTAACCGGTTAATTGATATAACTTACTTGTTTAGGTCAAGGCTAAGCAACTTTCATGCACACGTTTACTTGTTGAAGTACTTTTATACTCGTGCACTCAAGGTGAGATCATAGTCCCACTTTTTAATCACTTTTATTCTTTACGTCGTGGGATGAGAAATACATACATTTCATACTTAATTACTTTTCATGCTTTTACATTGTGAACAAATACGAATACAAAGATGCATACGAGTTTGAACAAAAGTCCTCAATCCAATTATCATTAGTTCCACTTGCAAGGTGTAAGTGTAAGCGTGTAATTATGTTGTGTGGCCATACGGGTTTAACAAACCCTCATTCAGACGGTTCGCTACCGTTAGTGAATGAAATATAATTTCAACAATGTATAGTGTAAGTTCTAACACTAAATTCAAAATTCAGAGGGAAGATTCGGTTAAGCCTTGATAATTGGGTGCTCGTGATACAATTACTATTTTGGAATGTGAATGATTCTGGTTGAGCAATTCTTAAAGAACCTTGTGGTTCAATACAATTTACTTACTAAACCTATGATTTCACCAACGTTTTTCGTTGACAGATTTCTATGTTTTTCTCAGGTCTTGCACGATATGTGATACATGCTTCCGCTCATTATTTGATACTTGCATTGGATGTCGAGTATACATGCATTTCATGGAGCGTCTTTTGACTTTACTTTAAACCGTGTCGCCTAGATTTCAATCGTATCTATAACGTTGTAACTTAACTTTTGGTTGAACAATTCTTGTAAACTTTGAAACAACCTTTATTTTGAAATGAAGGCGACATATTTTGGTCAAACGTTATCTTAAAGACTTATAATCAGGTAATGGGACCCACGTAGCCGACGCCGTCACTTGACGATTTGTCGGGGTCGCTACAGGTGGTATCAGAGCTTTGGTTGTAGGGATTTAGAGTTCATTTGTGTCCACCCCGAGTCATAGGGTACATAGGTGAATCTAGACTACAACCGGCATATAGACTGCAGTAGGAATTACTTGACTATTTGTGCATTTATACTCGAACTCTTCTAT
Source organism: Rutidosis leptorrhynchoides (assembly GCF_046630445.1). NCBI lineage: Eukaryota > Viridiplantae > Streptophyta > Magnoliopsida > Asterales > Asteraceae > Rutidosis > Rutidosis leptorrhynchoides. The sequence continues at coordinate 332,153,560 of NC_092337.1, forward strand.
CATATCTAACTCGTATTCGATCTTGATCTTACGTTGATAAATTTTGTTGACGCGCCACCTTGACTTTATGAAGTAATGTTAAATGCACATGAGAATCAGGGTAATATAATTTCCGGGATTATATTACGGTGATTCACATGGACGTTCCGACATTATGACATAAAGAATTTAGGGCGAGTCAAGGAAAATTTTCTCTCTATCCTTATTCCATACTCCGGTTAGTATTGTTGAAAATACTAACCAACGATATTCTTGTGTCATGAAGGAACAATGGCTCGTCGACGCGCTCCTCCCGAAACTCCCGAACAAGCCCTCCAACGCATGATAGCCGCCGCCATAGGTGCGGCTATGGCTAGTACCTCCTCCGACATCAATAACAACCACAACCACAACAACCATGGAGCCGGAAATTCAAACGAGGGTTGCTCCTACAAAACTTTCATGGGGTGCAAACCTCACACCTTCGATGGGACCGGAGGACCGGTTGTGCTCACCCGATGGTTTGAGCAAACAGAAGCCGTTTTTAGCATAAGCGGTTGTCGGGACCAAGACAAAGTCAAATATTCCACCCACACTTTTGCCGGTATCGCCCTCACATGGTGGAATACGTATGTGCTGTCGGTGGGTATCGATGAAGCCCACACACTCTCATGGGCCGACTTAAAGAAAAAGATGATCACCGAATACTTCCCGCGCGAAGAGACCCGTAAGCTCGAACACGAACTAAGAACTTTAAAAGCGATCGGGAATGACCTAAAGGCATATAATCAACGATTCTCCGAACTTGCTTTGATGTGTCCAAATCTTGTGAACCCCGAATCTTTAAGGGTTGAACTTTACATGGATGGTCTCCCCAAGAGCATCAAACAAGGAGTAATGTCATCCAAACCCGCTAACCACCAAGAGGCTTTGAATATGGCCCGCCAATTGATTGAAACAGTGGACGAAATTGAAGTGCCGGCACCTAAAGCCGAGGATAAATCGGGTGACAACAAAAGAAAATGGGAAGCCCCCCAATCAAGCAATTACAACAACCCCGCCAAGAAGCCCTTCATCCCCAACGACAAGAAAGGTTATACCGGACACCTACCGTATTGTAACGAGTGCTACAAACATCATTTAGGTGAATGTGGCAAACCTTTTTGCTTGAAGTGTCAAAGAAGTGGCCATGTAGCCCACGATTGTAGGAATACCGCTCCCGTCGCTCAAAAGGAGCCCAATGCACCCAAGACGGGTGTTTGTTTTGAATGTGGCCAACCGGGTCATTTTAGGAGTGCGTGCCCAAACAAGAAAATCAACCCCAACGCACGCCGTTGAACTTTCAACATCGACACCTAGGATGCCCGAGACGACGATGGACTAGTCACGGGTACGTTTCTTCACAACAAACAGTATATTTCATACTTATTCGATTCGGTTACCGCTAGACGTATTACAACCGAGGCTTTGACTTGTACTCTTTACATTCCACCTTTTTCCCCTAGATACTACTTAGGCAATTTAAGCGACCAATGGATAAATATTGTGAGCCTATAAATTTTATTGGAGGATATACGTTAAGAATTATGACTTGACGCCTATAGAACTAGGGAGCTCGAAACCTATTTGTTAAGGAGAAATTTTTCCCCTACGATTATGTATAGAATATTGTGAACTAAGTAATTTTCGGTTGGGAACCGATACCCTCTTCCTCGTATCCACAATTTGGGGGTTAAGGGAGACGAGTTTTCCGAACTCGCAACGTTAGTTGTAAATCTCTCTTAGTACCATTCGATTTATTTAGGACTCTGTCCGTATTCATGAACCTCCTAAACCACGTATGCAAACTTATCTAGACAAATCTGTTATCGTATTTATAGATGACATCTTAACTCATTCAAGTAAAGAAGGAAAACGAACAACCTCACCATCTTAGTCTCGAACTTTTGAGAAAAGAGCAACTCTATACCAAATTCTCCGAGTGAGAATTTCTGTTAAACGAAGTCAAATTTTCTAGACCATGATGTTAATGGTCAAGGCATTACAATCAATCTCGAAATCAAGCCACACGTAATCATGAAACTCTCTCAACTCAGACTTGTATTCGTAAAATCCTAGATCTCGTCTATTTTTACCGAAGATTCATTCCTGACTTTTCTCGTGTTACACGACTTTTAAACTCGTTAACTCACTAAGGAAAACTTTAAACCTCTTCATGTCTGAGCCTTGAATGTGATTCTTCACACCAACCTTCCTAGCTAAATGCGTATAGCACTAGATGGAACTCAAACATGGAAATATTTCTACTTGAACGCCGAAAGGCATACTCTCTCGTCTCAAAAATCAACATAACTAAAAATTCGTTATTTTGCACGAAGAATTCGAATACTAAATTGTGGATCCGATCAATTTTCTCGTCATCCCGTACCACACTACCTACCTCTGTTATTTCACCGTCACCGTCTGATATTACTGGGATTTAAGATAACACACAATCCAACGATACTTCACTCTTCTTTGACGTAACGCCCTTGTGTTTCTGATAATCGGTCAACTATTATTCAACCCCGAACTATACAACTACGTGTACTACCTCGTTTCTCTTTCAGACTTCAACTTTTGACAACTAGAGGCACGTTATGGCAACCTCGAGATGTAAACTCATCCTATTCTAAGTCCTCATTTCACTACTATCTTTACCGTTCGCATTTCCGTTTAAAGAAACTCCTTGTAACATTCCTCCATGGATAGAGAAACTCCTCATATTACATAAGTATTCGCCACGAGGGTGAATAGTCCTAACGAACATTTTTTTTCGAACCCTAACTGACTCGTTCAAACATATCTTAAGAGATTCTATTCCAACACGGTGTATCTTTGTTAATTATCCCGTATCGAAATACTCGTTTCACTTCTAGTTTTACAAGAAGCCTCGGGACCGCGTTTAGACATGAGTACCGCGTACCATCCACAACCCGACGGACCGAACAAACATGTGATTTAAACCTTGGAAACCATAATACAAGTTTGTATTACCAACTTCAAATTTACTTGAGAAAAGTATTTTCCTTTAACCGAATCCTCGTACTACAATGATTTTCATTCAAGTTTTAACGTCACTCCTTTTGAAACCACATGTGACCGGAAACGTCATTCTCCCTTGTCGAACCAAGTAAACGATGATCAATTCACCGGGGCCGAGGTTGTTCATGAGCAACCGAGGAAATTTATTCATATTCAGGTAAAACCCTACGCGACTCGTAATCACCAAGATCTACGCCGATGTTAGACGTAAACATTTCAAATTCCACGTGGGAAACCGCGTCACGTTAAGAGTCGCACCTTGGAAAGGTGCAATCCGTTTCGGGAAACGTAGGAAGCTAAATCCGCGATATTTTGATCCTTTAAATTCTTGGGGTGTTTCGGACCCGTCGCTAGCCGTTTAGACTTTTCCGACTCATTTTGGGTCTCCGTTTATCCTACATTCGATGTATCAACTCAAAGACGTGTTTTGCGAAACGAGAACTTGTTATCTCCTTTGATGAACTCACTATCGACGATAACCCTCACTTCCTAGGAGGACCAGTTGAAACCATAAATCGTGAAGCCAAACCTTAAAACATCGTATGATCCCGACCGTCAAAATTCGTTGAAATACCCTAGAACGTACTTCTCCCTCACTCGTAGAATTGGCAACGCAAGGTCTCGAGGAAGATTCAACAACTACTACTTCCAACTAAATTTCGGGACGAAATTTCTTTTGAGGTGTGGATAATGTAACATCCCGCGTTTTTCCGTTAAATTTAATTTTAACACCGTCTTTTTTTTTAAAACATAATCTTTCGTATTTAAATTAATAGTTTCCGTGAGTAACGTTCATTGTATTCCCGCTATTTAATTTTGACATCACCCGTTTACTCGAGCGTTTTAAAAATATTCGTTTGGTTAATTCCCGCACCCGACTACAAACATGAGGGACCTAAGTTGACAAGTGGGCAAAGTGGTGACTAGGTCAACTAGTCAACCACTTCACCTCCTCCATCCATTTCCATCCATCTCCCTCATCTCTCTTTCTCTCTAGCAAGAACACACACACACAACACCCAATTCAATCATTCATCATCTAAATTCGATTTAGGAGGCTTACAACAAAACAAATTACATATTTGGAATCCTCTCTTCATCCTCTACAATTTGATACCAACTTCATCTCGTTTGGGTAACATTTCTAAAACTCTAGATTTCTCTAAATTCGTGTTTTTGATTTGAAATGGTGTTAGTTAGTGTCTATGGCTCAAGTCTAACATGAATATATGTTTGGTTTGCTCGATTTGTTGTTTTTGGAGTAACTAGCATGAACTTGAAATGGGTTTGCTTAATCCTTGATTTTGGATGATTTAATGTTGTTAGATTGTTAAAGTGCATGTTTTAGTTGTGTTACTAGTATCACTAGCTTCGTTTTGATGCGTAGGTTGATTAAGAAAACTTCAAAAACATGAATATTGATTTTGTGATGTTTGACTAGGGTTTGATAGTTCTTGACATGAACTTTTGATGCTTGAATGCCATGGAATGTTAATTGTTAGTGATTAGTTGTAATGTATGCTTAATTACCTTCGAAACGGCATATCGTATGTGTAAATTGGATTCCCGAAACTTAAAATGCAATTGATGAACTTGAAACTTTGAAAATGGACTTTTAAACGATCACTTGACGAGAAATCGGTTATGGAAAATGTTGTTTTTGTTTGATGAAACATGTTTAGTTGTGTTCCTTGTCAAAAGAGCTTTCCAACGGTATAAGATACGCTTCCTAATTGTTTACGGTTTGAGTTTTGCGTTTGTTTGAAATTTTACCAAGCCTTGAACAAGTGAAACAGGCCAGGGACCAGGCCACGGCCATTGTCGCGCCGCGGAGCAATTTGTCGCGCCGTGGCCCAAAGGGTGATTTTAGAACATGTTTTTCAAGCTTTCTGACCTTCAACATAGGCATTTGTCGCGCCGCGGAGCAATTTGTCGCGCCGTGACAATTGCCTGTTTCATCCGAACTTCAGCAAACTTGTTTTGGCCATAACTTTTTGACCGTAACTCCGTTTTTGATGAATCAAATATCGTTGGAAACGTAATAAGATTTCCTTTCTAATGGTAAGATTTTGAAATGTCAACTCAAACTTTATTACAATCGTTCTAACATGCTTTTATACTTGATTCTTGCATGAAACTTGACAACGTGATTCACATGCTATACTATTCGAGTCGTAACGAGCCATAGGACTAATTGAACACATTTCACCCGACCTTGTGTCGTAACCGGTTAATTGATATAACTTACTTGTTTAGGTCAAGGCTAAGCAACTTTCATGCACACGTTTACTTGTTGAAGTACTTTTATACTCGTGCACTCAAGGTGAGATCATAGTCCCACTTTTTAATCACTTTTATTCTTTACGTCGTGGGCTGAGAAATACATACATTTCATACTTAATTACTTTTCATGCTTTTACATTGTGAACAAATACGAATACAAAGATGCATACGAGTTTGAACAAAAGTCCTCAATCCAATTATCATTAGTTCCACTTGCAAGGTGTAAGTGTAAGCGTGTAATTATGTTGTGTGGCCATACGGGTTTAACAAACCCTCATTCAGACGGTTCGCTACCGTTAGTGAATGAAATATAATTTCAACAATGTATAGTGTAAGTTCTAACACTAAATTCAAAATTCAGAGGGAAGATTCGGTTAAGCCTTGATAATTGGGTGCTCGTGATACAATTACTATTTTGGAATGTGAATGATTCTGGTTGAGCAATTCTTAAAGAACCTTGTGGTTCAATACAATTTACTTACTAAACCTATGATTTCACCAACGTTTTTCGTTGACAGATTTCTATGTTTTTCTCAGGTCTTGCACGATATGTGATACATGCTTCCGCTCATTATTTGATACTTGCATTGGATGTCGAGTATACATGCATTTCATGGAGCGTCTTTTGACTTTACTTTAAACCGTGTCGCCTAGATTTCAATCGTATCTATAACGTTGTAACTTAACTTTTGGTTGAACAATTCTTGTAAACTTTGAAACAACCTTTATTTTGAAATGAAGGCGACATATTTTGGTCAAACGTTATCTTAAAGACTTATAATCAGGTAATGGGACCCACGTAGCCGACGCCGTCACTTGACGATTTGTCGGGGTCGCTACACTAAGAATTAGGGAACATCACTAATTTTGAGAATTAGTGCACGCCTAATTGACGTGAATCCTAAAGATAGATCTATTAGGCCTAACAAACCCCATCCAAAGTACCGAATACTTTAGTACTTCGAATTTTATATCATGTCCGATGGATGTCCCGGAATGATGGGGATATTCTTATATGCATCTTGTTAATATCGGTTATCAAGTGTTCACCATATGAATGATTTTTACCTCTATGTATGGGATGTATATTGAAATATGAAATCTTGTGGTCTATTATTATGATTTGATAATATATAGATTAAACCTATAACTCACCAACATTTTTGTTGACGTTTTAAGCATGTTTATTCTTAGGTGATTATTAAGATCTTCCGCCGTTGCATACTAAAATAAGGAAAAGATTTGGAGTCCATGCTTGTATGATATAATGTAAAAACTGCATTCAAGAAACTTATTTTTGATGTAATATATTCTTATTGTAAACCATTATGTAATGGTCGTGTGTAAACGGTATATTATAGATTATCATTAGTTGATAATCTACGTAATGCTTTTTAAACCTTTATAGATAAAATAAAGGTTATGGTTGTTTTAAAAATGAATGCAGTCTTTGAAAAACGTCTCATATAGAGGTCAAAACCTCGTGACGAAATCAATTAATATGGAACGTTTATAATCAATATGAACGGGACATTTAAAATGTACTCCATTTTCATGATCACATTAAACGTGTCACTATAGTTAATCTTTCCCATGCTATACTCACTATGATATCCACCCCAAAATGAACCATTACTCTCCTCAATAACGACATCCTCTGGAATAAGTGTGGACTCGCTCTGAATCTCAACTATGGAATGGGACTCAACCTATAACTTCAATTCCTTCAATTCTTCATTTGTAGGCTTATAACCATTAGCAATGAGAACAGCCAACAAACCTTCTTCATCAACCATATCAACCTCTTCCTCACCAATAAATGAACTAGTATGTAAATCCTGCAATTCTGGGAACTCCATCAATAACTCGGAATGTGTGTCTATAGGGATAGGCTCTTGATCAACTTCATTAATCATCATATCATCCCCAATACCCGTACACTCTTGCTCACTCGGAACATGAACCAACACCCGATTTAGGTTGCTTATCTGTCGCTCTAAATTCTTAATGGATAGCTCCTGATCTCTAAACATTTGTGCATACCTCTCGTTATTTTGTGTTTGAGATGCAATAAACTCTGTTTGAGTGGCAATAAATTTACACATCATATCCTCTAAGTTGGAATTTTGATCATTTAGTTCAACAACATCCTCTACAATTTCATTCCCAAAACTCGTGGTTACAACGCTTAGTTGCTCATCCTGAAGACCATATAACCATCTACAACTTTGATTCAGGTTCTCACGGGATGCCTGCATCTCTTTGTTCATTTGATCATAAAATCGGCTACTTTCTTCATTTAATCTCACCATCTTGTTAATTTCATCGTCTAAATGGCTCCAACAATTAAGCATCTTCCTGCAACTGACAAAAACTAGAAAAGAATAAAAGCACCGACACGCTACAATGTAAAATAAAATAAGACAGAAAGTAAAACTAAATCTAAAATAACACTACTGAAAGCAAATAGACTCAAATAAATCACAAATAGCAAACAATCTCAAATTGACACACAACTGTCCCCGGCAGCGACGCCAAAAACTTGGTGTGTGAAATCGCGTCTATAATTTATATAATGGGAAATACCGGTTAAAAGGATTACTACACACTAATGGGCAGTGTACCCGATCATGCAATAGTATAAAGTTGGTAAATCCGTATTCGTTCCAAGGACAGTTTAGACGTGAAAATTAAGATTGTAACTAATGGAAATAAACTAAGTTAATCTAGAAAATGGAAATTACGAGATAATAGTTTTGGTGGGTATTTAACGATTAGTCAAATCAAAGATAGCTTTAATTAATAACAAGAAAGAACAATATTTTTGGTATTTTAGAATTTAAGCTTTAAAGCAAACAAACAAGTAAAAATAAGATAGTTTAAATCAAATAGGAAAAATGAATGTTCGTCTAGACTCTTTACACCTAGTCTTGGATGCATTTAGTTTAAGCCCTAGTTATTATCTAACCTATGCGAATTATTTAATCGGTTCACCTGGAATTCCCCAGCGCAAACACTTCAATTAAAATTACACGACACGGAATTCCCCGTAGCCTAAGACCTCCTAATCGTGACCAAATATTTCAACTGAGATGAAGACTTGAATCGCAATCACACCAACTCTCGTTGTGTGTAATTCACCCCTATTTCGTCTAGCCTTTTGAATTCAATTTACTCTCGTCTCCGAGTAAGCAAACAACTAATTAAGACAAACCAATTATAAATTTATGCATTAAATTATTGAACTCTCGTCCTATCAAACAAATACACAACCAATTGAATCGAAAAGTCTAGCTTTAATAAGAATCGTTCTTTAATCCAAACGTCAAATCATCATAAATAAAACGAATAACTGTTAACTAGCATCCAAAACATAGGTTTATAAGTCTAGACAAACATTAAAATAACTAGCCAATAACCATGGCAACAAAAGAAATCAAAGTAATAAATAATAGAGAAAACATTGTTGGATAAGTAAGAATCAACCTAACACAATCGCTTGAATTGATCCTTGATAGCGGAATGATTGGGGCGTTAGAATAGCCTTGGAATTCCCCAAAAGTACCCAAAAATCGCCCCAAGTGCTCAGAAAATCGGCTGACAAAAAGTGATTAAAAGTTAGGGTTGTATTTCCCTATTTATACCCTGAAAAACCGACCCAGATGCGACCCGCGCCGCGGGCTCACCAGCCGCTCCGCGGCTTAAAACTAGCCAGCACTCCAACCATTATCAATATGCTCGACCCTCAATTTCAGTTATAACCCGCGCCGCGGGCTCCCCAGCCGCGCCGCGGCTTAATACAAGCACATAAATTTCTTCATTTTTCTCCATAAAAATGCCTAAAACCACATCGCTTCATCATATTAAGGTACCTCTGATAAAGTAACATAAAACATACCTCCAAATGATCAAAAATGCGTATAAAAGATCTTCTCGGCTCTCGAATCATAATCTTCCCAAATTATCGCGAATAAAACTCAAAACCGTATCCAAATGGACTAAAAATGACGGATATTACCATGATAAATATATGAGAAATGCGCAATATCAAGCATGCTCTCCTATTTCCTCTTTGGTAGCTATTTGCAGGAACACCCCAATTCAGTTTGGCACCACTATTTGATTAAACAAATAGAATGTTGTGTTCCCTAGGTGTTGACAAAGTATAACCCATGTCTGTACATGCATTAAACTTCTGCATTCCCACGTGGTCTTGTAAGGTCACTTGTCAGCCGCTGACGCGTGTCCTTTTCCATTCAACTTTATCTTTGACTTCTGTTGAATAGTACCATTGATGTAGACCACTCAAGAAACTACTATGCTTATAATGGAGCATAGTTGTCTTATGTAGTAAGCTGCATTCCAGCTGTGCTGGTTCTTCATTGCTGAGACACTTGATATTCTTGAACTGCTGAGTACACATCCTGTGCTGATTGAAGAACACTGTCTACCTTGTGCTGGTAGACTGAGCAGCAAACTAAACACTCGACACAGCAATATCTTCTGTCTATACATAAATAAACTTGTGCTGGCTGCACATAACATTTTAGTGCAAATAAATTACAGTTTTGTCATAATTAAATCCTTAATTATTTTGGGGACTCAACAAGATCCTTTATGGAAATACATTTTCAAAGCCAAGACTTGACATCTTGCAAGTTGGAATGTTATTTCTAATAAGTAATATGTCATCAACATATAAGATCAAGAAGACTACTTTGCTCCCACTAGCTCTAATATAAATTCAGGGCTTATCTTGGTTTTGAGAAAAATTAAACACTTTGATTTTCTCATTAAACTTAAGATTCTAGCTCCTTGATGCTTGCTTTAATCCATAAATGGATTTTAGAAGCTTTCATACTTTATTAGGATACTTAGGATTCATAAACCCTTCTGGCTGAACCATATATACGTCCTCGCTTAGGTCGCCATTTAGGAAGGCGGTTTTGACATCCATTAGTCATATTTTATTATCATGAAAAGTAACCATGGCAATAAGTATCCTAATTGTTTTAAGGCTCGCGACCGGTGAAAAACTTTCATCATAACCTTTTGTCACCAATCGAGCTTTATAAGTGTTTACATTACCGTCCATATCAGTCTTCCTTTGAAGACCCATTTTTACCTCATTATCTTACAATTGGGTAGAAGATCAATCAAGTCACATACTTGATTATCCTTCTTGGACTGCATAACTGTATTCATAGAATCTAGTCATTTTCAGATTCAAGATCTGATATGGCCTCACGTAGCTAGAGGGTTCATCACAATCCCTTAGTTGAGGTTTATCTGAATTAATCAGATAATTAAACCTCATAAGCCAATGAGTTCTACTAGATCTAGAAAGTGCAGGTGTAACACGGTGTAACACGTTCTGGCTCACCAACAGTGAGCTCAGTTTCAACGTGTGGATTGCTGGTGCTTACTGAAGGTATGTTACTTTAAAGTACTTGAATTTCATTAAGATCTACTTTACTCCCACTGACTTCTTGTAAGAGATGATCTCTTTCCATGAATTCAGCAGACCTAGTAGAAAACACGTTGTCTTCAGCTTGGTAGTAAAAGTAGGAACCCATTGTTTCCTTTATGTATCATACAAAGTAACATTAGATAGTTCTGGGTTCTAATTTGTTTGAAGTGTCATGCTTCACGTACGTTTTACAACCCCAGACTTTCAGATAAGACAACTTGGGATTCTTCCCATGCCATAACTCATATGGTGTCTTTTCTACCTTCATAGTTGGAATCACATTGAGTATGCCTACAGCAGACTCTCATGCATATCCCTAAAAGACGGTAGTAGAGAAATCAGACTCATCATAAATCAAACTATATCAAGTAAAGTTCAATTCATATTACTTAGACACACCATCGTGTTGTGGTGTGTAAGGTAGAGTGAACTATGAGACAATCCTACAATTCTTTAGGTGGTCCAAAAACTCTTGACTCATAAACTCACTTACTCCATCGGAGCGAAGTGCTTTAATGGTCTTTCCAAGCTGATTATCTACTTCATTTTAGAATACTTTTGAATGTTAAAATAGCTTTATGTTTATGTTTCAGCAACTGAACATAATCATAGCTACTGTACTCATCAGTAAATGTAATGAAGTAAAATTAACTAAATCTATACATTGTTCTTAAAGGGCTACATACAACAGTATGTATTAGTCCTAAAAGATCTTTAGCTCTTTTACCTAAATCGGAGAAAGAAGCATTTGGCATCTTTTCACATAAACATGACTTGCATACATCAAATGACTCAGAGTCAATTGATTCCAAAAGTCCATTAGATTTGAGTTTTGCAATGCATTGTTTGTTTATATGACCAATATGACAATGTCATAGATAGGACTTATTCAAGTCTTGCTTGAAGACTTTGGCGATGTAGGTATACACAGAATTCTCATTTGAAATTACACTATGCATATCAATTTCAAAAATACCATTACGTGGTTAGGTATTAAGATAAATATATTATCCTTAGAAACTGAAATACCTAAGTGTGTAAATGCAAGTTCAATACTAACATCTTTCAAACTATGTCGCTCGCAGTATTGAGAGCATAATGCTATTGTTCCAACAAAACAATATGACCACTTAGAGAAGTAAGTTCAGAGGTACCAATAGCTTTAACAAAAACTTGATCCTCCTTGCCTACTTGCAAATCCAGTGTGTCTTTATTCAGTCTATTACTTCTTCTCATTCCCTTCATATTGTTACAGGTGTGAAGACCACAACAGTTAACAAAGATCTAGGAATCACTAGAAGAAGTATATAACTATATATGAAATATACCTGATTTGCTAGTCTCACCAGCATTGCCTTTTCTCAGCTCAGATTGGAAGATAGGACAACTTCCTTCTCCAATTGCCAACCTTTTCACAATGGAAACATTTGGCGTCTTTTGTTGGGCTTTCCTTCTTGGAAGGTGAAATATTTTTTCTAGCAAATGATTTGTCATTTCCTTCCACAAAGTATTCGGCTTATTCTTTTTCACCCTTCAATCCTATTTCTTCATGATCATCGAACAACATTCGATAATCATTTTGCTGAACAGCAACAAATGTCACAACAGGAAGAAAGGATATGGGTTCTATATTTTATTCAACTTCTAATTATGCTTGAGAAAAATTCTCAGATTGTAGTGCCAGTCTAGGAAGTTTGAACATTGAGTTTATCCTTCTTCAACAAAGAAGGAAGTGTGTTTTGGTTTACGTTTTGATTATTTGACATCTACAACAGATATAAGATTCAATTTAGTATTTTCGATATTGAGCTTTAATAAATTAACTACCCAAGTTTTTATAATTTTTTTTAAAAACAATTAATTTAAGAAAGCCTAAGATCCACATAGAGGTTCCATAGCCACATCTGTTGATCAGCTAGCAGTTATGGAGTCTATTGGTAGGTAGCGGGTACCAATTGCATTACAAGTACAACTCTTAGATCTTTATGGGACCTAGAGATATATGTAGTCCAACAAACCACTATTATCTAATGGTATGTTTGTCCCATCATTGCCTCGAACTCATGTCTCACCGTGAATACGATTAAGTCGTCCAATTTGGAAACAGTGAAAATTCACGCTAGTCTCACTAGATCGAAAAATCCACCTCGTGGCTATAATTCAGTCTAGTCTTACTAGATCAGAAAAATAACGAGGAGTGTTTGCAAGCTCATTGGATGACATGACTTAAATTTGACGGGTATTTTGGAAAAAGTTTGTGTCAACGAATAATGCATGCACACAAGATTCACTACACTATTAGTTAAAAAACATTTTAACCAATTGTATATGTCGATTATGTTTGTGATCTAATTTGTTATTTAATTTATAGGATATAAAAATAACAAATACACAAACGTGTATCGTTTTAAAACAGTTTTAAAAGAGGTCGTCTATATATATTATTTGACTTTCAAAATCATTTAACTTTAAATTCGTTGGAGTTTAACTTTTAAAATCATCAATTTTAATCTTTGAAACCGTTTACGGTTTTATTTGATGTTTTCATCAAAAACATATATAACTTGAGTCTCAAAAATTATTTAACTTTAAACTCGTTAGAGTTTAACATTTTAAAATCATCAATTTTAATATTTGAAACTCGTTACCGGTTTTATTTAATGTTTTCATCAAAAACATTTAGCATATATATTCTAATCAACAATTATATATAAATGCAAAATTAAAACACAACTATATCATGCATCACACACACATAGCCTAGCCCAAAAATCATATGCTTGATCCCATGAGCCGACATGGGATCAAGAGGTCAAACTAAGGGTAACCACTTAATTCAAAAATCAAGTGAAAACTTGACAAATGCCATCGTTGTCAACTTGACCTGTTCGCCATCTTCTAAGTCAAACTCCATGTTGCATCTTTATCTTTAATCTTCATCTTATTACATTTATTTAAAATTGAAAAATAAAACTAATCTAATACTTTTACAATTTAGAATAAACTTAAATACAATTATATGAAAATGAAAAATAAATATAATACAACTTTGGCTTCAAAATGGCCTTTCTAATAACATAAATAATCAACATGACATAATATTGCCGTAATCAACAATCACAACAATCACATATAATCAAACACATAGGTCGGGGCATTACGGGCTATGTATGCAATCACAAATTTAATAACTACATTATTAAAACCTATATATGGTTTGTCCATGGTTATAATGCATGTGTATAACCATGGAATATAACAATCAACAATTATAATAAATATTCAAGCCATAATAAATAAATTCAAAATTTATAACAGTGACTTTTTTCCAGATCTTATTCGTGCGTCATGAGGTAATCAACAAATTTGACTTTCAAAACCATAAAGGTTTTGACTCTTACCAATTCACCATAAAGCTAAATCTAAAGAAAATTACGCGACAATTAAGATGGTGTAAAAGCGGCTCTGATACCACTGTTGGAAAACCGTGTGTACTTTTACCAATTTCAGATTAACGCAGCAGATAGTTAAAATAATAATCTTTTATTATTTCATAAAAAACATTTACAAGATTATATATTCATATATTTAATGAAACATGCACACGATTAATTTATCCCAATGATCCAATTACACCATAATAATTGTCATGAATATTAAAAACAAAAGAGGAGTTAACGATATACCTTTCTTGGAGAAATTGATGAGACGGAGAGAAACTTACGATCAAAAGTATGACCGTCTCTTTGGATAGTCCACACTACACTTCAAATGACCGTTAATGGATGCTAGTCCAAACTCAAATATCGTATTAATATAATCCAATTATATTAATACATTACTCGATAATACTCTGTATGTTGAGATTTATCAAAGGAAAGCAAAACAAATATGTTATTTTTTCTCTCTTCTCTCTTACTGATCTCATAACCCAACGATCATATATATATATATATGAATATATGATATACTCTGTTTGTTTGGTAGCAAAAAGCAAATCAAAAGAATATATTGTTTTCGATTTTTTTGTCTGTAATATTTTGATTTGGTTTTAAAAAATCGTATTTCTCAAATACTTTAGGGGTATGTTATGTAACTTATAATTAATAATGCTTTTATGTGAATAGTAAATTAATTAAATTCTTTTCATTTACTATTCATATAAATAGTAAATGAATTAATTTCGATTTACTATTTTGTTACTTGAGTAATATATATACATCATATATATATATTTTATTTGACGTCTCGGTGTATATGTGTGTGACCCCGAAGGCTCAAATGAAGTTGGTCATATAGTTATATGTTTTACCTTGCACATTAATCCTACAGTCATACAATTTGGGTATTCCCTTGACACTTACGAGTTTGGTGTTTCTGTGGTGACGTCGATGTTTTCTCCGTCGACTGGGCGGTCTACTACCCCGCTGGTGGAGGATCCCATAGTTTTGGGTGTGGGAGGAGGTGTTTGTTGCGATTTGGGTTGTATCGGAACAGGTTGCTCTTGGCGGGTTTTTTTTATTCGGGTCCTTTCCTTTCTGGTTTCGTCTTCGGGATTTGGACCAGGGGATGATCTCTTTGTTGGAGATTTGACTTCCTTGCTGGGGTACGCAGTGGCGGAAGTAGAAAATCTTATCACTGGGGGCAATAATTCGCCCAACTATTTTTCGCTATGAGTCAAAACGGGTCGGGTTACATCGGACCGTAAAACTAATGTTCATTATTTATTAAGAACAAACTTGTTAGGTATAAACTAAATATACGTTGAAGCTTTCAAAGTCGTTCAGTTTGAATATTTAAGTTATATTTTCTTACATAAATGATGGATATTGATAGCCTCATTTTATGTCATGTGTTAGATTAATAAGAGGTTGTTTAAAGACTAATCGTCATTAACAATTCAATTGAATAGGTTTGAGTCAGGATGAATTAATCATGCATTGTGATGTTGGTTTGTTTCCCACATCAATAGAGAGAGAATTAGAAAAGGATGTAAAATAATAGAAGTCCCACTCGCCACCAAAGGATCGTTTGCCACTTTTCCTTATCTATATTAATACAACTAGAAGTTTTCATAAGATTAATTCATTTCATTCTTGCTTTTGCATGGACCACTGGGGTCTTTTTTTTTTTTCTTCTTGAGCTACAAATATAAGAGCACTAGGAGTCGTTCGGTGTTAAATTTAACACTGAATCTAACACTAAGGTCAAAACAGGAGAAATCGTTCAGTGTTAAATTCATTATTTAAATACTTTTAATATTATTAAAACAGAAAAACAAAGGAAAAAAAGAAAAAAAAAAACAAACCACGGCATTACCACCGCAACGGTGACCCACAACGGTGGGATTTAACACCGATTTAACGGCGGGAGGGAGTGGGAAACTCCACCGTCCCCACTGTTAAATCCTTTTAACGACAAAAAAACTTCCTTACTCTTAGAGCTCTAAGACTGAAAGCAATTTAAATGACACTAAAAAATATTTTGGGCAGTAGGGTTAACTGCCCCATTTGTTACTAGCTACTTCTGCCCCTAGGGGTACGGGTCTTTTGCAGTTGAGATCCCTCTTGTAGTGGCTTGTGGAGATATGCGGCAACCGGGGCGCACTGACGAAGCTTTTAAAGGGCATGGGTGTGCCCTCCCCCAAAAGTCTCAGTTATAAATATATTTTTTTAAAATAATATAAACAAATAAGAGTTTGGTTTAGTAGCTTTTGGTGATTGTTCAAGTCAGCTTGATAGTGTTTCAGGTTCAATATCGTGCGACCCCCCTTTGTTATTTTTAACCTGTAGTTTGTTAACGAGTTAGTTTGTATAACTATAACCATAACCAAGTTTAAAAATAGGAAACATGTGTATGTTATTAACGTGTAGTTTGTTAACCCGTATACACGTGAAATTTTTTTATAATACTTTAGACGACAATTCTACTTTATACATATTCAATATAATCTCAAGTATTTGCTTTAGTAATATCTCCGTTCCAAATCTTTTATCATCTTTTGACTTTTAAAGTCTTTTTCTTTCAATTTTAACTTTAAATATTTTTGTTTATATTTAATACTATTTAATAAAATTTATATCAATGGATTATTATTTTTATTATATTTTTAACAGTATAACATTCATTAAGTATTATATAACATACAAAAATTAATTTAAAGTCAAAGTTTGAAGAAAAGACATCTAAAATAAAAACATGACAATAGATTTGGGGCGGATGAAGTAATACTTTAGATAACATATTAATTTCCAAATATCTATCAATTCATGATCTAATGCTATTAAATATTGTTATTTGTAAACATTTACACATACTCGAGCAAATATTCAAGCTGGGGGGGGGGGGGGGGGCTCGGCTTTTTCCTGTTGGTTTTGATGATCCGTTAGAAATGGTCTAAGTGCATATGGATTTAAGGTTAGTATTTAGCCTCATTTGTGTTATTAAATGTGTTTCCACTATGTTGTTGGTGTTTATTTATTATTGTAGCTTTTTGTTTCCGCTTTCTTACGGTATGTATTAGGGTTAGATTTTTTATTCTCGTTATTTTGAATTTGCACTTTGTTTATTTTCGAATTCTTTATTTATGTTATTCAGAGTAGTTTTTTAGAAGAAAAAAAAAGTCTTGTATTGTACTTAAGAGTGTTTGAATCATGAATGTGTATTGGTTAATGAAAGTGATTCTGTAGTACGTACGGAATATTAATATCAAGGATTTTATTAAGACCGATTGTAACGGGGTAGAGTGACCCCGTCTCTTTCCATCGTGGCACCAAGAAACGCCATTTAATAGCCGTATCCGTCCGTCACTTTGTGCTGTTACTTCGGCGTTTGGAGCAAAGAGACGCAGCAAGTGACGCATGTCACTCGTTTTCTCTTATTTTTTATTATTTTAAAAATAATATTTGTACCCCTTTTTAATACTTAACTCAATTATATTTTAACACATCAGAGTGCCCTATCTGTGTCACCCCTTGGTAAGAGAAGTCTATCGGATACAACGTAAGATCGACTGAAGCTCACCGGTTGTAGTAAGTCTATCAAGCTTTCGACTCCGACTGAGGACTCTTTCATAGTGAAACATCTGACTAGACCCTTAGTACATTGTCGGTTCCAGACCATGCTAGTGTAGTCACCAAGCATATAAACTTCGTACGTGCATGCTGAAGCACAACGGTTGTTGTAAGCTGTATCTCTGCTAAATAAGGCCATGGAACCCGGTCAATGATGATTAGTACACTGCACCATAACACGGTCTCAAGCATTGCACCCCGCTTGAGGGATTCTTAGTTAATTAAGGAACTGTTTGTTTAAACACATAAAGGATTGGACTATTAGGATAACGGAACGTGTTCATGGAAGTTAAGCTAACTTGACCATGGTTTTATTATGGTTGAACTCTTTTTAAGGGCCTAACTATCTTTTAAAACCAATCATTAACGAAAGCATTGGAACACATCACGTCTCTCGGATATGGTAAACCCTGTATTCTATTATGCTTAAGAAAGTTTAGACCTTTGTGGAATGTTAATACGTCACCCAATCGAGTCGCTCAATTGGATGAGCCGTCTGAACGTGTATGCCTGTAGTCAGACTGCACGGGCGTCGGGGTTAAGGGACGTTGCTGTGTATTCAGAATCTTCAAGTCTATCGCATTACCCAGTGACATGTCTTGCAACAGGGGCGTTTAGGACCAGTGTAATGAATACAAGGCCTCTGCCTATTCATGAGCCAGCATTCCATAATCTCGGCAGAATAACTGATGAAATCATAGTATGCACTTGCTTTAACCTTATCTGAATTACGAATTTTATCGCATTTACTTTATCTGTCTTATAAACTAGAAAACCCCAAAATTAGGTAATCACTACTCCTTCATAACTATCTTAAGCTTTAAATATAGGTTCCATTCTACTGATATCTTAAAAATACGACTCTAGTTCATACTTCCCTTACTCATAATAAGGAGTAGTACGATTTAGGCGCCACTAAATATAAATTTAAAACAGTACCCCCTCTTGGTAGCTGATTCTGACGTGTTGCGACCGAACGACACCGCACAAATAAAACCGTCCGTTTCGGCCATATCAAGGGGAGTGTAAGTTTTTGGCGTCGGTGCCGGGAAACTGGTATAAGATAATACTGCTCTCTATCAAACTTATTTACAAGCATTTAGTGGTATCTAAGAAAGACAATTATACGCGGACTTGGTTGTTGAATTTTTCAAACAGTCTCCAATTATATTGGAACCAAAAGGATCCTGCCTCTCCGTAGTCGGCATGGCCACTTGGTTTGTTGAATAGTTCATGCGAAGCTTTGTTATCGAAATATCAGGGAATCAGCAGCAGAACCAAAAACATATTCAACCTTAGGATAGTTAGTTTATCTTAGACTAAATTAGATTACTTTAAATTAGACTACCTTAGATTAAGATTACCTTAGATTACATTAGAATTACCTTAGATTACCTTAGAAATTTAGTTTATCTGCTTAAAATTAAAAACAAAAAGGCATACCCAGTGTATGACCCAAACCCGATCTAGACCAGGTCTGTTGTTATTCGTACCTGATCCAGACGCAATAATCTCTAAAGCACGCAAGGAAGCACAAATCAGAAATCAAATGGCGTTACGCACTACTTTAGCAGAAAATACCAAACCCTCGATTGAAGGTCGAGGAGGACCAATCAGATATCCAGATATTCAAGGTGTAACGACACGTCAAAATCGCTAATGACGCAGTACATTATTCATTGATTTCATAGTGAGGTTTTGACCTCTACATGATACGTTTTGTAAACATTTTATTCTTTTGAAAAGGCACACCATAAATGAATATCTAATTCCAAGGTTTTTGACATCTGATGATTTCTACATATAGACAATCACCGTAGATAATAGTTTACAATAATACATCCGTTGACAATGCAGTCAAAATAAGATACATGGTGATAATTTTGTGAATGCAATGTTTTCTCGAATAAAGCATGTATGACTCCATGCACATAGCTTGTATAACGTATAAGCAAACAGCGGAAGACTTCTAGGAACCTGAGAATAAACATGCTTAAAAGTGTCAACACAAAGGTTGGTGAGTTCATAGTTTTAATATTGCGCATACTCTGTATATAAATGTGGATCACAAGATTTCAATTATTTCATCCAAAACGTTTATCAAAATATTCTAAAAATTGAGCACCCTGGTAACTAAACTTAACGTATATATAATAAGTACCCATGTTTTAACATACATGCAACCAACATGTACAATACACGCAAATCAACATGTACTAAACTCAAATAGCATACGTCCGCTTTATAGTTCAGGCTATGGTCTCTATACCTGGAACGGACGGGGATGTCAAGCCCTATGGATCCATATACAACTAGTCGCGCCCACCAGTTCATATAACCGGTAGCTACTAGTTACCAAAGCTAAGGGATTTTCGGTTCAAACTCAGTGTAGAATTAAGTATGCACTTGTGTCCATTGCGTATAAAATAAAGTGCATGTATTCTCATCCCAAAAATATTTAAAGCGTTTAAAAAGGGATCTATAAACTCACGTATCAATATTGTGATTCAATATTGTACGAAAAATATGCAGTTCACGATGGTTGTTGATCTACGACTAGCAGTAGCAATAAAAATGACGATGGTTCGAGATAGATGATGGTGGTTTAATGGTGGTTATTGAGTGGTGGTTTGTTGTGGTAGAACAAGATTAGATGATCAGTAGCTAAACATAAGTATAAATGGCAGTAATTATTGGTGTTAGATGGTTGTAGTATGTTTGTGTGGTTCTCGGTCCGTAACTAAAACAGAAACATAAAGGGCGGTCGTGAAGTTTGATGAAAGTGGTGGTTTGGGAGTGGTGTGGTGATGGATGATGGTATGTAGGTTTATATCTTTAAACTAATAGGTGGTGTTCGGTGATGGTTATGGTTGGTGTTCAATAGTTCTAGCTTGTGGGTGGTGGTGGATCTTCAGCCAACAACAACAACAACCGAAGGGGGGTGATTTGACCCGTTTAAGAAGATGTAGTTTGTGATGCTTTTATTTATTGACCGCAACAAATAAACAAGTGGTTTTACTTGATAACATACGGCTGTAGCAAAGGGAGAAGTATTATGTGTTTGATGTTTGAGCTTGGGTCCTGGTCGAATTGAAAGATGACAGAATATAACACATTTGAGTGTGTTTCTTTTCTTGACAGAAAGTTAGGATATATATATAAATTTCAAATCCCATGTGTGTATTTATTTATTGTGTTTTATTTGAACTATCAAAGAAATATAGAGTATATATTTAACTCTGTGTGATTGAGAGGAGAACTAATCAATCATTTATATCAATAATTCAATTAAAAACAAAATGGAGAAATGGGCCACCATATGAGAAAAGTCACGGAGAGCTTCATGCTTAAAGTTGAGTATTTGGACTTTAGTTTTAGAAATTGTGGGGTCTGGTAGAGAAATAATAAGTAAATAAAAAAAACTTAAATTTAAATGGTGATAACGATGTAAGGAAATAATGGGGAAACTGGTACACGAAAGTCATTAGCTAGAAAACAATGATTTTACTTTATTTGTTGGTGCATGCATGGTATCATGTGTATATGTAAAGACCCGTCCTAATCCATAAGAACGAATACAATAACATATGATTACATTGCGAGGTATTTGACCTCTATATGATACATTTTACAAACATTGCATTCGTTTTAAAAGACAAACTTTCATTACATTGAAAGTTGACAGGCATGCATACCATCTCATAATATTCAACTAATCGGTCATTTACCTAATCATAATCTTTACTGAACTCAACGACTTGAATGCAACGTCTTTTGAAATATGTCATGAATGACTCCAAGTAATATCTCTAAATGAGCAAATGCACAGTGGAAGATTTCTTTCAAACCTGAGAATAAACATGCTTTAAAGTGTCAACCAAAAGGTTGGTGAGTTCATTAGTTTATCGTAATCAATCATTTCCATAATTTTAATAGACCACAAGATTTCCTTTATTCAATAATCATACACTCGCAAATGTTTAAAAATCATTCATATGGATTGAACACCTGGTAACCGACATTAACATAATGCATATAGAATATCCCCAAAACAGATTCCATCTGTATTAATAACTCAAAGTACTAAAGCATACCATTTTCCAGTATGGGGGGAGTTAGTGCCCGTAGATCTACCTTTAGGATTCGCGTCAATTAGGGTGTTTGTTCCCTAATTCTTAGGTTACCAAGCTAAAAGGGTGATATTCGATTCGATAATCCAACCATAGAATGTAATTTTTGAGTACTTGTGTCTATTTCGTCAAACATTTATAAAAGCAGCACATGTATTCTCAGTCCCAAAAATATATATTGCAAAAGCATTTAAAAAGGGAGTAATGAAACTCACAATACTGTATTTTGTAGTAAAAATACATATGACGGCATTGAACAAATGCAAGGTTGGCCTTGGATTCACGAACCTATATTAAGTATATGTTGTTCAAATATATGTCTAATAAGCTAAGTCAAGTCATAGTGTATCACAATCCTAGTGCTCGAGACTAATATGTAAAAGTCAACAAAAGTCAACTTGATCTAAAATGACTTCCAAGATCTATACATGATTATTATATATCTTAAATATAGTCATTTTATATATGTAACAAATTTTATTAAAGTAGATAATATAAGTCATTTATTAATAAATAAAAATTTATATTAAAGTTTATATATTATAAAAATATACATTTATATATCTTAAGTAATAAAATTTATAAAGTTCACTTAATATCATAAAAATATAGTGGTATGTATTATTAATGTAATTATATTATGTGTGATAAAAATATCTTTGTATTTGATAAAATAATATTAATAATAATAATAATAATAATAAGTAAAAGTTGTATTATTTTGTTGTAATAATAATATTAATTATAATAACAATATTTATATTTATAAATGATAATAATAATCTTGATAATTAATAATGATCTTTTATAATAATACTAATGCCATAATAATAATAATAATAATATTTTATAAAAATAATAATTCTATGATAATTTTTAATAATAATAATACTAAAATGATAATAATAATAATAATATTTAATAATAACAATGATATTTCTTTTAAAATCATAATTTTAATAAAAAATGATAGTTTTAATATTAATGATACTTTTAATAATAAAAATAATAAAATGATAGTTTTGATAAAAATATTAATTATTTTAATAATAATAATAATAATAATAATAATAATAATAATAATAATAATAATAATAATAATAATAATAATAATAATAATAATAATAATAATAATAATAATAATATTGATTATTAGATAATAATAATAATGACGATAATAACGACGATAACGATAACGATAACGATAACGATAATAATAATAATAATAATAATCATTTTAACAATAATACTTAAAATTATAGATAATTCAATTGACGATATCATTTAATCCGTTCATCGAAATCATACGCTTTCTAAATGAAAAGTTATTAATTTTTCGCCAGCTTTCCAACGACATGCATATCATATACCTTATCCTAGTAGCATATGTAATAAATTCATGATTTATCATAAACTATATAATGACTAAACTAAGCATACAAGCATGCATAATCATATTTAATCGAGCACTAATCAGGGATACACTATTAATATATTAAAATAAGGTATGAATGCTCACGTATCAATATTGAGATTCAATATTGCAGGAAAGGTACGTAGACGCAACGGAGATGATAAATACTAGTTTGACTCACGAGCAATACCCCCGAATCATACCCATAACCTCCATAGCTATAACCCATATTTTCCTTAGCTCTATCCCGCTCATAAAACCCGTTTTGAAATAACTTGTTTCTGACCTTGTCATAACATTTTATGTATAATACTACTAATAATAATCCTAATATTACTAATAATAATATGATTAATAATAATAATAATAATAATATGAATATATAAACGAGAGAGATTGAGATGGAAGATGGAATGGATTCGGCCAAAACTTTGAGCTCTATAGCCCAGACTCGGAACCCACAGCTCTGCAATCGCAGAGCATTTTCACTTAACAGCTTCGCAATCGCGGACGTCCCTCCTCCAGCTCACTCTCAAATGATTAAGTATCACACCCCCAGTTAGGGCCTGGGCGAGATGTGATTCAATATCATAATACATACCAACATATTATAAAATGAGAACAAATACTATATGAATAAAACCAAATTTGCAGCGGAAGGATTAATAATGTCGTTACAAGAATTATAAATTGTTCAAATGCAGAAAAGTAAATATGCGATAAGTCTTGATCCTAGCCAAGTAAGTCATCACATAAGCAGTAGATATAGAGGTCCTGATCATTCAGTACCTGAGACAAACATGCTAAAAGTGTCAACCAAAAAGGTTGAGTGAAATTCATAGGTTTAACAAATATGATTGACCGTTTGTTCTTAGACCACAAGATTTGTTATAAAAGTAGATCACGCAGATCCAAAAGTAGTACTGATTCGTGATATTTTAGACTAAACGTTTGTTTTGTTGCCCCGATGATAGGTTGACAGTACCTTATCACCATGTTTAAATCATTATTAACTAATACAAAGACATCGCGGTCAAATGTATCGGGGACGTTACTCCCGATAGGCCTACCCCCAATAATTAAGAATGCCTTATCCTGAAAGCAATTAAAAAATATCACTGTGGGGTCTTAGTAGCATAAGCTAGTCATAGTACAGTTTAGATTCGTACTGGTGTCTAAGTTGTTTAAAGTATAAAAGCAGCATGTGTCTCACCCCAGTAAGTATAAAAAGTGCTATAGCAATAAGAGTGGGGCTATGAAAGTCACCTTAATAATTCGGTGAGTGAAAGTATTCCTTAAAGAGAAAGTATGGATGATCGAAGCACAGAGAAGTCAACCTAAGAATAAGTTGAGAATAGTTTAGATGTTTTGCCCGTATTATGATAAGTGTACGTATTTTCTTTTATAGTAAGTTTAAAGAAGGTTTATCGTTTTTGAAAGGCTTTTCATACTAGACAAGCTTCCAATCTAACACTTTCAATTTAAAATGGCCTTTTCAGGTCATAGGTTTCTGAGCCACAGGATCCTTTAACTCGGTAATCCAAACTCTCCGCCTAGACTTTCGAGCGTCCATCCACTCGAGAAAGATCAAGATCTATACCCATCTAATATACCGTTCCAATACGTTTTTAGGTGCGTATAGGAATACAACACTTTAAATAATTTATACAATAAGTATTTACCTAAGTTTGATTGTATTATCGTTATTAAGATTGTTTGGTTTTTAAATCCTAATAATAAGTAGGATATATTTAAGTAGGTAAACAAGTGTTATACATAGAAATTGTGTTTTATGAATGGGTATGTATTAATATCAAGTTAATATGTATATATGTATATATATATATATATATATATATATATATATATATATATATATATATATATATATATATATATATATATATATATATATATATATATATATATATATATATATATATATATATATATATATATATATATATATATATATATATTTATCTTATATGTTAAAATATATATAGTTTAATTTTAAGTTTTATGTCAATATAAGTACCAATAATTATATAAAAATGCTAACAAGTGTTTTATTGATTTCATAACAGTAAGTGACATGTATAAAACATTATAAAAATTTTCTATACATAAATATTAAGTTTTATGTATTAAATAATAAATTTTTTTATAGCTAAAATACAAATAAATAGATAAACAAGTTTAACAACACATTTTATATTTTTCTTAGGTTCTACTGACCAAAATAAAGTTAGGAAAAATTTATAAATTTTTGTTATGGTGTAAAAGTATTTATTTCTAATTTCTTTTTTGGTTCAAGATAAATCAAAGTTTATAAAGTAATAATTATTATATCAACTCAATTAATTCATCTAAATTTTTCGTATGCCTAATATAGTGTATTAAGCTTAGAAAAATTATTTGTACATTTATATTAATAGTTTAACTATTTAGTTCAACTTTTGTATTGTTTTTAGTTTAAATTCAGAATTAAATAGAAATATATAATTATTAATTCTAAAAATAATTTTTATAACTTTCTTATTAGTTACTAAGTAATTTCCATTGATTATTGTAGTCATAAACATGTTATATCATTAAATTCTATTTTTGTTTTTAAAACAGATTTTTCGGTACTGTAGCAAAAGTAGAAGAAAATACAAGTTAATTATTTAAAATGACAAATAAATCAAACATAAATTTTTATAATTACTTTTATGACCTAAGGAACAAGAGAAAATTATAAAACATAATATATAAAATTGTTTACTATTTATTTCTTCATTATCTATATATACCGAATATAAAAAAAATCAGTTTTTGTTTTTTAATAAATATAAATTCGAATGTATAATTCATAAAAATAATTTTTATAGTCATTAGGATACTTAATACTAATTATAATGTATTTACATTATTTATTATAATTAATTTCGTATTTATTTGGTATTTAACATAAAACTAGCACAAAAATATGATAAAAACTAAATAAAAACTATAAAAATAATATAGAGAACTTACAAAAATAATTTTTACAGAGGTTTGAGAGAGAATTCTTCAAGTTTTTAGTGTACAAAATTTGTGAACTAGGCTATGGTATTTATAGTTACAATTTTTGGTAAAGAGAAAATAAAAAAATACAAAAGTTTATATAAAAAAATAACTAGTGTCTTGTAAAAAAAATTAAAAGTATTTATGGCCAGTCATGCCACCATTTCAAAATATAAATAAATAAAAGTAAAGTTAAAAGTAGGAATAAAATAAATAAAAGTGGATCTAGATCTAGTTTATATATAAACAAAATACTACTTTTAAAATATATATATATATATATATATATATATATATATATATATATATATATATATATATATATATATATATATATATATATATATATATATATATATATATATATATATATATATATATATATATATATATTCATAGTTCTAAAAATGTTAACTAACTAAATTTCTATTTTTATTTAATTATTAAATACGAATTTTGATAAATATAAATATATATTCGGTATTTATAAAATTATAATTACTAAATGTGGTTTTTATTTAATTAAATTATTACTTTATAATTTTATTAGTTTTATATATGTTACTACATTTATATATACTTGTATTTATTAATTGTATAATATATTAACTAAATACAAAATTAATATAAGTATTTTATATGTAATCATGTTATGACATAAATTTTTTTTTATAAAAATTCTTACGCGTACGTTGTTGAATAAAATTTATTATTCGTTTAACGTTCGTTAATTTCGTATGTATATAACGACCTTTTATTAGTACTTAGAGTTTATTCATTATACTTAAATCTTTTGTTCGGGCATTATATAGATGGAAAAATGAGGGTCGTTATAGTACCTCCCCGTTAATGAAAACTTCGTCCCGAAGTTTTAAGTGGAGTTCCCGTCTGCTTCATCAACAGTTGGGAAGAGATGGGGGTATTTTCGTATCATTTGGTCTTTGCGTTCCCAGGTATATTCGGGGCCTCTACGCGAATTCCAACGGACTTTAACAATAGGTATGTTGCTCTTACGAGTCTCTTTGACCTCTTCTTTCATAATCTCTATAGGTTCTTCGACAAAGTGCATTTGCTCATCAATGCGGATATCATCCAAAGGAATAACAAGAGTATCTTCAGCGAGACACTTTTTCAGATTTGAGACATGAAACACATCATGTACTTGACTTAGTTCAGCTGGAAGTTCTAATCGATACGCAACGGGACCGATTCTTTGAATAACTTTGAAAGGTCCAACATAACGCGGACTGAGTTTACTTCGTTTACCGAAGCGGATAACACCTTTCCAAGGAGATACTTTTAACATAACGTTATCTCCAACTTGGAATTCTAACGGTTTTCGGTGAGGGTCGGCATAACTCTTTTGTCGACTACGAGCGGTTTCTAAACGCTTCTTGATTTGCACGATCTTTTCGGAAGTTTCATGAATAAGTTCAGGACCAGTTAATTGTCTGTCCTCGAGTTCATCCCAACACAATGGAGATCTACATTTGCGACCGTATAAAGCTTCGAATGGTGCAGCTTTAATACTAGAGTGATAGCTGTTGTTGTAAGAAAACTCGACTAAAGGTAGGTGTTTATCCCACCCTTTACCGAAATAGATAACACATGCTCGTAGCATATCCTCCAAAGTTTGGATAGTTCGTTCACTTTGACCGTCCGTTTGCGGATGATAAGCTGTACTCATGTCGAGTCGAGTTCCAAGAGACGCTTGCAAGGATTTCCAGAAATTGGAAGTAAATCGACTATCGCGATCCGAGATAATAGAAGTAGGGACACCATGACGAGTAACAATCTCTTTAACATAGAGTCGAGCTAACTTTTCCATTCTGTCAGTCTCTTTGATTGGTATGAAATGTGCAGACTTAGTGAGACGATCAACTATGACCCAAATCGTATCATTGCCATTTGTAGTCTTAGGCAATTTTGTGATAAAGTCCATAGCTATACCATCCCACTTCCACTGTGGAATATCGGGTTGAGTTAGAAGACCAGAAGGCTTTTGGTGCTCGGCTTTGACTTTCGAACAAGTAAGACACTTACTCACATAAGTAGCAATGTCGCCTTTCATGTTGGGCCACCAGTAGAACTCTTTCACATCCTGATACATTTTACTAGAACTGGGATGAATAGAATACCTAGTCTTATGTGCTTTATCCAAGACTAGTTCATGGAGATTACCATAACGAGGAACCCAAATTCGATTACCAAAGTATCTTGTACCATTGGACTTAACTTGCAGTTGGTTTTCGAAATTTATAGGTCCTTCTCCTTCGATAAGTGTAGGTTTGATAGCTTCAACTTGAACTTCGCAGATTCGAGAGATGAGATTCGATTTGATCTTAAGATTCAAGGCACGAACATGCCTAACTTCGTCCTTTCGACTTAGAGCATCGACAACTACATTTGCCTTTCCCGGATGATACTTTAGTTCACAATCATAATCATTTAACAATTCGAGCCATCGTCTCTGTCTCATGTTTAGCTGTTTCTGATTAAAGACATGCTGAAGACTCTTATGGTCGGTGAATATCGTAAACTTAGTACCGTATAGATAATGTCGCCACATCTTCAGAGCGAATACCACAGCACCTAACTCCAAATCGTGTGTGGTGTAATTAACTTCATGTTTCTTTAATTGTCGGGAGGCATAAGCGATAATCTTCTTGCGTTGCATTAGAACACAACCGAACCCTTGTTTCGAGGCATCGTAGTAGACAACAAAATCGTCAGAACCTTCAGGTAAAGATAAGATCGGAGCAGTGGTCAACTTCTCTTTCAGAATCTTAAATGCAGACTCTTGTTCTTTGGACCACTCGAATTTCTTCCCTTTGTCAGTTAACTTGGTGAGAGGCTTTGCAAGAAGAGAAAAATCTTTAATAAATCTTCGGTAGTAACCGGCAAGTCCCAAAAATTGGCGAATATGCTTCGCAGTCTTTGGCACTTCCCAATTCTGAACAGCGGTGATTTTAGCGGGATCGACATGTATTCCATTACTATCTACAACATGTCCAAGAAATTGTATGGTTCTAAGCCAAAACTCACACTTAGAAAATTTTGCGTAGAGTTTTTCTTTTCTTAAGAGTTCAAGAATCAATCGTAAATGTTGCTCATGTTCTTTCTCGCTTTTAGAATAGATCAAGATGTCGTCGATGAAAACAATAACGAATTTATCAAGGTAAGGCTTGCAAACACGGTTCATACGATCCATAAATACGGCTGGAGCATTGGTTAAATCGAAAGGCATAACACAAAATTCGTAATGTCCGTATCGGGTGCGAAATGCAGTCTTAGGAATGTCGGACTCCTTGACTCTGAGCTGGTGATAACCGGATCTTAAATCAATCTTAGAATAAACGCTTGACCCTTGAAGTTGGTCGAATAGATCATCAATGCGAGGTAACGGGTAACGGTTCTTTATGGTAAGCTTGTTGAGTTCTCGGTAATCAATACACATTCTCAACGTACCATCCTTCTTTTTGACAAATAAGATAGGAGCTCCCCACGGGGACGAACTTGGACGAATAAAACCTAGATCCAAAAGTTCTTGGAGTTGGTTAGAAAGTTCCTTCATTTCGGAAGGTGCTAAACGATACGGTGCTTTAGCAATGGGTGCAGCACCTGGAGATAAATCGATTTGAAATTCAACTTGACGAGGCGGTGGAAGACCAGGGAGATTTTCGGGAAACACATCGGGAAAATCTTTAACAACCAGGACGTTTTCAATACGCGTTTCTTCGGATTCGATCATTTTAACGTGAGCTAGTATGGCGGAGTAACCTTTCACAAGGTACTTACGGGCTTTAAGACATGAGATGATATTAAGATTGGAACAACTTCGTTCGCCTTGGATAATAAGAGTTTCTCCACTTCCTAACGGAATTTGAACGGTCTTATCGAAACACATGATGGCTGCTCTCAATGGACCTAACCAATCCATTCCAACCACTACATCAAAACTACCTAGCTCGACCGGCAAAAGGTCTATCTTGAATTCCTTATCGGCTAGAATTAGGTTGCAGTTTTTATATATTTTATCAACTTTCATTAACTTCCCATTAGCCACTTCTACTAATCGTCTGGTTTGTAGGGTTTGGGGCTTTTCAGTAAAAAGGGTGCAAAACTCATTTGACACATAACTCTTATCGGCTCCCGTATGAAATAAAATAGTGGCATAACAATTATTGACGAGGTACGTACCGGTAATGACCTCATCCTCATCACTGGCTTCTGCAGCAGTAATCACAAAAGCACGACCTTTGGCAGTAGCATTTGCTCCAGTAGCTGGAGTATCTTTCTTCTTTGGACAATTCGGGCTAATATGCCCCTTTTCACCACAAGTATAGCATGTTGGAGGAGCTCTAGCCGGAACAATGGCTCTATTATGAGGTAGGGTTCTACAAGTCTTTGCAGCATGGCCTATCTTCTTACATATTGTACACACAGCAGTGCACTTTCCCGGATGATGCCTTTCACATTTAGAACAAAACGGACTAGTACCCTGATAATCGGGTCTCGTACCATTCGCCGGTTTCTTATTAACATTTTGAGCTGAACCCTGAGATGGTTCAAATTTCCTCTTATTGTCACCGTTTTTAACTTCGACTTGTTTATTAACCGAAACTCTCCTGCGTTTAGCCATCATTAAACTCTGTGCCATGTGGATCACAGCATCTACAGTAACCTTCTCGGCAGAAATCACATTCCCTTGAACATCCTCGGGTAGACCCTCGATATACCGCTCTATCCTGCGGGCTTCAGTTGGGAACATTTCGGGACATAAGGTAGAAAGCTCCAAAAAACGATTGGTATAGCTTTCGATATCGGTTCCTTTAACTCTGAGTTCCCAGTACTCAGCCTCGAGCTTTTGGACTTGACTTCTTGGGCAAAACTTAGTGATCATCATGCCTTTGAGTTCATCCCATGGGGTAGTATTAGCATTATCTATTCCCACAGATTTGGCATGAGCAGTCCACCATGTCATAGCATTGCCAGTGAGTGAACTTGTGGAAAACTTCACTCGATCATTATCTCCGCAGTTACATATACGGAAGATTGATTCTAGCTTTTCAAACCATCGGACCAGTTCTAAGGCTTCTTCTTTTCCACTAAAAGTGGGTGGGTTACAGTTCTTAAAATCTTTATAGGAGCAAGTTTTAGAAGGAACATTATGATTGTTGTTGTTATTGTTATTGCCTTGGGCGGCCGCTAGCAGCAATTGAAATTGCTCAGTAGAAAGAGTGACATTTGGTATAAGATTGTTGTTGTTGTTGTTGTTGTTACCACGAGTTAAGTGAGCCATTGATCTTCAATACATAAATACATTATTAGTTGAAGAATCAAGATGTTATAAGTTTACAATCATGATTTATAACGTTTGCACAACACACATAGGTGAATAAGACAATATGCTTAAATAAACACTTAACATTATTGGAAACGAGGCATTATATAAGCCTTTATTACACGAGTTTGGAATGGAAAAAGTTTAGGCATAAGCCTTTACATAGATGGGTAAATGGAAAATAGGAAAACAAAAGGTAGGTTTTAGTTCTTCTTTTTCTCGTTCTCAGCTTCCTTCATAAATTTCTCTATCTTTTCATTTTTCTCCTTTTGTTTCTCGTGGAGGTATTCAAAATTATCGTAGAGGTTAGTGATGCGGCTGTTGACAAAGTTGTTGTTGAAATCCTTGATAGCCAGTTGATGATTGATTCGGTTTTTCTCTATTTTCATCTTAGACTCAACTAGTTCTTGGAGGTAGGCAAGAGATTGCTTTCCCCAACGGGTATTCCGTTCTTCCTCAGTCTTCACTTTCATTACTGTCTCCATTACTTTGTCCATGTTATTTTTCACAAGTTTTTCTAGTTTTTCAGTTTGAGAGTCGAAGGACTCTTTGATGATTTCTTTCAAGATTGTGTTTTCTTTTTCTAGGTTGTTTAGACGCATTTCTATCCGAGCAACTTGGCGCCTACTATACTCTTTATTCTTATCACAACTTCGCTGAAGGTTGAGGATATCAGACTTCACCCTTACGTGTTTCATGTTATTACAAAATAATGGATCGGCTTCTCTAGTGGCGGCGGGTTCGGGTTGTTTTCTTTTTCGAGATGAGTTTTCAGATGATTCTTTAATAGGCTCTTCTTCAGGCTCATAACCTGAGAAGTCACTATCGTAGTTAGGGAGGTCTTGAAGAGCATTCCGTTTGGGAGTATTCATCGGTTGATGAGAGTCAGCAGTATTGGCATGATGTTTTCCTTTGCTTTCATTTCTCGGGGTTGGATAATATTCGGGAGACCCACGCGAGTTGTAACGAGTGTTCGGGCTATAGTTCATTGGTGGTGAAGGAGGACTATAAAGTGGGCTTCGAACTGATTTTTCGGTAGAAGATCCTTCAGTATCTTTCTCAGCTGGTTTGAAAAGAGTCATTTTATTTATTTGATGATAGCTTGACATCCTAACATTAAGATAGAGATTTTGATTAGATTTTTAAGCTAGGATTGTAAAGAATGAGAGGTAGGGTTGAACCCTTTGCTTTAACATTCTAAGGTAATCCTAAGTGTTTTAAAGTCTAAGGCAGGAAAGGTTATAGTTTCCTAGATCGCTAAGGTACCTTAGCTAACAAGTAAGGCACACATAAAATGCAATCCTGGTTCTCTATAACAGCCTGGTTATGCTCTGATACCAATCTATCACACCCCCAGTTAGGGCCTGGGCGAAATGTGATTCAATATCATAATACATACCAACATATTATAAAATGAGAACAAATACTATATGAATAAAACCAAATTTGCAGCGGAAGGATTAATAATGTCGTTACAAGAATTATAAATTGTTCAAATGCAGAAAAGTAAATATGCGATAAGTCTTGATCCTAGCCAAGTAAGTCATCACATAAGCAGTAGATATAGAGGTCCTGATCATTCAGTACCTGAGACAAACATGCTAAAAGTGTCAACCAAAAAGGTTGAGTGAAATTCATAGGTTTAACAAATATGATTGACCGTTTGTTCTTAGACCACAAGATTTGTTATAAAAGTAGATCACGCAGATCCAAAAGTAGTACTGATTCGTGATATTTTAGACTAAACGTTTGTTTTGTTGCCCCGATGATAGGTTGACAGTACCTTATCACCATGTTTAAATCATTATTAACTAATACAAAGACATCGCGGTCAAATGTATCGGGGACGTTACTCCCGATAGGCCTACCCCCAATAATTAAGAATGCCTTATCCTGAAAGCAATTAAAAAATATCACTGTGGGGTCTTAGTAGCATAAGCTAGTCATAGTACAGTTTAGGTTCGTACTGGTGTCTAAGTTGTTTAAAGTATAAAAGCAGCATGTGTCTCACCCCAGTAAGTATAAAAAGTGCTATAGCAATAAGAGTGGGGCTATGAAAGTCACCTTAATAATTCGGTGAGTGAAAGTATTCCTTAAAGAGAAAGTATGGATGATCGAAGCACAGAGAAGTCAACCTAAGAATAAGTTGAGAATAGTTTAGATGTTTTGCCCGTATTATGATAAGTGTAAGTATTTTCTTTTATAGTAAGTTTAAAGAAGGTTTATCGTTTTTGAAAGGCTTTTCATACTAGACAAGCTTCCAATCTAACACTTTCAATTTAAAATGGCCTTTTCAGGTCATAGGTTTCTGAGCCACAAGATCCTTTAACTCGGTAATCCAAACTCTCCGCCTAGACTTTCGAGCGTCCATCCACTCGAGAAAGATCAAGATCTATACCCATCTAATATACCGTTCCAATACGTTTTTAGGTGCGTATAGGAATACAACACTTTAAATACTTTATACAATAAGTATTTACTTAAGTTTGATTGTATTATCGTTATTAAGATTGTTTGGTTTTTAAATCCTAATAATAAGTAGGATATATTTAAGTAGGTAAACAAGTGTTATACATAGAAATTGTGTTTTATGAATGGGTATGTATTAATATCAAGTTAATATGTATATATATATATATATATATATATATATATATATATATATATATATATATATATATATATATATATATATATATATATATATATTTATCTTATATGTTAAAATATGTATAGTTTAATTTTAAGTTTTATGTCAATATAAGTACCAATAATTATATAAAAATGCTAACAAGTGTTTTATTGATTTCATAACAGTAAGTGACATGTATAAAACATTATAAAAATTTTCTATACATAAATATTAAGTTTTATGTATTAAATAATAAATTTTTTTATAGCTAAAATACAAATAAATAGATAAACAAGTTTAACAACACATTTTATATTTTTCTTAGGTTCTACTGACCAAAATAAACTTAGGAAAAATTTATAAATTTTTGTTATGGTGTAAAAGTATTTATTTCTAATTTCTTTTTCAGTTCAAGATAAATCAAAGTTTATAAAGTAATAATTATTATATCAACTCAATTAATTCATCTAAATTTTTCGTATGCCTAATATAGTGTATTAAGCTTAGAAAAATTATTTGTACATTTATATTAATAGTTTAACTATTTAGTTCAACTTTTGTATTGTTTTTAGTTTAAATTCGGAATTAAATAGAAATATATAATTATTAATTCTAAAAATAATTTTTATAACTTTCTTATTAGTTCCTAAGTAATTTCCATTGATTATTGTAGTTATAAACATGTTATATCATTAAATTCTATTTTTCTTTTTAAAACAGATTTTTCGGTACTGTAGCAAAAGTAGAAGAAAATACAAGTTAATTATTTAAAATGACAAATAAATCAAACATAAATTTTTATAATTACTTTTATGACCTAAGGAACAAGCGAAAATTATAAAACATAATATATAAAATTGTTTACTATTTATTTCTTCATTATCTATATATACCGAATATAAAAAAAATCAGTTTTTGTTTTTTAATAAATATAAATTCGAATGTATAATTCATAAAAATAATTTTTATAGTCATTAGGATACTTAATACTAATTATCATGTATTTACATTATTTATTATAATTAATTTCGTATTTATTTGGTATTTAACATAAAACTAGCACAAAAATATGATAAAAACTAAATAAAAACTATAAAAATAATATAGAGAACTTACAAAAATAATTTTTACAGAGGTTTGAGAGAGAATTCTTCAAGTTTTTAGTGTACAAAATTTGTGAACTAGGCTATGGTATTTATAGTTACAATTTTTGGTAAAGAGAAAATAAAAAAATACAAAAGTTTATATAAAAAAATAACTAGTGTCTTGTAAAAAAAATTAAAAGTATTTATGGCCAGTCATGCCACCATTTCAAAATATAAATAAATAAAAGTAAAGTTAAAAGTAGGAATAAAATAAATAAAAGTGGATCTAGATCTAGTTTATATATAAACAAAATACTACTTTTAAAATATATATATATATATATATATATATATATATATATATATATATATATATATATATATATATATATATATTTCATAGTTCTAAAAATGTTAACTAACTAAATTTCTATTTTTATTTAATTATTAAATACGAATTTTGATAAATATAAATATATATTCGGTATTTATAAAATTATAATTACTAAATGTTGTTTTTATTTAATTAAATTATTACTTTATAATTTTATTAGTTTTATATATGTTACTACATTTATATATACTTGTATTTATTAATTGTATAATATATTAACTAAATACAAAATTAATATAAGTATTTTATATGTAATCATGTTATGACATAAATTTTTTTTTATAAAAATTCTTACGCGTACGTTGTTGAATAAAATTTATTATTCGTTTAACGTTCGTTAATTTCGTATGTATATAACGACCTTTTATTAGTACTTAGAGTTTATTCATTATACTTAAATCTTTTGTTCGGGCATTATATAGATGGAAAAATGAGGGTCGTTATATTAAGGGCTGCCGACGGTTTTATAAAATATTTAATATATAATATATTTAATTTATATAATTAATTATATATAATATAATATTTACGTACATAGTGGACTTGTAATTTTAGTACCGATAATTTGTACGTTGTCACTTGACTTATGTCCCGGTTCCTCGAATGCATTTTTGTACGCTTAGAAAACTAGTATTTTATATTCCGTGTAATGTACCTTTATACATGACAAGACTCAAATCAATGAAAATTATCCCACTCAAAATGTAACTTATTCATTTGAGTGTTTTGGTCATTTGCTTCTATAAATTATCGTTTCGATATATATACATATATATGAAATAGTATTTTTAAATCAAGACGTTTATATATCAAGGTTAATGTTATATTTTATCATTTTGTACAAAAAATATATATATATAATTACATACATATTCATTTAGAATATTAATTTATATATTTTTGAAATATCTATTTAATAATATTTAGTTTTTCAAATACTAATTATATTTCAAAGTAACATTTTAGATCGTTTACATAATAGGAATTATTATATCATATAACGTTTTCATTTTAAAACTTAACTAAGTATATGTGCTAGCGTTTATTTTAACTTCTTAACGTACTAATTGACATATCTAAATATCAATCGAATCAATAAGCGAGTGTTACAATCTTTTACTTAATTAATTTGAAATCAAATATATCTAATATACATAAACACGTTTTAAATACACGTTGCAAGTTATTTATATATTTAACAATCAATATTCCAACTCACGTTAATTAATCAAAAACATTTTAAATAATCAAATTCCATTATAGCGAAAGTTGTTTTCGTACATTTGTAACTAAGTTAATTGATTAATATGAAATTTAGTCTTCCATTAACTTTTGTCTAACCTTCATCAATTGACACATTTGTTCTTACTTGTAAGTCACTTTACCATTTATTCCAAATACCGTTAAAAAGAATAGATTTCTTAAATCATAGTGGACCTTATAACAGAGACTCGTAATCATAATTCAATGTATCTGATAATTCAATCATTTGGAATTATTTTTTAACTTCGTAAGTAAATATATCCAATAGGTATTCAAACCAAGATGTTTAATGTACGGTGACATATACCCTAAACATTTATTAACATTCTCTAGTTATAATATATGTATACATTTATGCACAAAACAAGTTACATATATTGGTTCGTGAATCGTCGGGGTTCGGTCGAGGTTAATGAATACATGAACATAGTTTAAAAATTTTGAGATTCAACTTAACAAACTTTGCTTATCGTGTCGGAATAATATAAAGATGAAGTTTAAATTTGGTCAAAAATTTTCGGGTTGTCACAGTACCTACCTGTTAAAGAAATTTCGTCCCGAAATTTGATCGAGGTCGTCATGGCTAACAATAACTATGTTTTCATGACGCATACTTGCTGAAAATTAGAGTTTCATCATCAGCGAGTACTATGGATAAGACAATTTGCTTAAGTGAAGCGTACGAGTGAAGTTATCACAAAAGAGTGAAATGATTAAGTGTAGATTCGTCATATCTTTTGACGTAGATAGGATTGATTTCAGAGTTTAGGGATTTGGAGAAAATCTTTGTAATAAGATTTGATTCTTCGGTAATCAAGGAATTTAGGATCCGCTTTAAATGCGATCATTTGTTTTGATTGCTCTGCGGATATTTTACTATAAATTCACCCTCTTCGTTTTTCTTATTTCCACAACTTACACCTTCAATTTTTTTCTCCCTCAGTTCATACTTTAAAACATTCGTTAATATGCTCCATCCAGTTCTGGTTCTTGATATACTTCTAACTTTCATATCTGTGATTCTTCTTTTTCATCTGCCACCGGAAGAATCTATTTACTTCTACTATACTCTTGGTTTTATAGTGTTTTTAGTTCTCCCGTGTCTTTATATTGCTATATGCATCGATATATATGGTTTATAATTTCTGGGTTGTCGTTGGGCATTATATCTTCCCTTATATTTCAAACTCTCTGCTCCTGTCTTCTATAATCATTGTCATCCACAGTTAATGCTCTCTTCTATTTGCTGCGATTTATACTCCCATTTTTATTTCGGAGCTTCATTCTGTTATTTTCTCTTCCCGACTTTAAATCAAGCGGATAATGGTCCAGAATTCGTAGGTATGAATCTCGGAATGAACATAATTAATGTTCTAAGAAGGAAATTGTAATGACGCGATCTTGATTTGTCAAATTACCAGAATACCTCGGAAAAGTCCGAATCATCAAGAAAATATTTTCTTGATTTGTTTAGAGTTTAAGTAGAATACAAGAGTCATGTAACATGGCACATGATGACGTTATGATCTGTGAATCATCACGTTCCATTTAGAAACTCAGCATGACTTACTGTAATATAATCACATTAATCAAGTGTCATTATATTATACTAACTCATGCTTCAGTTCTCAACACGACTTCAAAACATTCATATTTTAAACTTGAAGGTTTCCGAATTTTGAGACAAAAATAGTTTCTTTTATGATGTAACACAGATAGCGCGAAGAGATAATTGATTTTAGATAAGAAGAGTTATGAAAATATTTTCAGAAATATGGAGGATATTTATAATGAAAGATATGAAGATATCTTAGAATTTCTAACATCGATGGATGATGATGAAGATTTGTTCGTAAAGATTTAGAGTCAGGAGTAAGATATTCGCTAAAGACTTCAGTAGACACTGAATCATTTAGATTCTTTGAAGGCAGATTTAGTGGTTGTGATTTGTTCACAGCCTCCTTAATGGTTTGCTCAATCCATTTTTCAGTTCCAAACCTTCTCTTTTTCTGAGCTTTTCCAACACACTATTTTTTATCATCAAACTTTTAACTGTTACGGTTGTCTACAGTTTCTGCTGCTTCATTCAACTTTTCCAAAAATTCGGAGAACTAATTCGTAGATTGGGGTGTTTTTCAGAAACTTCACATTCGAAGTATATAAGTCTAGGAGATAGACGTTATATGTACACATATAATTGTTGGCGTAGACATGCTACAAGATTTCAAAATACTGATTGCTGATTCTGTAGCGACCCGACCAAATCATGTTTGATGGCGCCGACTACTTAGGTCCCGTTACGTGGTCATAAGTCTTTAACTTGACGTTTGACCAAAATATGTCGCATTCATTTCATAAGTAAAAGGATGTTTGAAGTTTACAAAAGTAGTTCAAAGACTAGTTACATTACAAAGTATAACATACGAATGAAACCTATGCGACACAATTTAAAAGTTGTCAAAAGACGCTCCAACTATGCATGTATACTCGACATCCAAGCAAGTATCAAAAAGAGTGCGGAAGCATGTATCAAGTAGCGTTCAAGGACCTGAGAAAACATATAGAAAACTGTCAACGAAAATGTTGGTGAAATCATAGGTGTTTTAGTAAACGTTGCATTTGAACCACAAGATTTAATATAATATGATTATCAAAATTATTTGCATTCCAAAGTTGTTATTTGTTTCGCGGGAACCCAATTATCAAACTTAACTGTTTTGCACCCTTTGCGTAGTGTTAGAACATACACTAGACCCGAAAATATATTTCATCCGCTAACGGTAGCGAACCGTCCGAATGAGGCTCGTCAAGCCCATGTGATCACATAATATAAGTTCACGTTTACACCCTGCAAGTGTAACTAATGATAATTGAATTGAGGATTTTTGTTCAAACCCGTACGTGGAATGTTCGTTTTCGTACTTGTGTTCAAGTGTAAAAGTATGATACGTATATGTTTCTCATCCCATAGTTTAAAGCGTAAAAGTTGTTGAAAGATGGGACTATGATCTCACTTTGAGTGCACGTATGAAAAGTACTTCACAAAGTAACGTGTGCAAAGGATAATGCTAGTCTTGACCTAAACAAATAGGTCGTATCAATAACGGTAAACACGATAGGTCAAAGATGTTCAATTAGTCCTATGGCTCGTTACGACTCGATTATGTAGCATGTGAATCAATTTGTCAAGTTTCATGCAAGAAACAAGTATAGAAACAAGCTAGGAAGGTTGCATAATCATTTAGTTAAGTTTGACAAAAAGTCAAACTTTGGTCGGTCAAAGTCAACGAAAAAGTCAACACGTTCGGGTCGGGTCCCGAACTATTTTTCTGAGATTTTTATTCATATATAATCATGTTAGAACAAGTCTCATGTGAATCAGAGGTCCATAGCGTGCCAAACATTTTTCTTATTTTGACCAAGGAGGTCAGAACCTGAACACGCCTTATGTCGCGCCGCGACATAGGCTGGCCGCGCCGCAGCACATAACGTGTGCTGGTGCCTGGTTTGAAATGTCCCATTCTTATTGATTAAAAACGTTCCATATTAATTGATTTCGTTGCGAGGTTTTGACCTCTATATGAGACGTTTTTCAAAGACTGCATTCATTTTTAAAACAAACCATAACCTTTATTTCATAAATAAAGGTTTAAAAAGCTTTACGTAGATTATCAAATAATGATAATCTAAAATATCCTGTTTACACACGACCATTACATAATGGTTTACAATACAAATATGTTACATCGAAATCAGTTTCTTGAATGCAGTTTTTACACAATATCATACAAACATGGACTCCAAATCTTGTCCTTATTTTAGTATGCAACAGCAGAAGCTCTTAGTATTCACCTGAGAATAAACATGCTTTAAACGTCAACAAAAATGTTGGTGAGTTATAGGTTTAACCTATATATATCAAATCGTAACAATAGACCACAAGATTTCATATTTCAATACACATCCCATACATAGAGATAAAAATCATTCATATGGTGAACACCTGGTAACCGACATTAACAAGATGCATATATAAGAATATCCCCATCATTCCGGGACACCCTTCAGATATGATATAAATTTCGAAGTACTAAAGCATCCGGTACTTTGGATGGGGTTTGTTAGGCCCAATAGATCTATCTTTAGGATTCGCGTCAATTAGGGTGTCTGTTCTCTAATTCTTAGATTACCAGACTTAATAAAAAGGGGCATATTCGATTTCGATAATTCAACCATAGAATGTAGTTTAACGTACTTGTGTCTATTTTTTAAATCATTTATAAAACCTGCATGTATTCTCATCTCAAAAATATTAGATTTTAAAAGTGGGACTATAACTCACTTTCACAGATTTTTACTTCGTCGGGAAGTAAGACTTGGCCACTGGTTGATTCACGAACCTATAACAATATATACATATATATCAAAGTATGTTCAAAATATATTTACAACACTTTTAATATATTTTGATGTTTTAAGTTTATTAAGTCAGCTGTCCTCGTTAGTAACCTACAACTAGTTGTCCACAGTTAGATGTACAGAAATAAATCGATAAATATTATCTTGAATCAATCCACGGCCCAGTGTATACGTATCTCAGTATTGATCACAACTCAAACTATATATATTTTGGAATCAACCTCAACCCTGTATAGCTAACTCCAACATTCACATATAGAGTGTCTATGGTTGTTCCGAAATATATATAGATGTGTCGACATGATAGGTCGAAACATTGTATACGTGTCTATGGTATCTCAATATTACATAATATACAATACAAGTTGATTAAGTTATGGTTGGAATAGATTTGTTACCAATTTTCACGTAGCTAAAATGAGAAAAATTATCCAATCTTGTTTTACCCATAACTTCTTCATTTTAAATCCGTTTTGAGTGAATCAAATTGCTATGGTTTCATATTGAACTCTATTTTATGAATCTAAACAGAAAAAGTATAGGTTTATGGTCGGAAAAATAAGTTACAAGTCTTTTTTTTAAAGGTAGTCATTTCAGTCGAAAGAACGACGTCTAGATGACCATTTTAGAAAACATACTTCCACTTTGAGTTTAACCATGATTTTTGGATATAGTTTCATGTTCATAATAAAAATTATTTTCCCAGAATAACAACTTTTAAATCAAAGTTTATCATAGTTTTTAATTAACTAGCCAAAACAGCCCGCGGTGTTACTACGACGGCGTAAATCCGATTTTACGGTGTTTTTCGTGTTTCCAGGTTTTAAATCATTAAGTTAGCATATCATATAGATATAGAACATGTTTTTAGTTGATTTTAAAAGTCAAGTTAGAAGGATTAACTTTTATTTGCGAACAAGTTTAGAATTAACTAAACTATGTTCTAGTGATTACAAGTTTAAACCTTCGAATAAGATAGCTTTATATGTATGAATCGAATGATGTTATGAACATCATTACTACCTCAATTTCCTTGGATAAACCTACTGGAAATTAGGAAAATGGATCTAGCTTCAAAGGATCCTTGGATGGCTTGAAAGTTCTTGAAGCAGAATCATGACACGAAAACAATTTCAAGTAAGATTTCCACTCGAAATAAGATTGTTATAGTTATAGAAATTGAATTAAAGTTTGAATATGATTATTACCTTATATTAGAAAGATAACCTACTGTAAGTAACAAAGGTTTCTTGATCTTGGATGA
The DNA here is from genome assembly GCF_046630445.1 of Rutidosis leptorrhynchoides. NCBI lineage: Eukaryota > Viridiplantae > Streptophyta > Magnoliopsida > Asterales > Asteraceae > Rutidosis > Rutidosis leptorrhynchoides. The sequence goes on from NC_092337.1 coordinate 332,196,442, forward strand.
TTACTTGGAATGGATTTAGAAAACTTGGAAGTAAACTTGCAATCTTGGAAGTATTCTTGATTTTATGAAACTAGAACTTTTGGAATTTATGAAGAACACTTAGAACTTGAAGATAGAACTTGAGAGAGGTCAAGTAGATGAAGAAAATTGAAGAATTAAAATGTTTGTAGTTGTTTTTGGTCGTTGGTGTATGGATTAGGTATAAAGGATATTTAATTTTGTTTTCATGTAAATAAGTCATGAATGATTACTCATATTTTTGTAATTTTATGAGATATTTCATGCTAGTTACTAAATGATGGTTCCCACATGTGTTAGGTGACTCACATGGGCTGCTAAGAGCTGATCATTGGAGTGTATATACCAATAGTACATACATCTAAAAGATGTGTATTGTACGAGTACGAATACGGGTGCATACGAGTAGAATTGTTGATGAAACTGAACGAGGATGTAATTGTAAGCATTTTTGTTAAGTAGAAGTATTTTGATAAGTGTCTTGAAGTCTTTCAAAAGTGTATGAATACATATTAAAACACTACATGTATATACATTTTAACTGAGTCGTTAAGTCATCGTTAGTCGTTACATGTAAATGTTGTTTTGAAACCTTTAGGTTAACGATCTTGTTGAATGTTGTTAACCCATTGTTTATTATAACAAATGAGATGTTAAATTGTTATATTATCATGATATTATGATATATAATATATCTTAGTATGATATATATACAGTTAAATGTCGTTACAACGATAATCGTTACATATATGTCTCGTTTCGAAATCATTAAGTTAGTAGTCTTATTTTTACATATGTATTTCATTGTTAATACACTTAATAATATATTTACTTATAATTTAACATAATTAACCAAGTGTATCAATATCTTAATATGATTCATATGTACCTAGTAAGACGTTGTTATAACGATAATCGTTATATATATATATATATATATATATATATATATATATATATATATATATCGTTTTTTGAGTTTCTTAAATTAATAGTCTCATTTTTATGTATATAAATCATTATTAAAATACCTAATGAGATACATACTTATAATAAAATCATGTTAACTATATATATAACCATATATATGTCATCGTATAGTTTTTACAAGTTTTAACGTTCGTGAGTCACTGTCAACTTGGGTGGTCAATTGTCTATATGAAACCTATTTCAATTAATCAAGTCTTACAAGTTTGATTGCTTAAAATGTTGGAAACACTTAATCATGTAAATAACAATTTTATTTAATATATATATATAAACATGGAAAAGTTCGGGTCACTACAGTACCTACCCGTTAAATAAATTTTGTCCCGAAATTTTAAGCAGTTGGAGGTGTTGATGTATCTTCTGGAAATAAAAGCGGGTATTTCTTCTTCATCTGATCTTCACGCTCCCAGGTGAACTCGAGTCCTCTACGATCATTCCATCGAACCTTAACAATTGGTATCTTGTTTTGTTTAAGTCTCTTAACCTCACGATCCATTATTTCGACGGGTTCTTCAATGAATTGAAGTTTTTCATTGATTTGGATTTCGTCCAACGGAATAGTGAGATCTTCTTTAGCAAAACATTTCTTCAAATTTGAGACGTGGAAAGTGTTATGTACAGCCGCGAGTTGTTGAGGTAGATCCAGTTGGTAAGCTACTGGTCCGACACGATCTATAATCTTGAATGGTCCAATGTACCTTGGATTTAGTTTCCCCCGTTTACCAAATCGAACAACGCCTTTCCAAGGTGAAACCTTAAGCATGATCATTTCTCCAATTTCAAACTCTATATCTTTTCTTTTACTGTCCGCGTAGCTCTTTTGTCGACTCTGGGCCGTTTTCAATCTTTGTTGAATTTGGATGATTTTCTCGGTAGTTTCTTGTATTATCTCCGGACCCGTAATCTGTCTATCCCCCACTTCACTCCAACAAATCAGAGACCTGCACTTTCTACCATAAAGTGCTTCAAACGGTGCCATCTCAATGCTTGAATGGTAGCTGTTGTTGTAGGAAAATTCTGCTAACGGTAGATGTTGATCCCAACTGTTTCCGAAATCAATAACACAAGCTCGTAGCATGTCTTCAAGCATTTGTATCGTCCTTTCACTCTGCCCATCAGTTTGTGGATGATAGGCAGTACTCATGTCTATACGAGTTCCCAATGCTTGCTGTAATGTCTGCCAGAATCTTGAAATAAATCTGCCATCCCTATCAGAGATAATAGAGATTGGTATTCCATGTCTGGAGACGACTTCCTTCAAATACAGTCGTGCTAACTTATCCATCTTGTCATCTTCTCTTATTGACAGGAAGTGTGCTGATTTGGTGAGACGATCAACTATTACCCAAATAGTATCAAAACCACTTGCAGTCCTTGGCAATTTAGTGATGAAATCCATGGTAATGTTTTCACATTTCCATTCCGGGATTTCGGGTTGTTGAAGTAGACCTGATGGTTTCTGAGGCTCAGCTTTGACCTTAGAACACATCAAACATTCTCCTACGTATTTAGCAACATCGGATTTCATACCCGGCCACCAAAAATGTTTCTTGAGGTCCTTGTACATCTTCCCCGTTCCAGGATGTATTGAGTATCTGGTTTTATGAGCTTCTCTAAGTACCATTTCTCTCATATCTCCAAATTTTGGTACCCAAATCCTTTCAGCCCTATACCGGGTTCCGTCTTCCCGAATATTAAGATGCTTCTCCGATCCTTTGGGTATTTCATCCTTTAAATTTCCCTCTTTTAAAACTCCTTGTTGCGCCTCCTTTATTTGAGTAGTAAGGTTATTGTGAATCATTATATTCATAGATTTTACTCGAATGGGTTCTCTGTCCTTTCTGCTCAAGGCGTCGGCTACCACATTTGCCTTCCCCGGGTGGTAACGAATCTCAAAGTCGTAATCATTTAACAATTCAATCCACCTACGCTACCTCATATTTAGTTGTTTCTGATTAAATATATGTTGAAGACTTTTGTGGTCGGTATATATAATACTTTTGACCCCATATAAGTAGTGCCTCCAAGTCTTTAATGCAAAAACAACCGCGCCTAATTCCAAATCATGCGTCGTATAATTTTGCTCGTGAATCTTCTATTGTCTAGATGCATAAGCAATCACCTTCGTCCGTTGCATTAATACACAACCGAGACCTTGCTTTGATGCGTCACAATAAATCACAAAATCATCATTCCCTTCAGGCAATGACAATATAGGTGCCGTAGTTAGCTTTTTCTTCAATAATTGAAACGCCTTCTCTTGTTCATCCTTCCATTCAAATTTCTTCCCTTTATGCGTTAATGCAGTCAAGGGTTTTGCTATTTTGGAGAAATCTTGGATGAATCTTCTGTAGTAACCAGCCAATCCTAAAAATTGACGTATATGCTTCGGAGTTTTTGGGGTTTCCCACTTTTCAACAGTTTCGATCTTTGCCGGGTCCACCTGGATACCTTCTTTGTTCACTATGTGACCGAGGAATTGAACTTCTTCCAACCAAAATGCACACTTTGAAAACTTAGCGTACAGTTTTTCTTTCCTCAATACTTCTAGCACTTTTCTCAAATGTTCTTCGTGCTCTTAATCATTCTTTGAGTAAATAAGTATGTCATCGATGAAAACAATGACAAACTTGTCAAGATATGGCCCACACACTCAGTTCATAAGGTCTATGAACACAGCTGGTGCGTTAGTCAATCCAAACGGCATAACCATAAACTCGTAATGACCATAACGCGTCCTAAAAGTAGTTTTTGGAATATCATCCTCCTTTACTCGCATTTGATGATATCCAGAACGTAAATCGATCTTCGAATAAACCGACGAGCCTTGTAGTTGATCAAATAAATCGTCAATTCTCGGCAGTGGATAACGGTTTTTGATGGTAAGTTTGTTCAACTCTCTGTAGTCAATACACAACCTAAATGTACCATCCTTCTTCTTGACAAACAAAACAGGAGCTCCCCATGGTGATGTGCTTGGTCGAATGAAACCACGTTCTAATAGTTCTTGCAGTTGGCTTTGCAGTTCTTTCATCTCGCTGGGTGCGAGTCTATAAGGAGCACGAGCTATTGGTGCAGCTCCTGGTACAAGATCTATTTGAAATTCAACAGATTGATGTGGAGGTAGTCCCGGTAATTCTTTTGGAAATACATCGGGAAATTCTTTTGCGACGGGAACATCATTGATGCTCTTTTCTTCAGTTTGTACTTTCTCGACGTGTGCTAGAACAGCATAGCAACCTTTTCTTATTAGTTTTTGTGCCTTCAAATTACTAATAAGATGTAGCTTCATGTTGCCCTTTTCTCCGTACACCATTAATGGTTCTCCTTCTTCTCATACAATGCGAATTGCATTTTTATAACATACGATCTCTGCTTTCACCTTCTTCAGCCAGTCCATGCCAACTATTACATCAAAACTCCCTAACTCTACTGGTATCAAATCAATCTTAAATATTTCGCTACCCAGTTTAATTTCTCGATTCCGGCATATATTATCTGTGAAATTAATTTACCGTTTGCTAATTCGAGTAAGAATTTACTATCCAACGGCGTCAATGGACAACTTAACTTAGCACAAAAATCTCTACTCATATAGCTTCTATCCGCACCCGAATCAAAGAAAACGTAAGCAGATTTATTGTCAATAAGAAACGTACCCGTAACAAGCTCCGGGTCTTCCTGTGCCTCTGCCGCATTAATATTAAAAACTCTTCCGCGGCCTTGTCCATTCGTGTTCTCCTAGTTCGGGAAATTTCTAATAATGTGGCCCGGTTTTCCACATTTATAACAAACTACATTGGCATAACTTGCTCTGACACTACTTGCTCTGCCAGTACTCGTTCCGACACCATTTGTTCCTTTCGTTCTGTTAACCCCTGGTCCGTAGACCTCACACTTCACCGCGCTATGACCATTTCTTTTACACTTGTTGCAAAATTTGGTGCAGAACCCCGAGTGATACTTTTCACACCTTTGGCATAGCTGTTTCTGATTGTTGTTGTTGCGATTGTTATTGTTGTTGGGATGATTGTTGTAGTTGCTGTTGTTGTTGTTGTTGTTGTTGTTGTTGTTGTTGTTGTTGTTGGGCCGTTTGTTATAGTTGCGATTGATGTTGCGATTGTTGGGATAATTGTTGCGATTATTGTTGTAATTGCTGTTGTTGTTGTATTGGTGATTCTTATCACCGTTTTCCTCCCACTTTCTTTTGACTTGCTTCACATTGGTCTCTTCAGTAGTCTGTTCTTTAATTCTTTCTTCAATCTGGTTCACTAGTTTGTGAGCCATTCTACATGCCTGTTGTATGGAGGCAGGCTCGTGTGAACTTATATCTTCTTGGATTCTTTCCGGTAATCCTTTCACAAACGCGTCGATCTTCTCTTCCTCATCTTCGAACGCTCCCGGACACAATAGGCATAATTCTGTGAATCGTCTTTCGTACGTGGTAATATCAAATCCTTGGGTTCGTAACCCTCTAAGTTCTGTCTTGAGCTTATTGACCTCGGTTCTGGGACGGTACTTCTCGTTCATCAAGTGCTTGAATGCTGACCTTGGTAGTGCGTAAGCATCATCTTGTCCCACTTGCTCTAGATAGGTATTCCACCATGTTAACGCAGAACCTGTGAAGGTATGCGTAGCGTACTTCACTTTTTCCTCTTCAGTACACTTACTTATGGCAAACACCGATTCGACCTTCTCGGTCCACCGTTTCAATCCGATCGGTCCTTCGGTTCCATCAAATTCCAAAGGTTTGCAGGCAGTGAATTCTTTGTAGGTGCATCCTACACGATTTCCTGTACTGCTAGATCCAAGGTTATTGTTGGTATGTAGCGTAGCCTATACTGCGGCTATGTTTGAAGCTAAAAAAGTACGGAATTCCTCTTCATTCATATTCACGGTGTGTCGAGTAGTCGGTGCCATTTCCTTCAAAATAGTCAAATGGAACAAGTTACTCATACAGAATATTAAGAGTAGTTAATAGTATTTCGTAGCATAATATGAACTCATTTATAAAAGCTTTTTCTTCATATTAGCGTTTTATAAGTTTAAATTCGGGTAGTACCTACCCGTTAAGTTCATACTTAGTAGCTAATATACATTTCAACTACTACAATTCTATATGAAAAACTGATTATAATAATATTTCGCGTTCAAACTTTTATACAATATTTTACAAACTTACAATACCGCTTATTTTACATAAAGCATGAAATATAGCACACAATAACTTTGATACAAGATAGTTGTGAAGATAATTCTAGCTAGTACACAAGTCGTTCAGCAAAGGCAATAAAGACACGTAATTCATACGTCCAGAAACAAGTCATGCATTCTGGTTTTACTAGGACTACTTCCCATCCTTGGTCTTGTGGAACATAACCGTTATGGCCGTTGATAAGACAGCGTGTTGTAATGTCGTCAAAGGGACGAGGGTTACGTAATGACCAACAGTCTCGTAATAACCTAAAAACCTCATTTCTTACCCCAATTACCGACTCCGTCACTTGTGGGAACGTTTTGTTTAATAGTTGTAGCCCGATGTTCTTTTTCTCACTTTGGTGAGAAGCGAACATTACTAACCCGTAAGCATAGCATGCTTCTTTATGTTGCATGTTAGCCGCTTTTTCTAAATCATGAAGTCCTATATTCGGATACATTGAGTCAAAATAATTTCTTAACCCGTTGCGTAAAATAGCATTTGGGTTCTCCGCAATACATGCGTCAAAGTAAACACATCGTAACTTATGGGTTTCCCAATAAGATATCCCCCATCTTTCGAACGAAAGCCTTTCATAAACCAAGGCATTCTTAGAACGTTCTTCGAATGTCTTACAAACTGATCTCGCCTTAAATAGTTGTGCCGAGGAATTCTGACCGACTCTAGATAAGATTTCATCAATCATGTCTCCGGGTAGGTCTCTTAAAATATTGGGTTTTGTGTTTTTATACTGTAAAATAGACAAGAGTTAGATTCATAAAAAAAATTACTTATTAATACAAGCAATTTTTACATATATCATAAAGCATAAGCACACTATATTACATATATTACACCACACGAATACAACTATCTTATTCCGACTCGCTCGTTTCTTCTTCTCCAGTTTTGGTTCGTTTTGCCAAGTTTCTAGGGATATATGATGTTCCCCTAATACGAGCCGTCATTTTCTACATTGGGTTAGAAAAACCTGGTGGTTTAGAGGTTCCCGGGTCATTGTTACAACTTAAGGACTTCGGGGGTTGACGATACATATAAAGTTCATCGGGGTTGGATTTAGATTTCTCTATTTTTATGCCCTTTCCCTTATTATTTTCTTTTGCCTGTTTAAATTCAGTAGGGGTAATTTCTATAACATCATCGGAATTCTCGTCGGAATCCGATTCATCGGAGAATTGGTAATCCTCCCAATATTTTGCTTCCTTGGAGGAAACACCATTGACCATAATTAACCTTGGTCAGTTGATTGAGGATTTTCTTTTACTTAACCGTTTTATTATTTCCCCCACCGGTTCTATTTCCTCCTCCGGTTCCTCCTCTTCCGGTTCTGATTCTTCTTCCGGTTCTTCTTCGGGAACTTGTGAATCAGTCCAATATATATTCGACTCTTCGTTATTATTAGGTAAGTCAATGGGATTTGTGCTAGAGGTAGACATCTATCACACAATATCAAACATGTTAAGAGATTAATATATCACATAATATATACATGTTAATAATATATAGTTTCCAACAAAAATGTTAAGCAATCATTTTTAAAGAAAACACGGTCGAAGTCTAGACTCACTAATGCATCCTAACAAACTCGATAAGACACACTAATGCAAATTTTCTGGTTCTCTAAGACCAACGCTCGGATACCAACTGAAATGTCCCGTTCTTATTGATTAAAAACGTTCCATATTAATTGATTTCGTTGCGAGGTTTTGACCTCTATATGAGACGTTTTTCAAAGACTGCATTCATTTTTAAAACAAACCATAACCTTTATTTCATAAATAAAGGTTTAAAAAGCTTTACGTAGATTATAAAATAATGATAATCTAAAATATCCTGTTTACACACGACCATTACATAATGGTTTACAATACAAATATGTTACATCGAAATCAGTTTCTTGAATGCAGTTTTTACACAATATCATACAAACATGGACTCCAAATCTTGTCCTTATTTTAGTATGCAACAGCGGAAGCTCTTAGTATTCACCTGAGAATAAACATGCTTTAAACGTCAACAAAAATGTTGGTGAGTTATAGGTTTAACCTATATATATCAAATCGTAACAATAGACCACAAGATTTCATATTTCAATACACATCCCATACATAGAGATAAAAATCATTCATATGGTGAACACCTGGTAACCGACATTAACAAGATGCATATATAAGAATATCCCCATCATTCCGGGACACCCTTCGGATATGATATAAATTTCGAAGTACTAAAGCATCAGGTACTTTGGATGGGGTTTGTTAGGCCCAATAGATCTATCTTTAGGATTCGCGTCAATTAGGGTGTCTGTTCCCTAATTATTAGATTACCAGACTTAATAAAAAGGGGCATATTCGATTTCGATAATTCAATCATAGAATGTAGTTTCACGTACTTGTGTCTATTTTGTAAATCATTTATAAAACCTGCATGTATTCTCATCCCAAAAATATTAGATTTTAAAAGTGGGACTATAACTCACTTTCACAGATTTTTACTTCATCGGGAAGTAAGACTTGGCCACTGGTTGATTCACGAACCTATAACAATATATACATATATATCAAAGTATGTTCAAAATATATTTACAACACTTTTAATATATTTTGATGTTTTAAGTTTATTAAGTCAGCTGTCCTCGTTAGTAACCTACAACTAGTTGTCCACAGTTAGATGTACAGAAATAAATCGATAAATATTATCTTGAATCAATCCACGAACCAGTGTATACGTATCTCAGTATTGATCACAACTCAAACTATATATATTTTGGAATCAACCTCAACCCTGTATAGCTAACTCCAACATTCACATATAGAGTGTCTATGGTTGTTCCGAAATATATATAGATGTGTCGACATGATAGGTCGAAACATTGTATACGTGTCTATGGTATCTCAAGATTACATAATATACAATACAAGTTGATTAAGTTATGGTTGGAATAGATTTGTTACCAATTTTCACGTAGCTAAAATGAGAAAAATTATCTAATCTTGTTTTACCCATAACTTCTTCATTTTAAATCCGTTTTGAGTGAATCAAATTGCTATGGTTTTATATTGAACTCTATTTTATGAATCTAAACAGAAAAAGTATAGGTTTATAGTCGGAAAAATAAGTTACAAGTCATTTTTGTAAAGGTAGTCATTTCAGTCGAAAGAACGACGCCTAGATGACCATTTTAGAAAACATACTTCCACTTTGAGTTTAACCATGATTTTTGGATATAGTTTCATGTTCATAATAAAAATCATTTTCCCAGAATAACAACTTTTAAATCAAAGTTTATCATAGTTTTTAATTAACTAACCCAAAACAGCCCGCGGTGTTATTACGACGGCGTAAATCCGGTTTTACGGTGTTTTTTGTGTTTCCAGGTTTTAATTCATTAAGTTAGCATATCATATAGATATAGAACATGTGTTTAGTTGATTTTAAAAGTCAAGTTAGAAGGATTAACTTTTATTTGCGAACAAGTTTAGAATTAACTAAACTATGTTCTAGTGATTTAAAAGTTTAAACCTTCGAATAAGATAGCTTTATATGTATGAATCGAATGATGTTATGAACATCATTACTACCTCAATTTCCTTGAATAAACCTACTGGAAATTAGAAAAATGGATCTAGCTTCAAAGGATCCTTGGATGGCTTGAAAGTTCTTGAAGCAGAATCATGACACGAAAATAATTTCAAGTAAGATTTTCACTCGAAATAAGATTGTTATAGTTATAGAAATTGAATTAAAGTTTGAATATGATTATTAAATTATATTAGAAAGATAACCTACTGTAAGCAACAAAGGTTTCTTGATCTTGGATGATTACTTGGAATGGATTTAGAAAACTTGGAAGTAAACTTGCAATCTTGGAAGTATTCTTGATTTTATGAAACTAGAACTTTTGGAATTTATGAAGAACACTTAGAACTTGAAGATAGAACTTGAGAGACATCAATTAGATGAAGAAAATTGAAGAATGAAAGTGTTTGTAGGTGTTTTTGGTCATTGGTGTATGGATTAGATATAAAGGATATGTAATTTTGTTTTCATGTAAATAAGTCATGAATGATTACTCATATTTTTGTAATTTTATGAGATATTTCATTCTAGTTGCCAAATGATGGTTCCCACATGTGTTAGGTGACTCACATGGGCTGCTAAGAGCTGATCATTGGAGTGTATATACCAATAGTACATACATCTAAAAGCTGTGTATTGTACGAGTACGGATACGGGTGCATACGAGTAGAATTGTTGATGAAACTGAACGAGGATGTAATTGTAAGCATTTTTGTTAAGTAGAAGTATTTTGATAAGTGTCTTGAAGTCTTTCAAAAGTGTATGAATACATATTAAAACACTACATGTATATACATTTTAACTGAGTCGTTAAGTCATCGTTAGTCGTTACATGTAAATGTTGTTTTGAAACCTTTAGGTTAACGATCTTGTTGAATGTTGTTAACCCATTATTTATTATAACAAATGAGATGTTAAATTGTTATATTATCATGATATTATGATATATAATATATCTTAGTATGATATATATACAGTTAAATGTCGTTACAACGATAATTACATATATGTCTCGTTTCGAAATCATTAAGTTAGTAGTCTTATTTTTACATATGTATTTCATTGTTAATACACTTAATAATATATTTACTTATCATTTAACATAATTAACCAAGTGTATCAATATGTTAATATGATTCATATGTACCTAGTAAGACGTTGTTATAACAATAATCGTTATATATATATATATATATATATATATATATATATATATATATATATATATATATATATATATATATATATATATATATATATATATATATATATATATATATATATATATATATATATATATATATATATATATATATATATATATATATATATATATATATATATCATTTTTTGAGTTTCTTAAATTAATAGTCTTATTTTTATGTATATAAATCATTGTTAAAATACCTAATGAGATACATACTTATAATAAAATCATGTTAACTATATATATAACCATATATATGTCATCGTATAGTTTTTACAAGTTTTAACGTTCGTGAATCACCGGTCAACTTGGGTGGTCAATTGTCTATATGAAACCTATTTCAATTAATCAAGTCTTAACAAGTTTGATTGCTTAACATGTTGGAAACACTTAATCATGTAAATAACAATTTCATTTAATATATATATAAACATGAAAAAGTTCGGTTCACTACATGGTTAGTTTCAATTGTTCAAGTCTTTTTCCGAACTTCGATCAAACACAAATCACAAACCGTAAACACTTATGACACACATTTTATATCGTTGGAAAGCTAATTTGACAAAGAACACAACTACACACATTTCATTAACCAAAAACATCATTTGCAATAACCGACTTTCCAACATTTAATGCTCAATTAATACTCAAGTTCATAAATGCACAAAATAGGATTAGGGAATTAAATGCATACATATGACACGCCGTTTCGTAGGTAATCAAGCATACAATCTAACTAACCACTTACCAACCACAATTCATGGCATTCAATACATTAAATGTTCACATTCAATTCTATCAAACCTTAACCAACAACATCAAAATCACTAATCATGTTTATGAAGTTTTCTAAAATAACCTACACATCAAATTGAAGCTAGTGATGTTAGGAACACATTTAATACATATTTAACATCATCCACACAACCAAATCACCAAATCAAACACACCAAAGTTTATGTTCATGCTAGTTACTTCAAATAATAAAATCGAACATATAATTCATATATTCATGTTAGACTTGAGCCATAGACACTAATTAACAACTTTATAAGTTAAAAACATCAAGAACAAAAAATCTAGCGATTTTAGAAAGTTACCCAAACTTGATGAAATCGGTATGAAATCGAAGAGGAAGCTGCAAGAATTCCAAATATGTAATTTGTTTTGTAAGACACCCGCTAGCTTGGATTTAGATGATGATTCTTTGAAATGGATAATTGAAAGAAAATGGAGAAGTAGTGAAAGAAAAGGAAAATGAAAATGGAAAAGAAAGGAGGTGGGGTTGACTAGTCAAATGCTAGTCACCTCTCTGGCTCTTTGGCGAAACTAGTCCCTCGAGTTCGGTTGCGGGTGCGTGAATTACCTAAACGAGATATTTTTAAAACGCGTATCAACGGGAGATGTTATAAACATATAACAGAATTTAAATAGTTAAACGGAAAAGTAAACGTAAAAAGGCGGGATGTTACATTACCTACTCCTTAAAAGAAATTTCGTCCCGAAATTTAAGTAGGCGTAGTAGTCGTTGTTTCTTCCTCGGAATTTTGCGTTTCTGGAATCGGGAATAAGTGAGGGTATTCCTTTGGCATCTGATCTTGCCTTTCCCAAGTAAACTCGGGTCCTCTTTTGGCATTCCAACAAACCTTGACAATCGGGATTCGGCTTTATTTCAATGTGTTGACGGAGGTGTCCACAATTTCAACCGGTTCTTCCACAAAATGAAGTTTGTCATCAATAGTAAGTTCCTCGAGAGGGATGACGATATCGGGTTCGGCAAGACACTTTTCAAGTTAGATACATGGAAGGTAGGATGAACGGAGCTCAATTGGGGTGGAAGATCTAAACGATAAGCAACGGTTCCAATACGCTCCAAGATTTCGAAAGGACCAATATACCGCGGATTTAATTTCCCACGTTTTCCAAAACGAATGACACCTTTTCAAGGTGCGACTTTTAACATGACGCGGTCACCGACTTGAAATTCAAGGTCGTTGCGTCTTTTGTCGATATGGCACTTTTGACGACTCCGGGCCGTCCGAAGCCTATCTCGAATTTGAACGATCTTCTCGGTGGTTTCGTGAATGTGTTCGGGTCCGGTGATTTGTACGTCACCTACTTCGGCCCAACAAAGAGGAGAACGGCATTTTCGGCCATATAACGCTCCGAATGGGGCGGTTTTTATACTCGCGTGATAACTATTGTTGTAGGAGAATTCGGCGAGAGGTAAGTGCTTGTTCCAAGCTTTTCCAAAATCAACAACGCAAGCCCGTAACATGACCTCCATGGTTTAAATTGTGCGTTCGCTTTGCCTATCGGTTTGAGGATGATATGCGGTGCTCATGTCTAAACGCGTTCCCAACGCTTCTTGCAAGGTACGCCAAAATCTAGAAACAAAACAGCCATCTCGGTCGGAGATAATCGATAAAGGTACACCGTGTCGGGCTACGATCTCCTTGATGTAAAGTTGTGCAAGTTTCTCCATTTTGTCGGTCTCCTTCATGGCGAGAAAGTGTGCGGATTTGGTGAGACGGTCAATAATAACCCAAATGGTATCATAACCGCCCGTCGTTTTTGGTAGTTTGGTGATAAAATCCATCGTTATCCTTTCCCACTTCCATTGCGGGATCTCGGGTTGTTGAAGTAGTCCGGACGGTCTTTGGTGTTCGGCTTTGACTTTGAAACATGTCAAACACTTGGAAACATAAGTAGCTACGTCCCTTTTGATGTTTGGCCACCAATATTGTTGTTTAAGGTCGTGGTACATCTTATTGGCACCGGGGTGAATCGAGTATCGTGACTTATGGGCTTCATCTAAAATAAGACTTCATAGGTCCCCATAACTAGGCACCCAAATCCTTCCGGCGAAATATCGGAGTCCGGTTTCCTTAGTTTCGAATCGAGAGACGAGAATGTTCAAGAGCTCGTGTGAAATGTTTTCATCCTTAAGAGCTTCATCTTGGGCTACCCGAATTTGGCTATTGAGGTTTGTGTGGATGGTGATGTTTAAGGCTCGGACACGAAGAGGCATCGCTCTTTCTTTTCGACTTAAGGCATCGGCTACTACATTTGCCTTTCCGGGATGGTAACGAAGCTCGCAATCGTAATCGTTTAAGGTTTCAATCCACCTTCGTTGTCTCATGTTTAGTTGCTTTTGATCGAAGATGTGTTGGAGACTTTTGTGATCGGTAAAGATTGTACTATTGGTTCCATAAAGATAGTGTCTCCACATTTTAAGTGCAAAGACAACGGCTCCGAGTTCGAGATCATGTGTCGTGTAGTTTCGTTCATGAATTTTGAGTTGTCGAGAAGCATAAGAAATGACTTTCATTCGTTGCATCAACACACACCCAAAACCATGTTTCGAGGCATCGCAATACACAACAAAATCATCGTTGCCCTCGGGAAATGACAAAATAGGAGCGGTGGTTAGCTTCGTTTTCAAGATTTGAAATGCGGATTCTTGTTCGGTTGCCCAAACGAATTTTCTTCCCTTATGAGTTAACGCAGTTAGAGGACGAGCGACCAAAGAGAAATCTTTGATGAATCTACGATAGTATCCGTCGAGACCCAAGAATTGACGAATGTGAGTAGGAGTTGTAGTAGTCTCCCATTTACTAATGGCTTCGATTTTTGATGGATCGACTTTAATACCTTGGTCACTTACAACATGACCAAGAAATTGAACTTCCTTCAACCAAAATTCACACTTGGAGAATTTGGCATAGAGTCGTTCTTGTCTTAAAAGTTCAAGCACAAGTAGGATGTGTTCCTCGTGTTCTTCTTTGCTTTTAGAATAAACCAAAATATCATCGATGAACACGATAACGAATTTGTCAAGATACGGTTTGTACACGCGGTTCATAAGATCCATGAACACTGCCGGTGCATTAGTGAGACCAAATGGCATGACAAGGAATTCATAACTACCATAACGAGTTCGGAAAGCGGTTTTGGAGACATCTTCCCCCTTAACCCTTAATTGATGATAACCCGAGCGGAGATCGATTTTCGAATATACACAAGACCCTTGTAGTTGATCAAAGAGGTCATCGATGCGAGGAAGAGGATATCGGTTCTTAACCGTCAATTTGTTTAGTTCACGATAATCAATGCACATTCGTAGGGATCCGTCTTTCTTTTTAACAAACAAAATCGGAGCGCCCCAAGGTGAATGGCTAGGTTGGATAAAACCACGATCAAGTAGTTTTTGGATTTGACTTTGCAATTCTTGCATTTCGGATGGAGCGAGTCTATATGGTGCACGTGCTACGGGTGCGGCTCTCGGAATAAGATCGATTTGGAATTCAATTGGTCGATGAGGTGGAAGACCCGGCAATTCGTCGGTAAATACATCGGAATAGTCACTAACAATTGGCACATCTTCAATGTGCTTCTCATCGGACTCGACTTTCTTAACGTGAGCAAGGATCGCAAAACAACCCTTACGGAGTAGTTTTCTAACTTTAATGCATGAAACGAGGTTGAGTCCGGTGCAACTCTTATCGCCATAGACGATCAAAGGTTCACCATTCTCGATAGGAATTTGGATTGCGTTAAGATCACAAAGGTTGTGAGATTTCGTTTTGGCTAGCCAATTCATACCGATTATTACATCGAAGCTTCCTAGTTCCATGGGTATCAAGTCAATTTCAAACTTTTTACCCAAAATGTTTAACGTACACCCCCGGTAATATGTGTCGGCACTCAATAGTTTCCCGTTGGCCACTTCAATGGTATAAGTGGTATCTAGTGGAAGTGGTGGAGTGCTAAAAGAATGAGTCAAAGTCTTGGATACAAAACTCTTATCGGCACCTAAATCGAATAAACAAGTAACATAAGTGTTGTTGAGGAGAAACGTACCCGTGACTAATTCATTGTCATCTCGGGCTTCCTCGGTGTTGATGTTGAAAGCTCATCCGCGTGTGTTGGTGTTGGCTTTCTTCTTCGGACATGCATTTCTAAAATAACCCGTTTGGCCACATTCATAACAAGTACCCGGTTTTGGTGCATTGGGCACCTTTTGAGCGACGGGGGCGGCACTTCTACAATCGTTGGCCACATGACCACCCCTTTGGCACCGGTGGCAAAATAGATTGCTACATTCACCATAGTGGTGTTTGTGGCATTTGTTGCAAAAGGGTTTATTTCCGCCATTACTTTTCTTGGCGTCGGAGGTGAAAGGCTTTTTGGTGAAGTTGTTGTTGTAGTTGTTGCTTGATTGGGGGGCTTCCCATTTTCTTTTGTTACCGCCCGATTTATCCTCGGCCTTAGGTGCCGGAACTACCATTTCGTCAACCGTTTCGATCAACTGGCGGGCCATGTTTAAGGCTTGTTGTAAGTTAGCGGGTTTGGATGACATCACTCCTTGTTTGATGCTCTTTGGAAGACCATCCATGTAGAGTTCAATCCTTTGAGATTCGGGGTTCACGAGGTTGGGACACATCAAGGATAGCTCGGCGAATCGTTGATTGTAGGACTTGAGATCGTTTCCGACCGCCTTTAAAGTTCTTAGCTCTTGCTCAAGCTTTCGGGTTTCTTCACGAGGGAAAAACTCGACGATCAACCTTTCCCTTAAATCGGCCCAAGAGAGGGCGTGAGCTTCGTCGGTACCCACCGATTGTACATACGTGTTCCACCACGTGAGGGCGATACCGGCAAAGGTGTGGGTGGAATATTTGACTTTATCTTGGTCCCGAAAACCGCCTATGCTAAAAACGGCTTCCGCTTGTTCGAACCATCGAGTGAGTACAACCGGTCCCCCGGTTCCATCAAAAGTGTGAGGTTTGCACCCCATGAAGGCTTTGTAGGAGCACCCTTCGCTTGAGTTACCGGCTCCATTGTTGTTGTTGTTATTGTTATTGTTGTTGTTAGAGGAGTGACCGGCCATGGCCGCCTCTACGGCGGTGGCTACCATTCGTTGTAGAGTTTGTTCAGGAGTCTCATGGCGTGGCATTGTCCCTTCAAAACACAAGAATACCGTTGATTAGTATTTTCAATAATACTAATCATGATATGGAATAAGGATAGAGAGAAATTTTCCATGACTCGCCTTAAATTCTTTATGTCATAATGTCGGAATGTTCATATGAGTCACCGTAATATAATCCCGGAAATTATATTACCCTAATTCATATGTGCATTCGACACTATTTCATATAGTCAAGGTGGCGCGTCAATTAAATCAAGTAACATGAGATTAAGATTGAATAATAATTAGATATGATAGAAGAGTTCGAGTATAAATGCACAAGTAGTCAAGTAATTCCTACTTCAAGTCTATATGCCGGTTGTAGTCTAGACTCACTAATGCACCCTATGACTCGGGGTTGACACCAATGAACTCTAAATCCCTACAACTAATGCTCTGATACCATCTGTAGCGACCCGACCAAATCATGTTTGACGGCGCCGACTACTTAGGTCCCGTTACATGGTCATAAGTCTTTAACATGACGTTTGACCAAAATATGTCGCATTCATTTCATAAGTAAAAGGATGTTTCAAGTTTACAAAAGTAGTTCAAAGACTAGTTACATTACAAAGTTTAACGTACGAATGAAACCTATGCGACACAATTTAAAAGTTGTCAAAAGACGCTCCAACTATGCATGTATACTCGACATCCAAGCAAGTATCAAAAAGAGTGCGGAAGCATGTATCAAGTAGCGTTCAAGGACCTGAGAAAACATATAGAAAACTGTCAACGAAAACGTTGGTGAAATCATAGGTGTTTTAGTAAACGTTGCATTTGAACCACAAGATTTAATATAATATGATTATCAAAATCATTTGCATTCCAAAGTTGTTATTTGTTTCGCGGGCACCCAATTATCAAACTTAACTGTTTTTCACCCTTTGCGTAGTGTTAGAACATACACTAGACCCGAAAATATATTTCATCCGCTAACGGTAGCGAACCGTCCGAATGAGGCTCGTCAAGCCCATGTGATCACATAATATAAGTTCACGTTTACACTCTGCAAGTGTAACTAATGATAATTGAATTGAGGATTTTTGTTCAAACCCGTACGTGGAATGTTCGTTTTCGTACTTGTGTTCAAGTGTAAAAGTATGATACGTATATGTTTCTCATCCCATAGTTTAAAGCGTAAAAGTTGTAGAAAGATGGGACTATGATCTCACCTTGAGTGCACGTATGAAAAGTACTTCACAAAGTAACGTGTGCAAAGGATAATGCTAGTCTTGACCTAAATAAATAGGTCGTATCAATAACGGTAAACACGATAGGTCAAAGATGTTCAATTAGTCCTATGGCTCGTTACGACTCGATTATGTAGCATGTGAATCAATTTGTCAAGTTTCATGCAAGATACAAGTATAGAAACAAGCTAGGAAGGTTGCATAATCATTTGGTTAAGTTTGACAAAAAGTCAAACTTTGGTCGGTCAAAGTCAACGAAAAAGTCAACACGTTCGGGTCGGGTCCCGAACTATTTTTCTGAGGTTTTTATTCATATATAAGCATGTTAGAACAAGTCTCATGTGAATCGGAGGTCCATAGCGTGCCAAACATTTTTATTATTTTGACCAACGAGGTCAGAACCTGGACACGCCTTATGTCGCGCCGCGACATAGGCTGGCCGCACCGCGGCACATAACGTGTGCTGGTGCCTGGTTAGTTTCAATTGTTCAAGTCTTTTTCCGAACTTCGATCAAACACAAATCACAAACCGTAAACACTTATGACACGCATTTTATATCGTTGGAAAGCTAATTTGACAAAGAACACAACTAAACACATTTCATCAACCAAAAACATCATTTGCAATAATCGACTTTCCAACATTTAATGCTCAATTAATACTCAAGTTCATAAATGCACAAAATAGGATTCGGGAATTAAATGCATACATATGACACGCCGTTTCGTAGGTAATCAAGCATACAATCTAACTAACCACTTACCAACCACAATTCATGGCATTCAATACATTAAATGTTCACATTCAATTCTATCAAACCCTAACCAACAACATCAAAATCACTAATAATGTTTATGAAGTTTTCTAAAACAACCTACACATCAAATTGAAGCTAGTGATGTTAGGAACACATTTAATACATGCATTTATAACATTTAACATCATCCACACAACCAAATCACCAAATCAAACACACCAAAGTTTATGTTCATGCTAGTTACTTCAAATAACAAAATCGAACATATAAATCATATATTCATGTTAGACTTGAGCCATAGACACTAATTAATAACTTTATAAGTTAAAAACATCAAGAACACAAAATATAGTGATTTTAGAAAGTTACCCAAACTTGATGAAATCCGTATGGAATCGAAGAGGAAGTTGCAAGGATTCCAAATATGTAATTTGTTTTGCAAGACACCCGCTAGCTTGTATTTAGATGATGATTCTTTGAAATGGATAATTGAAAGAAAATGGAGAAGTAGTGAAAGAAAAGGAAAATGAAAATGAAAAAGAAAGGAGGTGGGGTTGACTAGTCAAATGCTAGTCACCTCTTTGGCTCTTTGGCGAAACTAGTCCTTCGAGTTCGGTTGCGGGTGCGTGAATTACCTAAACGAGATATTTTTAAAACGCGTATCAACGGGAGATGTTATAAACATATAACGGAATTTAAATAGTTAAACGGAAAAGTAAATGGAAAAAGGCGGGATGTTACAGATTCCCAGTAATTGGCATGACAATTTTTGTTACAAGACGTGGATGAGTAAATGATGGGGTTTTGATAAATATAATGATTTTTCGGAAAGTCAAAGATCAGTGAAGTTGTTGGTAAGTTTATTGCTAATGTGGTGAGATATAAAAGGTTATGACGAAAGGGCAACGTATATATCAAGGTTATAATAAGACTGTTTCGACTGAAAAGTCGATGTTGACTTGTTGGAGCTGTGACAAAATTTGTTATTTTTCAAAGGAATTACAAAGTTATTTTTTTTGTTAATAAATGCCAAAGGGTTTGACACGGATACGTGTTGAACTATGACTTTGGTTTCGAGGATTTTTCAGGTACAAGTCTGCGGGTAACATGTGGTTGGATCATCATCTCGAGTGTCTTCAGGAATTTCGAGTTGTTTGAACACAGATTATAATTGTTAATATACATATGATGTTCTAGGATTTTGAATGATACAAATATTTTTCTGGGTTCCATGAATAGAAATGATGTTCTAGTACAGTTTTGAAGTCAAAGTATAGTTTTGAAAGATGTAGGGATCTAAGAGTGATGATTTCGGTTATATCTTGAATTGAATTCTGAGGTTTCAAAATCGTAATATGTAATTAGATTTGAATGAGTATGGTTGTTTTGATTTCTATAAAAGAATGTATGTTGTTGTGAAAGTAGGGAGTATAGTTGATGATTTGTTGAATCAGAATCGAAGAATGTAACCTATTAATTGTGAATCTATATATTTCTCGGGTATTACCTACCCATTAAAAGTTTCACAAGTAATATTTTGTACAAGAGAATTTCTATTACAGTCTTTATGAAAATATATGTATATTTTCTTCAGATGTAATATAGATTTAATGAATTAATATTAGATTTTTGGCTGGAATTAGAATGAATAATCTCTAAAACATTAAAGATTACATAATCTTCGCGGAGTATTTCACTAATGCAATCAATACTTCATTATTTATTCTTATTGATATTTCCTCAGTGAATCATGTTGGTGCTCGTGGAATTCTTGCAAACTTCGCAAGTTACGAATAATGTTATCAAGAAAGTTTCGAGTACATCGAAGATGAAAGTGATTAATTAAACGTATAATTGAATTATACACTTGATTTATTATGAAATGGAATTTATTGAGTTGAAACAGAGATTGTGGTTAACGATAGTTAGGTCATTAATCGAAGGATTATAGCATATTAGTAATATGAATTTAACTGGGTAGTATCTACCCTTTTTCAATTCATACATAATAGCTTAGTACGAAAAGATTTATGATGGTTTCAAAATTTATATATATATATATATATATATATATATATATATATATATATATATATATATATATATATATATATATATAAGATATACATATAAATTCTTCAGAGGAATTGAGTCAATACTTCATAATTTGTTGATACACTATAATCGTTGTTGATTCGTAATGATGTCCACGGTGTTTCTTGAATTTGGCGGAGTTTGTGATGTTATAGGTGCTATTGATTCTGAAGATGCTGACAGCACTGACTGTGCTGGTGATGCTAACGGTACTGTTGATGCTGCTGGTAAAACTAGTCTAGTTTGTAAATCACGCATCATTCTTATCAGGGTTTCTATTCTTCCTTCTATCATTTTGGTTCATTCATCTAATTTATGGTTAGGGCTAGAATAGATAATCTTTAAGACTTTGAAGATTACATAATCGCCGCGGAATGTTTCTCCAATGAATCAATACTTCATCGGTTATTGTTGTTGGTACTCCTTGTTATCTACTGTGCGTATGACGTTGATGTTCGAGGTAAAGATTGTGATATTGAGGTGTGGGATGTGGAGATTGTGGTTGATGGTGGTAATGGTATTGTTGGTGTTGTTGATGGTGGTACTGTTGCTGTCGGTGTTGCTGCTGGTGCTTGTAACCTTTGCACCACATTCTCTAAAGCCTCTACCTGAGCGCGAAGCTCGTTGACTTCTTCTATTACACCGGGGTGATTGTCGGTTCGGACGAGCAGATGAATAAGATCAAGAATTCTAGATAGTATATAGTCATGACGAGATACCCTGGAAATGAGAGAGAAAATGGTACTTTGGACAGGTTCGCCGGTAAGTGCTTCAGGTTCTTCGCCAAGAGGGCAATGTGGTGGATGGAAGGGATCGCCTTTTTCTTGTCTCCAATAATTAAGTAGGCTACGAACCCATCCCCAATTCATCCAGAATAGATAATGGCTGATTGGTTGATCCATTCCGGTCACACTACTTTCGGAGCTCGAGTGAAACTCCATATCGGAATCCGAGGGACTTGAACTAGTAGCGAGTTCCATTTCGTACGATTGAATAAAAGATTTTTTGATATGAAATGATTTCCGACTATCGGATGATATTCTAATTACTTAGAATATATATATATATATATATATATACATACATATATATATACATATATATATATATACATATATATACATATATATATACATATATATATATATATATATATATATATATATATATATATATATATATATATATATATATATATATATATATAGAACAAAAGATTTTGTGAATTACGGAGGAATTTACGGAATATATCAGGAAAAGTTTAAAGTAACAGATACGCTAATATGAATTAGCAGGTACGCTAAGATATGAATTTTGTCTATACACTATTCATGCAATCAATGCAGTAAGATGTGTTTAGACTTAAGATGATAAGCATAGTTTCCGACAAGATATGATAAGCAAAACTTTTTAACATGCAACTAAGGTCGAAGTCCAGACTCACTAATGCATCCTAACGACTATCAGTTAGACACACTAATGCATACCTGGTTCGCTAAGATCACCACTCCGATACCACATGTAAATACCCGTCCTAATCCATAGGAACGAATACAATAACATATGATTACATTGCAAGGTATTTGACCTCTATATGATACATTTTACAAACATTGCATTCGTTTTAAAAGACAAACTTTCATTACATCGAAAGTTGACAGGCATGCATACCATCTCATAATATCCAACTAATCGGTCATTTACTTAATCATAATCTTTACTGAACTCAACGACTTGAATGCAACGTCTTTTGAAATATGTCATGAATGACTCCAAGTAATATCTCTAAATGGGGAAATGCACAACGGAAGATTTCTTTCAAACCTGAGAATAAACATGCTTTAAAGTGTCAACCAAAAGGTTGGTGAGTTCATTAGTTTATCGTAATCAATCATTTCCATAATTTTAATAGACCACAAGATTTCCTTTATTCAATAATCATACACTCGCAAGTGTTTAAAAATCATTAATATGGATTGAACACCTGGTAACTGACATTAACATAATGCATATAGAATATCCCCAAAACAGAAATTCATCTGTATTAATAACTCGAAGTACTAAAGCATACCATTTTCCAGAATGGGGGGAGTTAGTGCCCGTAGATCTACCTTTAGGATTCGCGTCAATTAGGGTGTCTGTTCCCTAATTCTTAGGTTACCAAGCTAAAATGGTGATATTCGATTCGATAATCCAACCATATAATGTAATTTTCGAGTACTTGTGTCTATTTCGTCAAACATTTATAAAAGCAGCGCATGTATTCTCAGTCCCAAAAATATATATTGCAAAAGCATTTAAAAAGGGAGTAACGAAACTCACAATACTGTATTTTGTAGTAAAAATACATATGACGGCATTGAACAAATGCAAGGTTGGCCTTGGATTCACGAACCTATATTAAGTATATGTTGTTCAAATATATGTCTAATAAGCTAAGTAAAGTCATAGTGTATCACAATCCTAGTGCTCGAGACTAATATGTAAAAGTCAACAAAAGTCAACTTGATCCAAAATGACTTCCAAGATCTATACATGATTATTATATATCTTAAATATAGTCATTTTATATATGTAACAAATTTTATTAAAGTAGATAATATAAGTCATTTATTAATAAATAAAAATTTATATTAAAGTTTATATATAATAAAAATATACATTTATATATCTTAAGTAATAAAATTTATAAAGTTCACTTAATATCATAAAAATATAGTGGTATGTATTATTAATGTAATTATATTACGTGTGATAAAAATATCTTTGAATTTGATAAAATAATATTAATAATAATAATAAGTAAAAGTTGTATTATTTTGTGGTAATAATAATATTAATTATAATAACAATATTTATATTTATAAATGATAATAATAATCTTGATAATTAATAATGATCTTTTATAATAATACTAATGCCATAATAATATTTTATAAAAATAATAATTCTATGATAATTTTTAATAATAATAATTCTAAAATGATAATAATAATAATAATATTTAATAATAACAATGATATTCATTTTAAAATCATAATTTTAATAAAAAATGATAGTTTTAATATTAATGATACTTTTAATAATAATAACGATAAAAATAATAAAATGATAGTTTTGGTAAAAATATTAATTATTTTAATAATAATAATAATAATAATAATAATAATAATAATAATAATAATAATATTGATTATTAGATAATAATAATAATGACGATAATAACGACGATAACGATAACGATAATGATAACGATAACGATAACGATAACGATAACGATAACGATAACGATAAAGATAACGATAATAATAATAATAATCATTTTAATAATAATACTTAAAATTATAGATAATTCAATTGACGATATCCTTTAATCTGTTCATCGAAATCATACGCTTTCTAAATGATAAGTTATTAATTTTTTCGCCAGCTTTCCAACGACATGCATATCATATACCTTATCCTAGTAGCATATGTAATAAATTCATGATTTATCATAAACTATATAACGACTAAACTAAGCATACAAGCATGCATTATCATATTGACTCGAGCACTAATCAGGGATACACTATTAATATATTAAAATAAGGTATGAATGCTCACGTATCAATATTGAGATTCAATATTGCAGGAGAGGTACGTAGACGCAACGTAGATGATAAACACTAGTTTGACTCACGAGCAATACCGCCGAATCATACCCATAACCTCCATAGCTATAACTCATATTTTCCGTACCTCTATCCCGCTCATAAAACCCGTTTTGAAATAACTCGTTTCTGACCTTGTCGTAATATTTTATGTATAATACTACTAATAATAATCCTAATACTACTAATAATAATAATATGATTAATAATAATAATAATAATATAAATATATATAAGAGAGAGATTGAGATAGAAGATGGAATGGATTCGGCCAAAACTTTGAGCTTTATAGCCCAGACTTGGAACCCACAGCTCCGCAGTCGCGGAGCATTTTCACTTAAAAGCTCCGCAATCGCGAAGGTCCCTCCTCCAGCTCACTCTCAAATGATTAAGGGCTGCCGACGATTTTTAATAATATTTAATATATAATATATTTAATTTATATAATTAATTATATATAATATAATATTTACGTACATAGTGGACTTGTAATTTTAGTACCGATAATTTGTACGTTGTCACTTAACTTATGTCCCGGTTTCGGTTTCTCGAACGCATTTTCGTACGCTTAGAAAACTAGTATTTTATGTTCCGTGTAATGTACCTTTATACATGACAATACTCAAATCAATGAAAACTATCCCACTCAAAATGTAACATTCATTTGAGTGTTTTGGTCATTTGCTTCTATAAATCGTCGTTTCGATATATATACATATATATGAAATAGTATTTTTAAATCAAGACATTTATATATCAAGGTTAATGTTATATTTTATCATTTTGTACAAAAAATATATATATAATTACATACATATTCATTTAGAATATTAATTTATATATAGTTGAAATATCTATTTAATAATATTTAGTTTTTCAAATACTAATTATATTTCAAAGTAACATTTTAGATCGTTTACATAATAGGAATTATTATATCATATAACGTTTTCATTTTAAAACTTAACTAAGTATAATTCATTTATGTGCTAGCATTTATTTTAACTTCTTAACGTACTAATTGACATATCTAAATATCAATCGAATCAATAAGTGAGTGTTACAATCGTTTACTTAATTAATTTGAAATAAAATATATCTAATATATATAAACACGTTTTAAATACACGTTGAAAGTTATTTATATATTTTACAATCAATATTCCAACTCACGTTAATTAATCAAAAACATTTTAATTAATCAAATTCCATTATAGTGAAAATCGTTTTCGTACATGTGTAACTAAATTAATTGATTAATATGAAATTTAGTCTTCCACTAACTTTTGTCTAACCTTCATCAATTGACACATTTGTTCTTACTTGTAAGTCACTTTACCATTTATTCCGAATACCGTTAAAAAGAATAGATTTCTTAAATCATAGTGGACCTCATAACAGAGACTCGTAATCATAATTCAATGTATCTGATAATTCAATCATTTGGAATTATCTTTTAACTTCGTAAGTAAATATATCCAATAGGTATTCAAACCAAGATGTTTAATGTACGGTGACATATACCCTAAACATTTATTAATATTCTCTAGTTATAATATATATACATTTATGCACAAAACAAGTTACATATATTGGTTCGTGAATCGTTGGGGTTCGGTCGAGGTTAATGAATACATGAACATAGTTTAAAATTTTTGAGATTCAACTTAACAAACTTTGCTTATCGTGTAGGAAAAATATAAAGATAAAGTTTAAATTTGGTCGAAAATTTTCGGGTTGTCACAGTATATCTATATATTATATAAATATGATAATATTAATGATATAATAATAATAATAATAATAATAATAATAATAATAATAATAATAATAATAATAATAACTACTTTTAAATTTAAATTTTGAAATGTATTCCAAGAGTTTTAGCCATTTCTTTGAATTGGATCCAATTTTTTTCTTATGTTGTCTTGTGCCCAAATATCGAATAATATAGATACATGCATGATAGTCTCGATTGAAGAAAAATATAGTTTATCTCCCTTTTGTATGGTTCTTGTAAAGAAGAAAGAAACAAAAACAAGAAAATTGAAGTGTGATGTGTGTTTGTCGTTGCATATATATGTATATGTGATGTGCTAAAATAATAATAGAAATTGAAATAATTAAATCCCACATGTTTTAAACGAAATCAAGCTTTCTTTCATTTGTATTATATCTTAAATTAATCTTACATATATAATTATATAAAAATATATCGTATTATATTTTATTAACGTTTTTTCAAATTATTATATATATATATATATACACACACAAATACATATCTATATATAAATTACTGTTCGTGAGTCGTTGGGAATGTACAATGGGTAATTAAATGTACGAAAACATTTCAATGCAACGCTTCGATTTGCTTATCTTGTCAGAATTATCAGAGTTTTAATTTGATTGAAATTTCCAGGTCATGACAGTACCTACCCGTTAAAAGAAATTTCGTCTCGAAATTTGGCAGAGGTCGTCATGGCTGACAACAAGAATGTTTTTATGAATAATATGAGTTGAAAAATAGAGTTTTATCACCATTGAGTAATATAGATAAAACTATTCGATTACTCGAAGCGTATGAGAGGAGCTATCGCAAAAGAGTGAAATAATGAAATCAAAGATTCGTTTCAACTCTTGACGTAGTCACGGTTAATTTCTGAAATTTAAGGAAATTAAAGAAGATCTTTGTAATCTATATAAGATTTGATTCATAGGTGATTAAGGAAATTATGATTTTCTTTGATTAAATGTGTAATCTGCCTCGATTGCTATGTCTGTTATTTCGCTATAAATTAACCTCTTCCGTTCCATTATTTTCATCACTCCTACATCTTCTTCCTCATTTCATACCTTTAAAAGATTGTGAAAGTGCTTCATCCAGTTCTGATCCTTGATCTCATTCTGACTATCACCACAATCATCCTTCTATTCCAACTCCCACAGGAGGAATCTATTTACTTCTACTTCGCTTTTGGGGTAGTGGTTTTCTCAATCCTTCCTTGCATCTGTCTTTCCATAATTATTGACATCTACGGTTAATGATCTCTTCTATTTGCTGTGATTTATACTCCTCTTTATATTTCGAAGTTTTGTGTTATTGTTTTCTCTTCTCGACTTTGTGTGAAGCAAGTAATGGTCCATAATTCGTAGGTATGAAGTTTCGGATGAACATAACTAATGTTCTAAGAAAGAAATGGTAATAGCACGATCTGACTTGTTAAATCACCAGAAAATCACGAAAAAGACCAAATCATCAAGAAAAATATTTTCTTGATATGTTTAGAGGTTAAATAGAATGAAAGAGTTATGTAACATGGCACATGATAAGGGTATGATCTGTGAACCTTTATCACGTTCCATTAAAAACTCAGCATGACTTACTGTAATATAACCACGTTGATCAGGCGTCATTTGTTATACTAACTCATTCTTCAATTCCCAACACTACTTCAAAAACATTCATATTTTAAATTCGAATTATTCAGAATTTAGAAACTAAAGCAGTTTCCTTTATGATATAACACAGATATCGCGAAGAAATGAATATTTCCGGATAAGAATAGTTATGAAGATATCTTTAAAAATATTTAAGATATTCATAATGAAAGATACGATGATATCTTAGAACTTCTAAAATCAGAAGATAATGAGGAAAATTCTTATGTAAGGATGTAAAGAGATTTACATATCTTCTGGAATTTCATCAGAAATCGAATCATCTAGATTCTTTGATTACAGGTTTAGTCCTTGTGATTTGTCCACAGCCTTCTTCATAGTTTGTTCAATCCGTTTTTCAGTTCCAAAATTTTTCTGAGCTTTGCCAACACACTATTCTTTATCCTCAAACTTTTGGCTATTAAGGCTGTCTTACAATATTCGCTGCTTCATCAGCTTTTTCAAAACTCAAAGAATTGTTTACAGATTGGGTGTTTTTAAGAATTTCAGAATTGAAGTGTAGTAGACGTTATATGTATAAGCGCTGCGAGATTCAAAATAATGATTGATGATTCCCGGTATTTGGTATGGTAATTATCGTTACAAGATGCAGATGAGTACATGATAGGGTTTCAATGAATTAATATAGTGATTTTTTTTTGGAGAGACTTAAGTCACAGATTAAAGAAGTTGCTGGTACGTTTACTGTTAATATGGTGGAATATAAAAGGTTCCCCGGTAACAAGAACGTATATATCTGTAACATCCCGCATTTTTCCATTAAATTTATTTTAACGCCGTCTTTTTTTTTAGATAATATCTTTCGTTATCTAAATTCGTATCTTCCGTTGACTAACGTTCTTAATATATCCGTTATTTAATTTTAACATCACTCGTTTAATCTAGCGTTTTAAACTTGAGGGACCGAAGTTGCAAAGTGGGCAAACTAGTTGACTAGGTCAACTAGTCAACTCACTCTTTCCACCATTCATTCCATTTTCACCTCATCATCTTCTTTTCTATCTAGTCACCAAGAACACAATTTTACCATCTTCAAAGATTCATCATCCATTTCAAATCTAGCAATCAAACATCAAAACAAATTACATATTTGTGATCCTTGCATCATCCTCTTCATTTTGGTACCAACTTCATCTCATTTGGGTAACATTTCTAAAACTCTAGATTTCTCAAATTTGTTTTATAGACTTGAAATGGTGTTAGTTAGTGTCTATGGCTCAAGTCTAACATGAATATGTGTTTGGTTTGCTCGATTTGTTGTTTTGAGTAAACTAGCATGAACTTGAAATGGGTGTGCTTAATCTTGAGTTTTGGTTGATTAAATATTGTTTAAATGATAAAGTTCATGTATTAAATGTGTTACTAGCATCATTAGCTTCATTTTGATGTGTAGGTAGATTTAGAAAAGCTTCATTTACAAAATTGATGAATTCATGATTTTGGTTAGGGTTTGATGAGCTTTAAAATGAACTTTTGATAATTGAATGCTATGAAATGTTGTTAGTAAGTGTTTAGTTGTATTGTATGTTTAATTACCTTTGAAACGGCATATCATATGTGTAAATTGGATTCCCGAGTCATGGAATGCATTTTATGAACTTGAAACTTTGATAATGAACTTTTAGCGATCAATCGACGAGCTTTTCATTGTTGTTAATGATGGATTTGAGTGATAAAATGTGTTTAGTTGTATTCCTTGTCAAAATACCTTTCCAACGATATAAGATACGTGTTTTGAATGTCTACAGTTCATAAGTTATGTTCGTTTGAAGTTTAGTTCGAGACTTGTCATTTTTCAGCTTTTTTCACCCGAATCAGGCACAGATGCGGCGCATCCCTTATAGATGCGGAACATCTGATGCAGGCTGCCCAAAATCTTCATTTTTCATTTAATTCCAACTATGCTATGCACCTCCGATTGACATGAAACTTAGCCAACATGCTTATATATGACTTCTAAGCTTAGAAAATTGTCCGAGACCCGACCCGAACGTGTTGAATTTGACTTTGACCAAAGTTTGACTTTTAGTCAAACTTAAGCAAATACTTATGCAATCTTTCTAACATGCTTTTATACTTGATTCTTGCATGAAACTTGATAACATGATTCACATGCTATATATATTCGAGTCATAACGAGCCATAGGACTAATTGAACACATTTCGCCCGACGTTGTGCCGTAACCGATTAATTGATACAACTTACTTGTTTAGGTCAAGGCTAAACAACTTTCATGCACACGTTTACTTTGTGAAGTACCTTTATACTCGTGCACTCGAGGTGAGATCGTAGTCCTACCTTTTCAACAACTCTTATTCTTTAAATCGTGGGCTGAGAAACATATACATTACATACTTATATACATATCATATGTATATATACTTTTCATACTTTTATACTTTGAACACAAATACGAATACAAAGATACAGACGAGTTAGAACAAAAGTCCTCAATCCAATTATCATTTGTTCCACTTGCAGGGTGTAAGTGTAAGCGAGTAATTATGTTGTGTGGCCATACGGGTTTGACGAACCCTCATTCAGATGGTTCGCTACCGTTAGTGAATGAAATATAATTTTATCGGGTATAGTGTAAGTTCTAACACTATAGATTCAAGATTCAGAGGAAAGATTCAGTTAAGCTTTGGTAATTGGGTGCTCGTTATACAAACAACATTCTTTTGAATATATACGATTCGGATAATCAACTATACAAAATCTTGTGGTTCAAAAACAACGTTTACAAATACACCTATGATTTCACCAACGTTTTTCGTTGACAGTTTTCTATATGTTTCTCAGGTTCATGAATGGCTATTTGATACATGCTTCCGCGTACACTCATACTTGCTTGGAGTCAAGCATACATGCATACACTCTGATTACTTGCTTGGAGTCAAGCATACATACATACTTACGCTATTAATAGCATTCGTGATTTACAACTTATATTATGTCGCAAGTTATTTCATTTATACTTTGCAACTTTTGTAAACTTAAACTTGTTGTCGAACCGTTGGTAACTTAAAACTTTGCAAGTCATATTTTTGAAATGAATGCGACATAATTTTGGTCAAACGCTTCTCATTTAGGGACTATGACCACGTAACGGGACCTAAGTTAACGGCGCCATCAATGACGATTTTTTCGGGTCATTACAATATCAAGGTTATAATTCTAATGCCCCGTCCTAATCCATTTGGACGAATACATTACATTTGGTTACATCGCGAGGTACTTGACCTCTATATGATACATTTTACAAACATTGCATTCGTTTTTGAAAGACAAACTTTCATTACATCGAAAGTTGACGGCATGCATACCATTTCATAATATATCCAATTATAATTGACTTAATAATAATCTTGGTGAACTCAACGACTCGAATGCAACATCTTTTGAAATATGTCATGAATGACTCCAAGTAATATGTCTAATATGAGCAAATGCATAGCGAAAGATTTCTTTCATACCTGAGAATAAACATGCTTTCAAGTGTCAACCAAAAGGTTGGTGAGTTCATTAGTTTATCATAATCATTCATTTTCATCATTTTAATAGACCACAAGATTTTCATTTCCATTTCTCATAAATATACGTCCCATACATAGAGACAAAAATAATCATTCATATGGATTGAACACCTGGTAACCGACGTTAACATAATGCATATAGAATATCCCCAAAACAGAAATCCATCTGTATTAATAACTCGAAGTACTAAAGCATACCATTTTCCAGTATGGGGGAAGTTAGGGCCCGTAGATCTACCTTTAGGATTCGCGTTAATTAGGGTGTCTGTTCCCTAATTCTTAGGTTACCAAGCTAAAAAGGTGATATTCGATTTCGATAATCCAACCATAGAATGTAGTTTCGATTACTTGTGTCTATTCCGTAAAACATTTATAAAAGCAGCGCATGTATTCTCAGTCCCAAAAATATATATTGCAAAAGCATTTAAAAAGGGAGCAAATGAAATTCACAATACTGTATTTTGTAGTAAAAATACATACGACAACATTGAACAATGCAGGGTTGGCCTCGGATTCACGAACCTATACCAGTTATATATATTAAAACATATAATAACAAGTAACAAGTTTATATTAATATTATTAATATACTTCTTATATTCATAATTTGTATGTTATTTTGTTAAATAAATTAATAATTAATATTTATATAAAACAGATTCCTATTAAGGTATTTTAATTAGGATATAATATATGTTATTATATATAATATATATAATTGCTTAAAATATATTAGAATTAATATTTATATATATGACTTAACTTAAAATATATTTATATATTATTTGTAACATAATTATAATAACATTTTATTAAAACAAAATAGTACCTAATATTAATATAGATGTAAAAAAAATTATATTTTTATATAGACGTCTTTTAGTTTGTAAAGATTATAATAATTATGATAATAATGTTAATAAGAATACCAATACTTATTTTAATGACAATAATAATAATAATAATAATAATAATAATAATAATAATAATAATAATAATAATAATAATAATAATAATAATAAATGATAATTAATACTTATATTAATAATAATAATAATAATAATAATAATAATAATAATAATAATAATAATAATAATAATAATAATAATAATAATAATAATAATATAAATAATAAAAATAATTATAGAATACAACCTTTGAAGAACTAAGCATTTATAAAGAACACCACTGCCCGGGCTCGAACCCGAAACCTCTTGTTCAACGATTCGTTCCCAACCCACTGAACCATTAGTTATTTCATGTAATAATTAGCGTGTTTAATTATTTAACATATACGAACCCTCATGACTTCATCATCATCTAAACACTATCATCATCATATCTTATCCATCATCATCAACTCATCATATTCATATCATCGTGGCCTCCATCATCATCATGTCATCATCCTTATCATCTCATTCATATCTTCATCATCATGCTCATAACATCATGGTTTCATCTCTTTCATTTCATCATCATCACTTCTATCATTCACGATCATCACAAACATATATCACCGAGCCTGTTTATTGTAATTATCACAACATCATTTGCTAATTACTATCATAACCATTCTCATCTTTCATCATCAATAACGAATCATTTCATGTATCAAAATCACCTCTCATGATCATTATCATCTTCGACTTATATCATTATCAATATCACACGGTCATAATCATCATCAATCATCATTTTACGCTAACAATTTATCCTTCTTAATTAATTAGAAATTGGGTATCAGCTCGCCTAGGACCCACAATTATCACGGACCAATTATACAATCCTTATAGTATTTTAATCGTGAATGTCCCAATAATCACGGTCCACTGTAATTTAACAGATATCGTAGGCCACCATTCTCTCCTTTATCATATAATAATTCAAGTGGGTTACATATAATTGGAGGTTGGCGGTCATAAGGAAATAAAAAGAAACACTCACAAGTAATATAACAATAACCTCATCTTTTCATTCCTCTTCTTTCTTTGATTTTCTTTCTTTCGTGATTGCCTCATTAGGCGAGTAAAACTACAGTAGTTGTTTTAATTAATCATCAAGTTGCATTGTGGCTTAATGAAACAGAATTATTGTAGCGCAGGTTCAATATGATGGCTGGTGGTAACGGTTTGAATCAGTCGAGCAGAAAAAGAGTGAAGCAGCAGTTTTAATGTGGTCTTGAGGTGGTGGTAGAGTTTCAATAACCGACAGCAGGTTTTTACGTTGGTTTCGAACAACATGACTGGAGATCATAGTAGTTTTGTGGTTTTTCATGGGTCTTGGGTTCTTGTTTAAGAAACAAAATAAAAACAGAAGTAATAATAGCCAATAAGTGTTGTTATGGGTGTTTTAGTCGAAGAGCATAAAACAAGTAATATTTATGCATAAGTTTCAATAGCTAAAGTAAAGAAGATGTGTTGAATTGTACAATAAATAAATGGCCCGTATAGTCTTGTGATGGTTTGTTGTGGTAGGCTAAGATGGTGATGAAGATTAATTGTACGAAAGCAGTTATATTCACTCACCATGGTTTCATTTTTTAGGTTAATAAAAGCACACAAAGCACTAGTAATATAGAAGTAAAAGAAATAAGTGGTTATGGCTTCCTGTATCGATTTGTATATATATATTATATATATATATATGATGTAAAATGCATGTGACTTGAATTCATAAAGGGAATATTAAAAAAATAGTAATCATATGGAATTATTAATAGCAAGTGGACGTTGGTGAGTATGATCGAGATACTTAAACAAAAAGTAGGAAAGTGGATTGTGATAATTGAATATATGTAACTATCATATATATAAATATAGATATGTCTCCTAGTAGTAAATAAAATAATGAATGTAATTACAATGATAATACATAATATAATAATCAAATCACATTTAAACATGATTACAACTATAGCAGTCATCAATTAGGATTTTTATCTTCCGTCAATTTTAGAAGGATATTATCTCGAAGTCCATTGATAAACAGTTACGGATAAAGTTATTCGGAAAAATCTCATATTTTTAAATTAAATATATTTATTTATTTTGGTCATTATGGTATAAAATTCAATCATTAATTTATTAAATAAAAATTACATCAACTGTCCCTCTCATTTCTGGGTAAAATATAAAAAGTGTTAAAACTTAACAAATAGTTCCTAAATACATTTTTAATAAACCTAAAATTTATAGAACTCATTTTTAGATCCCCATTTATTTTAAAATCATATAAGTTCGAATTAAACTTCTCTAAATAATAATCAGAACATCCATCAAGTATTACAATTGTTAAATAATTATATTTATTTTTAATATACTTTATTTATATATAGATATATTTTAAATAATAATTAATATAATATCCTATTTTTATTTTATTAATTTTACTAACAACAACATATAATACTTCAAATTATATTTCGAATTATTATTTATATATATACACACATAGCTATTTACAATTAATTATTCATGAATCGTCGGGAATGGTCGAAGGTCAATTGAATATTTGAAACAGTTCAAAGTTTTTGAGACTCAACATTACAGACTTTGCTTATCGTGTCGAAATCATATAAGGATTAAATTTAAATTTGATCGAAAATTTTCGGGTCGTCACAATACCTACCCGTTAAAGAAATTTCGTCCCGAAATTTGATTGGGATGGTCATGGTTGACAATAAGTATGTTTTCATGACACATACAAACTGAAATTTAGAGTTTTATCATCAGCGAATAGTATGAATAAAATAATTTGATTTTGTGAAGGGTACGAGGGAAGCTATCATAAAAGATTGAAATGAGTAAATGCAGATTCGTCTTAACCAATGACGTAATCATGGTTGATTTCCGTAATTTAAGGGATTTATAGAAAATCTTCGTAATAAGATTTGATTCATCGGTAATTAAGAAAATTAGAATCTTCTCTGGTTAAATGCGATAATCTATCTTGATTGCTCTGTCGGTTAATTCACTATAAATCCACCCTCTTCATTTCCTTTATATTTTGGAGTTCTACCCTTTTGTCAAGCGAATAATGATTCAGAATTCGTAGGTATGAAGTTTCAAATGCACATGACTAATGTTCTAAGAGAGAGATTGTAATAACACGATTTTTATTGGTTAAATTGCCTGAATCACTGAAAATAGAACTATCAAGAATATACTTTCTTGATATGTTCAGAAGTTAAGCAGAATGAAATAGTTATGTAACATGGCACATGATGACGTTATAATCTGTGAATCATCACGTCCCATTAGAAACTCAGCATGACTTACTGTAATATAATCACGTTGATCAAGTGTCATTATATTATACTAACTCATGCATCAATTTCCAACACTACTTCAAAAACATTCATACTTTAAACTCGAAGGTTTCAGAATTTAGAAACTAAAACAGTTTCCTTTTATGATATTACACAGATAGTGCGGAGAGATAATTAATATCGGACGAGAATATTTATGAAGATATCTTCAGAAATATTGAGGATATTTATAATGAATATACGATGATATTTTAGAATTTTAGAATCAAATTGTGATGAAGAAATTCATTCACGATGATTTAGAGTGATTAAGGAGCAAGGTATTCACTAAAGATTTCATCAGAAACATAATCGTCTGGATTCTTTATGTACAAGTTTAGTCCTTGTGATTTGTTCAGAGTCTCCTTCATGGTTTGCTCAATTCGTTTTTCAGCATGCCATTCTTTATTATCAAACTTTTGACTGTTAAGGCAGTCTTCAGTTTTCACTGCTTCATCATCTTTTTCAAAACTCAGAAAACTGATTCATAGGCTAAAGCGCTTTTCAGAAATTCAGAATTGAAGTTCACAAATCCAGGAGATAGAAGTTATATATATATATATATATATATATATATATATATATATATATATATATATATATATATATATATATATATATATATATATATATATATATATATATATATATATATATATATATATATATATAATTGCTGTCATAGAAACGCTGAGAAATTTGAGATTATCGATTGATACCTCCCGGTATTTGGTATGGTGATTATGTAGTGACCCAAACTTTTCCATATTTTTATATATTAAATGAAATTGATATTTACATGATTAAATGTTTCCAACATGTTAAGCAATCAAACTTGTTAAGACTTGATTAATTGAAATAGGTTTCATATAGACAATTGACCACCCAAGTTGACCGGTGATTCACGAACGTTAAAACTTGTAAAAACTATATGATGACATATATATGGTTATATATATAGTTAACATGATATTATGATAAGTAAACATATCATTAAGTATATTAATAATGAACTACATATGTAAAAACAGGACTACTAACTTAATGATTTTGAAACGAGACATATATGTAACGATTATCGTTGTAACGACATTTAATGTATATATGTCATAGTAAGAGATATTCGTACATCATAATATCATGATAATATAATAATTAAAATCTCATTTGATATTATAAACATTGGGTTAACAACAGTTAACAAGATCGTTAACCTAAAGGTTTCAAAACAACACTTACATGTAACGACTAACGATGACTTAACGACCCAGTTAAAATGTATATACATGTAGTGTTTTAATATGTATTCATACACTTTTGAAAGACTTCAAGACACTTATCAAAATACTTCTACTTAACAAAAATACTTACAATTACATCCTCGTTCAGTTTCATCAACAATTCTACTCGTATGCACCCGTATTCGTACTCGTACAATACACAGCTTTTAGATGTATGTACTATTGGTATATACACTCCAATGATCAGTTCTTAGCAGCCCATGTGAGTCACCTAACACATGTGGGAACCATCATTTGGCAACTAGCATGAAATATCTCATAAAATTACAAAAATATGAGTAATCATTCATGACTTATTTACATGAAAACAAAATTACATATCCTTTATATCTAATCCATACACCAACGACCAAAAACACCTACAAACACTTTCATTCTTCAATTTTCTTCCTCTAATTGATCTCTCTCAAGTTCTATCTTCAAGTTCTAAGTGTTCTTCATAAATTCTACAAGTTCTAGTTTCATAAAATCAAGAATACTTCCAAGTTTGCTAGCTTACTTCCAATCTTGTAGAGTGATCATCCAACCTCAAGAAATCTTTCTTATTTACAGTAAGATATCTTTCTAATACAAGGTAATACTCATATTCAAACTTTGATTCAATTTCTATAACTATAACAATCTTATTTCGAGTGGAAATCTTACTTGAACTTGTTTTCGTGTCATGATTCTGCTTCAAGAACTTTCAAGCCATCCAAGGATCCTTTGAAGCTAGATCCATT
The DNA here is from genome assembly GCF_046630445.1 of Rutidosis leptorrhynchoides. Classification (NCBI taxonomy): domain Eukaryota; kingdom Viridiplantae; phylum Streptophyta; class Magnoliopsida; order Asterales; family Asteraceae; genus Rutidosis; species Rutidosis leptorrhynchoides. Next base: position 332,234,454 of record NC_092337.1, read on the forward strand.
TTTCTCATTTCCAGTAGCTTTATCCAGAAAACTTGAGGTAGTAATGATGTTCATAACATCATTCGATTCATACATATAAAGCTATCTTATTCGAAGGTTTAAACTTGTAATCACTATAACATAGTTTAGTTAATTCTAAACTTGTTCGCAAACAAAAGTTAATCCTTCTAACTTGAATTTTAAAATCAAATAAACACATGTTATATATCTATATGATATTCTAACTTAATAATTTAAAACCTGGAAACACGAAGAACACTGTAAAACCGGACATACGCCGTCATAGTAACACCGCGGGCTGTTTTGGGTTAGTTAATTAAAAACTATGATAAACTTTGATTTAAAAGTTGTTCTTCTGGGAAAATGATTTTTCTTACGAACATGAAACTATATCTAAAAATCATGATTAAACTCAAAGTGGAAGTATGTTTTCTAAAATGGTCATCTAGACGTCGTTCTTTCGACTGAAATGACTACCTTTATAAAAACGACTTGTAACTAATATTTCCGACTATAAACCTATAATTTTTCTGTTTAGATTCATAAAATAGAGTTCTATATGAAACTATAGCAATTTGATTCACTCAAAACGGATTTAAAATGAAGAAGTTATGGGTAAAACAAGATTGGATAATTTTTCTTGTTGTAGCAACGTGAAAATTGGTAACAAATCTATATTAATCATATCCTAGCTAACTTATATTGTATTATACATGTATTCTAATATATTATATAATCTTGGGATACCATAGACACGTATGCAAATGTTTTGACATATCATATCGACCCATGTGTATATATTATTTGGAACAACCATAGACACTCTATATGCAGTGATGTGGGAGTTAGCTATACAGGGTTGAGGTTGATTCCAAAAATATATATACTTTGAGTTGTGATCTAGCCTGAGACGTGTATACACTGGGTGGTGGATTGATTCAAGATAATATATATCAATTTTTTCCTGTACATCTAACGTTGGACAACTAGTTGTAGGTTACTAACGAGGACAGCTGACTTAATAAACTTAAAACATCAAAATGTATTAAAAGTGTTGTAAATATATTTTGAATATACATTGATATATATGTACATATTTGTTATAGGTTCGTGAATCGACCAGTGGCCAAGTCTTACTTCCCGACGAAGTAAAAATCTGTGAAAGTGAGTTATAGTCCCACTTTTAAAATCTAATATTTTTGGGATGAGAATACATGCAGGTTTTATAAATGATTTACAAAATAGACACAAGTACGTGAAACTACATTCTATGGTTGAATTATCGAAATCGAATATGCCCCTTTTTATTAAGTCTGGTAATCTAAGAATTAGGGAACAGACATCCTAATTGACGCGAATCCTAAAGATAGATCTATTGGGCCTAACAAACCCCATCCAAAGTACCGGATGCTTTAGTACTTCGAAATTTATATCATATCCGAAGGGTGTCCCGGAATGATGGGGATATTCTTATATATGCATCTTGTTAATGTCGGTTACCAGGTGTTCACCATATGAATGATTTTTATCTCTATGTATGGGATGTATATTGAAATACGAAATCTTGTGGTCTATTGTTACGATTTGATATATATAGGTTAAACCTATAACTCACCAACATTTTTGTTGACGTTTAAAGCATGTTTATTCTTAGGTGAATATTAAGAGCCTCCGCTGTTGCATACTAAAATAAGGACAAGATTTGGAGTCCATGTTTGTATGATATTATGTAAAAAATGCATTCAAGAAACATATGTCGATGTAATATATTTCTATTGTAAACCATTATGTAATGGTCGTGTGTAAACAGTATATTTTAGATTATCATTATTTGATAATCTACGTAATGCTTTTGAAACCTTTATTGATAAAATAAAGGTTATGGTTGTTTTAAAAATGAATGCAGTCTTTGAAAAACGTCTCATATAGAGGTCAAAACCTCGCAACGAAATCAATTAATATGGAACGTTTATAATCAATATGAACAGGACATTTTAGATTATCGGTACAAGATGCCGATGAGTTCATGATAAGACTTCAATAGATAAATATAGTGATTTGTCGGAGAGATTTATGCCAAAGAGCAACGAGGTTGCTGGTACGTCTGCTGGTAATATAGTGGAATATAAAAAGTTCCCCGGTAACAATAAAAGAGCACGCATATATATCAAGGTTATAATAAGGTTGTTTCGAATGAAAAGTTGAAGTTGACTTGCTGGAGCTGTGACAAAACTGGCTATCTCGAACAGGAGTTGCAAAGTTATTTTCTTTAATAATAACACTAAAGGAATTAGCACATATACATGTTATACGTTTACTCAGGTTTCGAGTGTTTCCAGGTGCATAACTATATGCATCAATCTTTTCTTCCGTAGATGAAGTGCGGTTGGTTCATCCTCTCGATTGAGATGTTTTCAAGAATTATAAAAGGTTTGAACGCAGATTATAATCGTCAAGATACAAATGAGGTTTAAGATGAAATCAAGTGGCAAACTTGAAGAAATGTTTAGTTTCATATGTTATAATCAATATTTTAATTCATTTTAATTGTCCAATATTTGTAGTCCACAATTAGCAGTCCACAGTTACTAATTCAATAATTCATATATAGTTTATAATATTCGAATTAATTAATACGTATCGTGACCCGTGTACATGTCTCAGACTCGATCACAACTCAAAGTATATATATTATTATAGAATCAACCTCAACCTTGTATAGCTAACTCAAAATTACTGCATATAGAGTGTCTATGGTTATTCCAAATAATATATATAGATGCGTCGACATGATATGTCAAAACCTTGTATACGTGTCCCGATATTTAAAGTGCGTAAAATAAATAACAGAAATTAAATGACGATAAATAAAATTGCGAGAATTTAAATTGCGATAAATAAATTGTGATAATTAAATTGCGATAAATAAATTGCGATAAATAAAATGTAATACGGAATTAACAGTTAGCTAGGAACAGTTAGCTAGGATTTTGTTAGCGTGGATTCTTAACAAAATTTCTCATAGTTAATTTGTTTGTTTCTAACAAATTTTATTTTGTCAAATGTTTTCTTCATTATGTCACTTGTTGGATTCTGATAGGTTAAAATCCAAATATGAAATTGAATGAAAATGGTTTTTCTGTGATGAACGGATTCGTATATCCGAGGATGTAAGTAGGATAGTAAATGACTGTTGAATCAGATTCGAAGAATATACAGTGTAACTTATATTGTGAAATCTAAATATTCCTCGAGTATTACCTACTCGTTAAAATATTTTCACCATTAACAGTTTGTACAAAAGAATTTTTAATTACAATCTTTATGAAAACATATATACATATATATATTTTCCTCAGATGTAATCATGGATTTAATGAGTCAATATGATATTAGACTCATTTGATTTACCGTTAGAACAAGAATATATAATCTCTAGAACATTAAAGATTACATAATCGTCATGTCGAACGAAGATAAATGATGTAGAACGTCATGTAAAATGATGATTATGCTCGAGGTACAGATTGTGATGTTGAGGCGTGTTTTGTTGTGGTTTGTGTTGTAGCTGGTGGTACTGTTGATGCCGTTGATGTTGTTGAAGCTGGTACGTTTTGCACCATATTTTCCAAGGCTACAACTCGGGCGCGAAGCTCGTTGACTTATTACTTCGGGATGATTGTCGGTAGGAACGAGCGAATGAATAAGGTTTAGAATATGGCTTGTGATATTGTCGTGGCGAGATACTCCAGAAATGAGAGAGAAAATGGCATTACGAATAGGTTTGCCGGTAAGTGCTTCAGGTTCTTTGCCAACAGGTGATTTCGGTTGATGGAAAGGATCGCCTTCTTCTTGTCTCCAATGATTAAGGAGGATACGAACCCATCAGATAAATTGGGGATGACTGATTGGTTGATTCATTCTGGTGACGCTGCTTCCGGAGCTTAGGTAAACATCCATGTCAGAATAGCTATCAGAATCTGAGAGATTTGAACTAGTTGCGAGTTCCATCTTGTACGATAAAGTAAAGGATTTTTCGATATGAAATGAGTTTCGAATATTGGATGATATTCTAACTACATAGAATATCTATATATATATAGTACTAAAGATTTCGTAGACTACGGAGGAATTTACGGCATATGTCAGGTAAGTCTACAGTAACAGATGCGCTAAGATATGAATTTTGTCTATATACTATTCATGCAGTCAATGCAGTAAAACGTGTCTAGACTAAGAATGATAAGCAGGTAATTTACTAAGGATGATAAGCAGGTAATTTTTGACATGAAATGATAAGCAAAACTTTTGACATGCAGACACGGTCGAAGTCCAGACCCACTAATGCATCTAAACAACTATAAGTTAGACACACTAATGCAAGACCTGGTTCGCTAAGACCACCGCTCTGATACCAACTCTAATGCCCCGTCCTAATCCATCTGGACGAATACATTACATTTATTTACATCGTGAGGTACTTGACCTCTATATGATACATTTTACAAATATTGCATTCGTTTTTGAAAGACAAACTTTCATTACATCGAAAGTTGACGTCATGCATACCATTTCATAATATATCCAATTATAATTGACTTAATAATAATCTTGGTGAACTCAATGACTCGAATGCAACGTCTTTTAAAATATGTCATGAATGACTCCAAGTAATATCTCTAATATGAGCAAATGCACAGCGGAAAATTTCTTTCATACTTGAGAATAAACATGCTTTCAAGTGTCAACAAAAAGGTTGGTGAGTTCATTAGTTTATCATAATCATTCATTTTCATCATTTTAATAGACCACAAGATTTTCATTTCCATTTCTCATAAATATACGTCCCATACATAGAGACAAAAATAATCATTCATATGGATTGAACACATGGTAACCGACGTTAACATAATGCATATAGAATATCCCCAAAATAGAAATCCATCTGTATTAATAACTCGAAGTACTAAAGCATACCATTTTCCAGTATGGGGGGAATTAGGGCTCGTAGATCTACCTTTAGGATTCGCTTCAATTAGGGTGTCTGTTCCCTAATTCTTAGGTTACCAAGCTAAAAGGATGATATTCGATTTCGATAATCCAACCATAGAATGTAGTTTCGATTACTTGTGTCTATTCCATAAAACATTTATAAAAGCAGCGCATGTATTCTCAGTCCCAAAAATATATATTGCAAAAGCATTTAAAAAGAGAGCAAATGAAACTCACAATACTGTATTTTGTAGTAAAAATACATACGACGACATTGAACAATGCAGGGTTGGCCTCGAATTCACGAACCTATACCAGTTATATATATTAAAACACATAATAACAAGTAACAAGTTTATATTAATATTATTAATATAGTTCTTATATTCATAATTTGTATGTTATTTTGGTAAATAAATTAATAATTAATATTTATATAAAACAGATTCCTATTAAGGTATTTTAATTAGGATATAATATATGTTATTATATATAATATATATATATAATTGCTTAAAATATATTAGAATTAATATTTATATAAATGACTTAACTTAAATTATATTTATATATTATTTGTAACATAATTATAATAACATTTTGTTAGAACAAAATAATACCTAATATTAATATAGATGTAAAAAAATATATATATTTTTATATAAACGTCTTTTAGTTTGTAAAGATTATAATAATTATGATAATAATGTTAATAATAATACCAATACTTATTTTAATGACAATAATAATAATAATAATAATAATAATAATAATAATAATAATAATAATAATAATAATAATAATAATAATAATAATAAATGATAATTAATACTTATATTAATAATAATAATAATAATAATAATAATAATAATAATAATAATAATAATAATAATAATAATAATAATAATAATAATAATAATAATAATAATAATAATAATAATAATAATAATAATAATAATAATAAAAATAATAAAAATAATTATAGAATACAACCTTTAAAGAACTAAGCATTTAAAAAGAACACCACTGCCCAGGCTCGAACCCGAAACCTCTTGTTCAACGATTCCTTCCCAACCCACTGAACCATTAGTTATTTCATGTAATAATTAGTGTGTTTAATTATTTAACATATACGAACCCTCATGACTTCATCATCATCTAAACACTATCATCATCATAGTCGACCTCATCATCATAATATCTTATCTATCATCATCAACTCATCATATTCATATCATCGTGACCTCCATCATCATCATCATGTCATCATTCTTATCATCTCGTTCATATCATCATCATCATGCTCATAACATCATGGTTTCATCTCTTTCATTTCATCATCATCACTTCTATCATTCACGATCATCACAAACACATATCACCGAGCCTGTTTATCGTAATTATCACAACATCATTCGCTAATTACTATCATAACCATTCTCATCTTTCATCATCAATAACGAATCATTTCATGTATCAAAATCACCTCTCATGATCATTATCATCTTCGACTTATATCATTATAAATATCACACGGTCATAATCATCATCAATCATCATTTTATGCTAACAATTTATCCTTCTTAATTAATTAGAAATTGGGTATCAGCTCGCCTAGGACCCACAACTATCACGGCACAATTATACAATCCTTATAGTATTTTAATCGTGAATGTCCCAATAATCACGGTCAACTGTAATTTAACAGATATCGTAGGCCACCATTCTCTCCTTTATCATATAATAATTCAAGTGGGTTACATATAATTGGAGGTTGGCGGTCATAAGGAAAGAAAAAGAAACAATCACAAGTAATATAATAATAACCTCATCTTTTCATTCCTCCTGTTTTTTTGATTTTCTTTCTTTCGCGATTACCTCAATAGGCGAGTAAAACTGCAGTAGTTGTTTTAATTAATCATCAAGTTGCATAGTGGCTTAATGAAACAGTATTATTTTAGCAAAGGTTCAATATGATGGCTGGTGGTAACGGTTTGAATCATTCTAGCAGAAAAAGAGTGAAGCAGCAGTTTTAATGTGGTCTTGAGGTGGCGGTTTATAGCTGCAAACCGTGGGTACTAGTGGTGGTTGAGTTTCAATAAACAAGGGTGATAAGTTGATGGTGATTAAGTAGAAACAGGAGCCGAACCGGCAGCAGGTTTTTGCGTTGGTTTCGAACAACATGACGGGAGATCATAGTAGTTTTGATGGTTTTTCATGGGTCTTGGGTTCTTGTTTAAGAAACAAAATAAAAACAGAAGTAATAATAGCCAACAAGTGTTGTTATGGGTGTTTTAGTCGAAGAGCATAAAAGAAGTAATATTTATGCATAAGTTTCAATAGCTAAAGTAAAGAAGAAGTGTTGATTTGTACAACAAAGAAATGGCCCGTAAAGTCTTGTGATGGTTTGTTGTGGTAGGCTAAGATGGTGATGAAGATTAATTGTACGAAAGCAGTTATATGCACTCACCACGGTTTCAGTTTTTTGGATAATAAAAGCACACAAAGCACTAGTAATATAGAAGTAAAAGAAATAAGTGGTTATGGCTTCCTGTATCGGTTTGTATATATATATTTTATATATATGATGTAAAATGCATGTGACTTGAATTCATAAAGGGAATATTAAGAAAATAGTAATCATATGGAATTATTAATAGCAAGTGGACGTTGGTAAGTATGATCGAGATGCTTAACAGAAAGTAGGAAAGTGGATTGTGATAATTGAATATATATAACTATTATATATATAAATATAGATATGTCTCCTAGTAGTAAATAAAATAATAAATGTAATTATAATGATAATACATAATATAATAATCAAATCACATTTAAACATGATTACAACTATAGCAGTCATCAATTAGGATTTTTATCTTCCGTCAATTTTTAATAGGATATTATCTCGCGGTCCATTGCTAAACAGTTACGGATAAAGTTATTCAGAAAAATCTCATATTTTTAAATTAACTATATTTATTTATTTTGGTCATTATGGTATAAAATTGAATCATTAATTTATTAAATAAAAATTACATCAACTGTCTCTCTCATTTCTGGGTAAAATATAATAAGTGTTAAAACTTAACAAATAGTTCCTAAATACATTTTTAATAAACCTAAAATTTATAGAACTCATTTTTGAATCCCCGTTTATTTTAAAATCATATAAGTTCAAATTAAACTTCTCTAAATAATAATCAGAACGTCCAACAAGTATTACAATTATTAAATAATTATATTTATTTTTAATATACTTTATTTATATATAGATATATTTTAAATAATAATTAATATAATATCCTATTTTTATTTTATTAATTTTACTAACAACAACATATAATACTTCAAATTATATTTCGAATTATTATTTATATATATACACACATAACTATTTACAATTAATTGTTCAAATATCATTTTAACCTAAAATTACTTCTCGCGAGTAATTACATTCAAAAACATAATTTAACACTTAACAAAAGCGTTTTAACACCCATTTAATCCAAGTTAGTGTCATCATCAATTTTGACCCAATCAAAGTCAACCCATTTTGACATAAGTCCCAAAAACATCTTTAATCACTAATGGCTAGTGATTAACTTTTCAAAACACCAACTAACATCTAAATCAAGTATTTACATACTTGATTTACCAAAACTTGACTCAAAACTTAATTTGACACCGAATCAAGCTTAATTGACCCAAAATACCCATTTGACCCAAATTAGGGTTTACACCCAAAATCAAGTCAACACATACCAAAATCACTACTACACAAGTGTTCTAAGTTTAACCAACAAATGCAAGATCCAAACTCACAATTTCATCAATCAAAACCCTAAGTCACCAATTCGGGTTTACTTACATGAATCTTACCCAAAAACCCCCAAATTTCACAGTAAGTGGGTTATAACTCTAACTAGCACAAACTCTAACTCAAACAATAATCTTAACATTGAAATTCGGATTTTGAACTTACCAACACTACCACAACGTAGCCGTGAACGAGGTGAACAACATTAACACTCGCGACTCGACCCGATTCACCCTTCTTCTTCCCCAAACCAAGCTCTCTCTCTCTCTCTCTCTCTCTCTCTCTCTCTAAAATGGTCCCTCTCTCTCTAGGAATGGATGAGAGTGTTTGGGAAGGTAGAAATGGGGATAAGAATGAATTTGGATTAGTTTTGATGGCCCAAACGACCCCCAAGTGAAAAGACCCAAATACCCTCTTTTAAAACTTCAAAATATCACAACTGGCCCGTCAGGCCATTTGGACGGCGTCCAAAATGGCTGGAAGGCGTCCCAATGAACTGAGACAGAAACTGGAACTTGTTTTGGTCGTAACTTTCAAACCGTAGCTCCGTTTTTGATGAATCAAATATCGTTGGAAACGTAATGAGATTTACTATCCAATGGTAAGGCTTTAGAACCTCAACTACAACTTTATTTGGGATCCAAATATACGTTTACATGTCTCGTATTTCGAATGACTTTCGAAATAACGCGTAACTGGTAAACGGGGTGTTACAACTCTCCCCCACTTAAATTGGATCACGTCCTCGTGATCCGCACCAACACTAGAAGTTAAGCACTTCTCCCTCGAACATTTCTGCTTCCAACGCGAAGTCACACATGTAGTAATCACGCACCCGAATTCTCGCTTCATGCACTGACTCAAAATTTAACAACAATATCGGGTAATCAACCCTTGAGTCAAAACAACTGCAACCGTTTGCTCCTACGCCGAGTATCCAAACTCGTACTATACACTTCACTATCGTCTTAAAAGTAGAGCATTTCACAGACAACCATCCTCGTCGTGCCTTTCAATCCTACGAAACACAACCAAGCCCGACATCCATAATATCTTCTGTGAATTCTAAGATCTCACCACACGCTAATAATCACTAGTGTGCACTACCGCAATAAGCGATATCTCACACACTCAACGTCCAGAATTTCCATTTAGGAAAATACGAAAAACACCGCATATCCCTTCAGGTTCTCGCTACAACTCGCAACAAGCTACATTCGTAACCATATCACTCAATCAATCGATCCGCACACGACCATTCGTCACTGGATTAATACGGGATGACAATAATACACCACGTGCTAAGCAAAACATCAACACTCGACGCAGGGTTCCTCCTCTAAACCCTACCACACAACCACACAAGACGGCTTCCTAGTACTAGCATGGAGACTAATCGTATACTAGAATCCCGTCAATGGCGAATTATCATCACGAAATTTCCGCAATTCGCCACACGACTCACAGAATATTTACCAACGCCGGGCGAACCTTCCTACTTAGACCATTCATTAAGGATGGCCTCGACATTTCAATGCAACCTACGGGTCACATAACTAAGGTACACACTCTCGCAAACAAACAACATCCCCGTGTCTCTACGGGAGACGGTCAGGACCGACACTTTTTGCCTCACAATCGTCCATAAAATGGAATAATCCACTAACAATTTCCAAGATCACATTTCCAGACAGGGAAAATACAGTATTCACCACGATATCGAACTCTTTCCCATTCAATAATCCTATCCGAGTTTCATGACAACCCAGATTTTCACTACGAGAGCACCCGCAATGACAGCTTCATTTTCTCACTTCCGTGGTCTCGAACTGCATACTTGGTCTCATACCGCACTTTGGTATCGATTCCATCATCACAAACTCTACATAATATATATTCCAGAATCGTAACTCATAATCGTAACGTACGATCTCAAGTCGACATCCATAACCCGTCACTCTTCCTCGTCAGGAACTCCGAATCCCTATTGAGGCCTAGCACAGTACGTTCTGACATTTCTTTATCTTTAACATCACCGGAGCTTCCTCGGGCAGCAGTAAAAACTCCCCCACTAAGGTTTCAGCTCCATATTCTCACCGCCCAGATAATAATATCCTGCGAAAATACCATTCCACGACACACATGACCATTCTCATCATTGGTCATACACACCAAATCGCTGCAAACTCACATTAGGCTCTCAGAGCCGTCATACACAATCACTTGAGATGTCGTACACGCGAAAACCCCGCACTTTCATAACACAATTCACAACTAACAGCCCTTTATCATTCGCAAAGCGAACTCCACCAAGGTCCTACATACGCCTCTAAGCTTAGGCATATGCCACTTCGCTTAATCAGTCGTGCATCTCAGTCGAGATCACCCGACCTTCCACTCAACAAACCTTTATCAACAATTGCTCACTCTCATATAGAAGAGTGACCAATCTGACACAATCATTGCATCGACCGCAATATCAATACCTCATCATAACCTTCGGACTAACTGACCATTAAGTCCTTCACCGGCTCACCGGTCATCTTTACCCGTCTATCTCTTAAGAGCAACAAGGTTAGCTCACCCGTCACTTCATAAGAAGTATTTACCGCGATGCTCTTAAACTTCGACTTCTGCAACCGTCGAATTTCTATCACCTGTCGATCACTATTATAATCTCCGATGCTTTCAAGGGTATCTCACGGGCACCCTAAGCATAAAGTGATCACACCATCACCAGAGTTAAACATTACACTAGCAGGTATAAGAAGGTACCTGAAGGAGTGTCATGCAGACTCCCACCACAAACAATCGAATTTTAGAAACTCGATTTTTTTTTTGGTTCCATACATCCGATGTCACCCATTTCTCCATAATAATGACCCGAAGTCATTCCTACCTGACAAACCCTACAGTTTATTGTCTCATCTAAAGTTCCTAGCGATCACACGCTACCCACAATTTCCACAGGCCAAAACGATATAGCCTAACGAAACCTTTCATCCAACACTAAGGAGATGCTTGTAGACACCAAGTCTTACATCCTATCACAACTCAATAAAACCACTACTACAAGGGATATTCCATTAGGAATGTTACCCTATAGTCCACAATTTACTAAAACAATCATCATCATACGGGTCCCACTCCCATGAGCTTAACGACCTGAAGACTACTCGATTCGCCAATTCCAAGGTGACTCACAACAAGAATCCTAACACGATTCTCTAACCACACACTCAACCGAGTGTAACCCAATACCACAATCATTAGACTTGTTGCATCCTATTACGGAATTTAAGTCCTCAACGTACACACACACACACATTAATCGATCATCCAAGTTACGATGGGTAACTACAACCAATAACAATCTCAACAGTGCACCCACTACATAGGGTGACTAAGCACGCACCAAACTCGTGAGTTTGCTCACTCACCTTAGCTAATCGAAACCACCGTAACACTTCCCGACACACAAAGAACTCGATGTGACAACAAGCACATCACTCGAGACCACAATATCCTATGAACCAATAAAAGATTCCTAATTCATCCCGAATCTACCCCAACCATGCCACGTTTCCTCCGTTCGGTACTCGTCATGTCATGCTTGGTGTCAAGATACACTTTCATAATAATGGTGATCAGTCACTATTACAAATGCGTACCTTACCATTTTCACATGGTCACGCAAAGTACTTTACTAGGATTGACACAACATTCACACCAAATAACACGCGATGACTCCTAGTACCCGAATGACCAAAGTCCTTACCGTGAACTTGATTACTCAAAACCACCAAACATTCGAATCTCTCCAATAGATTCATCCCTAGGACACCGCACCAAATAGATACCTGTATATATACACCAATATACAATATAATAATAAATGTACACAAGTACACCGCAACAACAAGTCAACCTACAACTTAGGTGACTATCACTAAAATAACGTCCAAGTTTGCCTACTTACATTAGGCACTATCTGTCTAAGGCACTAATTTACATACGGGATAAGGCCCCACATAATCACACTTTGGACAAATGCAAGTCCTAGTTAGTCACCTACTCTAAGGCACTAACAAATCTCAATCCGACCCGTATTCGTACAAGTCGCGTAAATAATGCATAACCGCCAATAAGTCTAAGACTAGGAACCTATTCCAAGGTCACCTAATTCCCTTAGACTATGCTCTGATACCACTTGTAACGACCTAACTTCGTTTTACCAAAAACACGACTTAATTTTTTTTTTATATAGACCATCTGGACGGCGTCCAGTTATCTGGACGGCGTCCAGCAGAGAAGGCCAGGATGGCGTCCAAGCCATTTGGACGGCATCCAAATGAACTAAAAGTTCCTGATCAGTTTTACAAATTCACGCGGGCGGAAAACCTGCTTCCCGACACTTTTAAACAAAACAATTTTCACAACATACTATAATAATTATAATTAAGAGATTTCCTCAATAGAATTGAGTTTTACATCACAAACGTTAATTAAAAGTGTTTACACCATAAATACGGGTTAAGACTCAATAACCCAACCCAATACCAAGAGCATAATCCCGGGGACTACCAAATCCCCAATCCGCGTCCATATCTCCAAAAGCTACCCCATCGAGTCCAAGCGCTCCTACGCATATAGCCTAACAACTAGCTAGCTTCATAACAAAATACCTGTAAAAAGGTAAACAACGAGAGGGGTAAGCATAAAGCTTAGTGAATGCAATAATTATATATATACATATATAATCTACTTACTTGCACACACTTACACAATTTCCTCATACACGCTAACATTTTAATTAGCATACCATTGCAAAGTATAACGCTAAATCTCCGATAATACAAGCTAGCACAACAATAGCATATAACACGAGAAATACAATATGCTACACTACAACACATAAAACATTGATGTTCACAACATCCATTAGTATTCAAGTCCCAAGGCTAGCCCAATGAATGGTATCGTCAACATCGAACTTAATCCCCATTCGTCCTAATAAATGTGGTATCGTCAACATCGAACTTAAACCCACATATGAGGTAACGTCAACATCGAACTTAAACCCTCATCATACAAATTTTCACTACAATAGTGGTATGGCTTCGTCAACATCGAACTTTAAATCCATACATGAGGTATCATCAACATCGAACTTAAACCCTCATCAATACGAACAAAACAATATACTCTAGGATATGGTATCGTCAACATCGAACTTTAACCCATACCCCACAAGCAAATAAATCATATACATACATATATAATTATTCCACTCACCTTGGAATGCTCGCACAAGTCATGTATAACATGATCTCCGTCCTCAAATCCGAGCAAGTAACCACCTATATCACACATAGGCACAATATACACACAATCAACATACATTCTCTACAAGAGAATTCGACGCCAACACCCTTAACCAAGGGTTTATACTTACCTTCACAAACTGCCCATTTAGATACCTAAAATGGACTTCACCAATTACCACTACGTGTGGTAATTCCTACCCATTCCAATGAGTACAAACTAACCCAATTTATACACGACACCAATTAGACCAACCGAGGTCTAAGCACTAAATTACTACTTAGGTAGTAATTATTTTAAATGCCACTTACACCCAAAAACCCCAACAAGTGTAATATTTACCCATTTTGCGTTGACCACGTTTGACTTATGTTAAAATATCATTTTAACCCAAAATTACTTCTCGCGAGTAATTACATTCAAAAACATAATTTAACACTTAATAAAAGCGTTTTAACACCTATTTAATCTAAATTAGTGTCATCATCAATTTTCACCCAATTAAAGGCAACCCATTTTGACATAAGTCCCAAAAACATCTTTAATCACTAATGGCTAGTGATTAACTTTCCAAAACACCAACTAACATCTAAATCAAGTATTTACATACTTGATTTACCAAAACTTGACTCAAAACTTAATTTGACACCGAATCAAGCTTACTTGACCCAAAATACCCATTTGACCCAAATTAGGGTTTACAACCAAAATCAAGTCAACAAACACCAAAATCACTAGTACACAAGTGTTCTAAGTTTAACCAACAAATGCAAGATCCAAACTCACAATTTCATCAATCAAAACCCTAAGTCACCAATTCGGGTTTACTTACTTGAATCTTACCCAAAAACCCCCAAATTTCACAATAAGTGGGTTATAACTCTAACTAGCACAAACTCTAACTTAAACAATAATCTTAACAATGAAATTCAGATTTTGAACTTACCAACACTACCACAACGTAGCCGTGACCTTGGTGAACAAAATTAACACTCGCGACTCGACCCAATTCACCCTTATTCTTCCCCATACCAAGCTCTCTCTCTCTCTAAAATGGTCCCTCTCTCTCTAGGAATAGATGAGAGTGTTTGGGAAGGTGGAAAGGGGATAAGAATGAATTTGGATCAGTTTTGATGGCCCAAACGACCCCCAAGTGAAAAGACCCAAATACCCTCTTTTAAAAACTTCAAAATATCACAGCTGGCCTGTCAGGCCATTTGGACGGCATCCAGAATGGCTGGACGGCGTCCCAATGAACTGAGACAGAAACTGAAACTTGTTTTGGTCGTAACTTTCAAACCGTATCTCCGTTTTTTATGAATCAAATATCGTTGAAAATGTAATGAGATTTACTCTCCAATGGTAAGGTTTTAGAACCTCAACTCCAACTTTATTTAGGATCCAAATATACGTTTACATGCCTCGTATTTCGAATGACGTTCGAAATAACGCGTAACTGAGAAACGGGGTGTTACATACTTCGATTTAAATAAGCATAATAATAACTTAGCTACGAGACATTAATTTAAAAAGATTGAACATAACTTACAATGAGTATTAATAGCGTAGCGTTACACGGACAGAATTTCGACTTACAAACTTACAACATTCGCCACTATAACCTTATTATTATTAACTTAATATTAAAATTATAATTATAATTATAATTATAAAATATATATATAAATTGAGAGAGTAAGAGATAGAAAAAGATGTGTTTAAAACGTCGAGCAAACTGCCTTTTTATAATACTTGGCCTGCTACAGTAACTCATGCGAGTGCATGAGTTTTGTGCCTTCTGGCCATGCGATCACATGGCCAGCTGTTCCAGCTCACATTGAGTTTTAAACGTGGGCTGCGCGTATTTATTTAATATATAGTATAATATATATAATTTTATATAATTAATTATATATTATATTATATTCTTGTGCATTGTTGACTTGTAATTTTAGCTCCGTTGCGTTGCGCGTTGATAGTTGGTTCATGTCCCAGTTTCGGATTTTCGAACGTCCTTTCGTACGCGGAGATATCTTGTACTTTGCGTTTCGCGGCTCGTACTTATGTCATTTTTAGACGTTTCTTATCAATAAATTGAACTACTTTGATTGTACTTTGTACTTTTGTGCTTTTTGGTCGTTTGCGTCTTTAAATCATCGTTTTCTTCTTTTGTCTTCGTACTTATTTATTTAAACGAATATTACATAAAAATAGAACAATAGTAACTAAAAGCTTTACATATTGGAAGGATATTGATACTAAATATATGTTCCTTTTTAGCATTATCAAATATCTCCACACTTGAACGTTGCTTGTCCTCATGCAATACAGAACTTGAAATTAAATCACACTTCACTCGAATCACTTTTTTTTATTCTCACACTTTATACATCAGTGATTTTAATACAGCGGTATAAACAATGATAGTAACGATGTAGTTTACAGTCCCACATGACTATAAAAATTTAGATCCTTTAAGGAAATTGGATATTTATGAAAATATTTGATCTTTTGAAAATTCATTCTAGCTTTTACCCTAGATAAGTTTTTCGGAATAACCCTTCACCGGTGTTGGCAAAATGTTTTTGTGGGTTTTGTGGGTTTCAGATTTGAAAATTTTAGCTCAAAACTTATGGTTTTGTTTCACCCACTTGCTAATCCTTGTATTAGGAAAGCACATGTCCAGTTTACTTGCTCCGTATATTACCTTTCAGTGAACTACCGTCCGGTTGTAAAGGAAAGCGTTGAACAAGCAACTGTTAAGGCAATGTCTAATGACATGCAGATGTTCATGGTCTAAAACGTGTCGGATGCAATTACTATCCTTTGTAGGAGCAATAGTAAAGATCACCCTATAATTTTTCGATTTGGCACAAGGTCCTGTCTTCGACCATGCTATGCAACCACCGTTCTTACAGTTGACACCCAATTTAGTTCAGGTGACCTAATGAATTCCAGGTGAATTCCTAGGATTTTACGTTCAATGGTAATGAACGCATTGAAAATGGGTTTTCAGAAAACAAATCGGTTTTAATTTGATCAAAATATTTTTTCGTTCAAGCTCGAGTTTAGATATCATCGAATTCCATGAGTTTGTAATTCTCAATCTTTAAGGTCAATCTCAAGGATTGAGTAATATCAGTCTTAAAAGCTGTTTTTTAATCTTTAAGGAGATTATCCTTTCTGGGAGTTTGATTCATTAGTCTTATCAAGCTAATTTGCACGGCGCCCTCCCCATATTACGAGACAGATCTTCTCATGGTTAGGATAAGTCAGACCACTTGCCGACCCTGTTTGATGCTGAGATCCGTGGATATCCTGCTGATTTTAGAGATGACTTTTCTAGATTTTTCATCAACCTACAGCTGGTCTGCACGATAACTTCCTGACCTAAATCAAGAAGTGCGTGTCTTTTTCGGAAGACTTTACTTCCTTTTAATGATGGAATTGATTTATCATGTAGATCCATCTATTCTTTCAAAGGTATTACAATAAATCGGGTAAAACTGGTTAGTTTAGTCTAAAGCAAATTACCTGTAATAATCTTGTACAAAATATGTGATATGTGTTTTAAAGAAATTGATAAATTCTTCCTATACTTAGCTTTTATTTATTCTTTTTTCTTTGCCTTTTTATTCTCCTCTATTCTATTTTAAATGAATTCTAGCATTTTGGGTTGTTTCTCCATTTATGTTCTCTCCGAGGTAACAATAATTTCGGTGTTAACACCTAGTTTTATCGTTCATAAATATGTATAAACATGATTTTGAATTCATTTAGTTGAAATTTTTTCAAATTTTCACAAAATTTGGCAATTAAACTAAGTGTAAACCCGAGAGAATTTATAACCCTTCCCCACACTTGAGATCATGCAATGCCCTCATTTGCATAAAATCAGACTATAATTATAAATTCATGAGGGTGATTAGTGTAGAAAAGTGATTAAAAATACCAAGTTTGCAAACATATTATTTTATATCACATTTGATGTTTTGCGTCTTGTCGTCAAAATTAGTAGCTTTTGCTAAACTTAATGTCAGTCTTTAAAAGTGCGATGTTTTACCCTGTTTTGTACATAAGATAAACTACAAATATATACATATATATATATATATATATATATATATATATATATATACACATACATATATATATACATATATATATATATATATAGATACATATATATACATATATATATACATATATATATATATATATACATATATATATATATATATACATATATATATATATATATATATATATATATATATATATATATATATTTTATAAAACCTTTATTTATTAAAACAATTTAAATGAATTTTTTTTTTTATTTTGTTTCCTTTTACTTTAGGTAGTTTCGGTATGTTTACCTAGTCCGTCCCTCCACAAAATTTAAAATTTGTCATTTTTTAAAGCGATTGTTTTAAAAGTAAAGATTTTTGGGTTTTTTTAAATTTTTTTGGTATACTTTAGATCAATAAAATTAAAAATAATGATAACAAAATTTTTCGCCCCGCCCTCGGGTAAAGCAATTTCGATTCTATGATCTAATCTTTAACTTACGACGAATTTTAGAAATTATTTTTTTAAACTTAATGAAATAAAGTAAATTTTGTTTTTAAATTCACACAAAACATAAATTTAAAAAGCATATTAATTTCATACAAAACCTACAAAACAAAAATTCAGAATGGGGGCAGAAAACTAGTTCTTTAGTGTCTGCTACTGGAAAAGACCAATCGGATTCCATTCTCGGAACTACACGAGAACAGAACAACTAACTCTAGACAACGTTTTCTTTTTAGAACATTTGAATTTCCCCACACTTAGGTAGCTGTGGTGTCGAAATTGTGATTAACTTCATCGTCAATTTCTTTTGGACCATAATCAACTTGCATATCTGTGACTTTGGTTTAAGCCATTGGTCGGATTCTTGTGTAATATCCACAAATTCAACTAGTTTCGCCTTTTCTTTAGGTGATAGATTGGATACTAACCGATAACATAACTTAAAGTTCCCCTTAGTTCTAGTATCGCGAATCCGTTTAATAAGTTTCTTCATTGAACTATTAATAACGGTGTCATTTAATTTTGTATCAACAACGGGGTTCTTTGTTATCAAGTCATCATTAGGTGTCACTTCATCTTCCCCACACTTAGGTATTTTATTATTATTAAGCACTACCGTTGGAGTTGGTAAAACAATGTGGTTTTTACCAATCGTTTTTGTTGATTCAACGGTTTTGGTTGGTGGAGATTTAGTCTTTCGACAAACAAAGGTGACCGATTTTTCACCATCACTAAGTGTCATTCTACCATCTCTTACATCAAATAACGCCATGGTGGATGCTAATAATGGTCGACCTAAAATTAGAGGAATGTTTAAGTCCTCTTCTATGTCAATGACAATAAATTTTACTAAAAAGGTTAAATTACCCACTTGAATGGGTAGGTTGTCAGCAATTCCAACTGGGTGCCTAATGGTTTGATCAAAGAGTCGAACACTCATCTTCGTTGGACTTAACTCACCTACTCCTAATCTCTTATATAATGAAAGAGGCATAACACTCACACTTGCACCTAAATCTGCTAGTGCATCATACATGACACAATCACTAAGTAGACAAGGAACAATAAATTCACCCGGATCACCCAACCTTGGTGGAAGTTTTGGTGAAACTGTCTTCACCGGGTTTACTTCTACGGTTTTTATTTCTTGCACTTTCTTATTCTTCTTCTTCTTCTTTCCAGAGGTATCACAAACTTTATTACCTATTACTTGCTCATACTCAACTCCTTTTCTTGGAAACGGGATGGGTGATCGGTAGGGTGCCACCACTGGCTTTACATACTCGGGTGGTGGTGGTGGTATTGTAAATTCTTCATTGTCACTCACATTAAAAACCTTCCCATCTTCTGATGATGATTTTTTAGAATTTGTTGACACCATATTAACATTCTCATTCCAAGGATTTACTTCAGTATTACTCGGTAGCTTTCCTTGTTCCCTCTCACTCATCATGCTAGCAAGAGTACCTACGTGTTTTTCTAGATTCAAAATGGAAGCTTGTTGAGTTCTTAATGACTGATCAAACCTCTCATTTGTTTGGGTTTGAGATGTAATAAATTATGTTTGAGATTCCATTAGCTTTGCCATCATTTCTTCTAGATTTGACTTTTTCTCTTCGGTTTGTTGTGGTGGTTTATACAAGCTAGGTCTTTGTTGATTGAAAGTGTTGTTTTGAGTTGGTTGGTTATTTGGACCTTGTTGGTTGTACGAGTTATTGTTTGGCCCATTTGGATTGTAAAGAATGTTTTGATTTCGATTGAAGTTTGGCCTTGGCGGTTGATAATTATTCTGATAATTATTTCCCGGCCTTTGGTTCATGTAAAAAACATTCTCACGTTGTTCCATAGTTTGTTCAATGTGACAATCTTTTGTTAAGTGTGGTCCACCGCATTGCTCACAACCAAGGTTGAAAAAGACGTGAGACGGGGCCGAAACGTTAGCGGCCTCAAAACGTCGCAACGGAAAAAACGGTGTCAAAACGGATGTTGACTAACGGTGACTTATATTATATATATATATATATATATATATATATATATATATATATATATATATATATATATATATATATATATATATATATATATATATATATATATATATATATATATATATATTGACAGTTTTTTCCGTCTTTGACCTTTTTTCCGTCTTTGACATTTTTTACCGTCTTTTAGCGTTGTTGACCTTTTTTTAAGCGTTGACCGTCTTTTTTGCCGTTTCAAGGCCCGTTGCAACGATAGTAAGGCAAATCCGTTGCGGTGCCCGTTTCGGCCGTCTTTTACAACACTGCTCACAACTGATTCGTATTGCGTGAATATCTTTATTCATCTTTTCCATTCGTCTCTCGAAAGCATCTATTTTTGCGGAAACGGAATCAAAGTCATGGCTAGAATCGGCTCTAGCCGCTTTAGATGAACGAAAGATATCTTTTTCTTGGTGCCACTCATGTGAGTTGGAGGCTGTGTTATCTATAATTTTGTGAGCTTCGGTTGCGGTTTTCGTCATAATGGAACCACCAGCTGCTGTGTCGATGTCTTTTCGTGTAGTAACATCGCAACCTTGGTAGAATATTTGTACTATTTGATAAGTGTCTAAACCGTGCCGAGGACATCCTCTCAACAACTTTCCGAATCTTGTCCATGCCTCATATAATGTTTCATTTGGCTTTTGCGCGAACGTAACAATTTCTCCTTGAAGTCTCACGGCTTTAGATGCCGGAAAGAATCTTTTAAGAAAATTTTCAACTAAGACATCCCATGTGTCAATCGCCCCTTCAGGTAACGATTCTAACCAATCTTTGGCTTCTCCCTTTAAAGTCCAGGGAAACAACATGAGATAGATTTGTTCATCCTCAACTTCTCTGATTTTGAATAGAGTACAAATCCTATTAAAGGTTCGAAGATGTTCGTTTGGATCTTCTTTTGGCGTACCACTATATTGGCACTGATTAATTACCATGTGTAGGATTTGTCCTTTAATTTTATAATCTGGCACATTAGTGTCTGGCTTAATAATGGCATGACCTTGGCCAGTGCGTGTAGCTCTCATTCGATCTTCCATACTTAGAGGTTCTATTATTTCCATATTTGAATTTGTTGAATACGAATCACTAGAAGATTTTGATTTAACGATTTGTGGTTCAGGAGGAATGATTATTGGTTCGGGATCTTGGAATTGTCCTTGAATATCCTCCGGGTTCTCAATTGTGAGGTCGGGTTCAAAAAATGGACTATCAGAAATTTAAATTGGAATACTTGGTCGACTTGATGATGATTCTAAAGAAAAATCAACGGCGACAATATTGGCTAGATGTCTTGATCGAGTTACAGGTGGTGAACGTATGAAAGGTGGTGAACGTTTTGCTCGGTGCATTCACAGAATATCCTATTAGTTAAAAAAAATAAAAATTATATAAGCTATCAAATTAATAGACTTTTCTGATTTTGCCCACGTTTCGAATAGCCAATAGATGCAGCAGGTAGCTAGGACCCTTTAAATCGGAAGCCCACAACTCGCCACTAACAAATTCAACTATTACTACGAACTAGAAAATTTTGGATGTCTATCAATTTAACCGCTTAAAATAATTTTTTGTTTTAAAATTTTAGATAAGAAATAGAAAATTCTATGTCCTAAAAACTAGAGCGTCGAGAAATAAGAAAGAAAAAGAGTGCGTCGAAAAACGTCAAAAAATAAGCGTCGAAAAATAATAAAATGCAGCGTCGAAACTTAGCGTCTAAATATATTAAAGCTTAAAATGTATTCTAAACGAAAAACGGCAATTACTTAAAAGGGTACTAAAATTTATAAACGGTGTCGCAAGATTCTAAAGCACCTAAATCTTAATATAAAGAAAACGAACTTAAGGGATTTTACGGCAAAGCCTAAAAATCTAGAAATAAAAATAATTACGGCAAAATACTAAGTTACGAACGATAAATATATAAATTAAGATTAAATGATTAAAAATATACAATTTATAAAAATTACACAATTTATGAAAAGTAATAAAATTACAATTTTATAAAAATATTACTTTTATATTATTATTTTATAAAAGTATTAATTTATATATTAATAAAACTAATTAAAACTTAATATTATAAATTAAATAATAAAACTAAAACTAATATTAAAAACTAATTAAATAATTAAACCCTAATTAGGGTTGATTAATAATAATAATTAATAATACTCCGTAATTAATGTTGATGGTCAAAGGTTTCAGACGTGTCAGAGAGTGCCATGCGGTCGCATGGGTTTTAAGGCCTGGGCACATGCGATCGTATGGGCTTCAGGTTCAGTTTGGATGCAGGCTAAAATCGTGCAGGCTCAGATTTTATTTTATTTTATTTTTTTTACTTTGTTTTCTTCACAAATTAATACAAGTAAAATTTATTAAAGTAAACTTAAATTTTTTTAAAACTAAAGAAAACTACTTGTATACTTTATAAAAAAATATTTTCTTTTTATCTAAACACTTAAATAGATATATATACTTTTTTTTATATTTTTGTATTTCAATATTTATATGAAAAATATTTTTACAAAAATAACTTAAAAACTTAATTTTTTTATATAGCGTTTCGCTTTCGGGTCCCCGGCAACGGCGCCAAAAATACTTGATGTTATGCGAGGTGTATACGATATTTTTATTGCGAAATACTATTAAATACGATACAATTTTACACAAGTTATTTATTTATTTATAGAGTGGATATACCTAAACCTTGCTACAACACTTATAGGCAGTGTACCTAATCATAGAGTAGTGTAGTTTTTAGTAAGTCCGGTTCGTCCACAGGGAACTTGCCAAGTTTAACGCTATATTTTTAAACTATATTTGAATATATATATATATATATATATATATATATATATATATATATATATATATATATATATATATATATATATATATATATAAAAGTAATATTATTATTATTATAAAAGGGGGGTTTTACCGTTTAATGACCGGTTTATCTATTTTAAAACTTAAGTCGCAATTAAAATCTAATGTAAAATATTAAATATAAATACAACTTAATTTAAAGCGTAAAGTAAATGACGATAATTAAAGTGCGATAAATAAAATTGCAGTAAATAAAAGTTGCGATAATTAAAAAGTACGATAATTAAAAGTGCAATAAATAAAATGACAGTAAATAAAAATGCGATGAGATATAAAATAAAGGAATTATACTTATTTAAACTTCCGTAATCATGATGTTTGACGTGTTGATTTTAATTTATTACCATGGGTTAATTGTCCTTTGTCCTGAATTATTCGATATGTCCATCTGGTTTTTGTCCATAACAGTCCATCAGTCATAAATATAAAGTGCGAGTGTCCTCGTTAAATTATCCTTATATCCGAAGTCAAATATTCCAACTAATTGGGGACTTAAACTGTAACAAGGTCTTAATACTTTGTTTAATAATTATACCAGGATATCGACTGCGTGTAACCCAAGGTTTTAATACTTTGTTAACAATTATGCCAAGTGTCCTTATACATAATTCACCCCTGTTTTAATGAGTCCATTGACTATTAATCCATTCTCGTGTCCGGTTAAATGAACGATTATTAGTATTTATAAATATCCCGCCCATCGTGTCCGATCGAGTGTATATGGTTATTTATAGATACATCAAATTGTAAATCTCTATATTAAATTAACGAATTATCATTCAGTTAAACAAATATAAAGCCCATTAATAGTCCATAGTCGAATTTCTACAAGTGTCGGTCTTTTGTCCAAACCCCAATTATGGTACAAAGCCCAATTACCCCGTCTTTAATATTTAGCCCAACATCATGATTACTTCGATTTAAATAAGCATAATAATAACTTAGCTACGAGACATTAATTTAAAAAGGTTGAACATAACTTACAATGAGTATTAATAGCGTAGCGCAACACGGACATAATTTCGACTTACAAACTTACAACATTCGCCACTATAACCTTATTATTATTAACTTAATATTAAAATTATAATTAAAATTATAATTATAAAATATATATATATAAATTGAGAGAGTATGAGATAGAAAAAGATGTGTTTAAAACGTCGAGCAAACTACCTTTTTATAATACTTGGCCTGCTACAGTAACTCATGCGAGTGCATGAGTTTTGTGCCTTTATGGTAAGTTTGTTCAACTCTCGGTAGTCGATACATAACCTGAATGTACCATCTTTCTTCTTGACAAACAAAACAGGAGCTCCCCACGGTGATGTGCTTGGTCGAATGAACCCACGCTCTAAAAGTTCATGTAATTGGCTTTGCAGTTCTTTCATCTCGCTGGGTGCGAGTCTGTAAGGAGCACGAGCTATTGGTGCAGCTCCTGGTACAAGATCTATTTGAAATTCAACGGATCGTTGTGGGGGTAATCCCGGTAATTCTTTCGGAAATACATCGGGAAATTCTTTCTGTTTTGTCGAGCCTTGCTTTGGTCTCTGGTTTGATGGTTGTACGTGCTAAAAATCCGGTACATTCCGTTTTGTTTCCCATCCCAGTCTTTCGCAACACTTCAGGTTTACTTCTTTTGTTAGGTCTCGACTTTTTCGCTATGATCTTCCAAGTAGTTCATATAGGAGCTATAGCCGTTTCATTCCTATTCGTTGTTATGATGTTCCATATTCAAATAGCGGAGATTCACGAAGAAGTATTGCGCTATTTACCAGTGAGTGGTATTATTGGACTGATCTTTTGGTGGGAAATGTTCTTCATTTTAGATAATGAAAGCATTCCATTACTACCAACCTAAAAAAAACGTGGGCTGCGCGCATTTATTTTATATATAATATAATATATATAATTTTATATAATTAATTAATTATATATTATATTATATTCTTGTGCATTGTTGACTTGTAATTTTAGCTCCGTTGCGTCGCGCGTTGATAGTTGGTTCATGTCCCGATTCCGGATTTTCGAACGTCCTTTCGTACGCGGAGATATCTTGTACTTTGCATTTCGCGGCTCGTACTCTTGTCATTTTTAGACGCTTCTTATCAATAAATTGAACCACTTGGATTGTACTTTGTACTTTTGAGCTTTTTGGTCGTTTGCGTCTTTAAATCGTCGTTTTCTTCTTTTGTCTTCGTACTTATTTATTTAAACGAATATTACATAAAAATAGAACAATAGTAACTAAAAGATTTACATATTGGAAGGATATTGATACTAAATATATGTTCCTTTTTAGCATTATCAGTTGAGATGTAAAATAACAATAACTCTGGATCTAGCAGTGGAACTAATTCCACAAGAAATCGTGTAGGATGCTCCTACAAAGAATTCACTGCCGGCAAACCTTTGGAATTTGATGGAACTGAAGGACCAATAGGATTGAAACGGTAGACCGAGAAAGTTGAATCGGTGTTTGCCATAAGTAAGTGTACTGAAGAGGACAAAGTTAAGTACTGCGTTAACGTGGTGGAACACCTATCTTGAACAGGTAGGAAAAAATGCTTCTTACGCACTACCGTGGTCGGCATTCAAGCAATTTATGAACGAGCAATACCGTTCTAGAAATGAAGTCAATAAGCTCAAAGTAGAACTTAGAGAGTTACGAACACAAGGGTTCGACATTACCACATATGAACGACGATTCACAGAGTTGTGCCTATTGTGTCCGGGAGCGTTCGAAGATGAAGAAAAGAAGATCGACGCGTTTGTAAAAGGGTTACCTGTAAGGATTCAAGAAGATGTGAGTTCACACGAGCCCGCTTCCATACAAAAGGCAAGTCGAATGGCTCATAAACTCATAAATCAGATTGAGGGAAGAATTAAATAGCAGGCGACCGAAGAAGCCAACACGAAACAACTCAAGAGAAAGTGGGAAGAAACCAGTGACAAGGGTCACCAATACAACAACAACAACAATCACAACCATAATCACAATAACAATCATAACAACCGTAACAACAATCGCAACAATAACCGCAATCCTAACAATAACTACAACAAACGTCCCAAAAACAGCAACAACTACAACAACCGTTTCAACAACAATAACAATCCCAACAACAACCTCAATAACAACAAACAACAGAAACAACCATGTTTCAGGTGTGCAGAGTACCATCCGAATGCGTTTTGCACAACATTTTGCACCAAGTGTAAGAGAAATGGTCATGGCGTGGCAAAATGTGAGGTTTACGGACCAAAGAACAACAAAAATAAAGAAACAAATAATGTCGGAACAAATAATGCCGACGTAGTTTGTTATAAATGTCGAAAACCTGGCCACATTATTAGAAATTGCCCAAACCAAGGAAATACTAATGGGCAAGGCCGCGTAAGAGTTTTCAATATTAATGCTGCAGAAGCGCAGAAAGATCCGGAGCTTGTTACAGGTACGTTTCTTATTGACAATACATCTGCTTATGTTTTATTTGATTCGGGTGTGGATAGAAGCTATATGAGTAGAGATTTTTGTGCTAAATTAAGTTGTCCACTGACGCCTTTGGATAATAAATTTTTACTCGAATTAGCAAACGGTAAATTAATTACAGCAGATAATATATGTCAGAATCTAGAAATTAAGCTGGTTAGTGAAAAATTTGAGATTGATTTGATACCAGTAGAGTTAGGAAGTTTTGATGTGATAATTGGCATGGACTGGTTAAAAAAGGTGAGAGCAGAGATCATATGTTACAAAAATGCAATTCGCATTGTATGGGAAAAAAGAAAACCCTTAATGGTGTACGGAGAAAAGAGCAACGCGAAGCTAAATATTATTAGTAATTTGAAGGTGCAAAAGCTAATAAGAAAAGGTTGCTATGCTGTTTTAGCACATGTCGAGAAAGTACAAACCGAAGAAAAGAACATCAATGATGTTTTCGTCGCAAAAGAATTTCCGATGTATTTCTGAAAGAATTACCGGGACTACCTCCACACCGATCCATTGAATTTCAAATAGATCTTGTACTAGGAGCTGCACCAATAGCTCGTGCTCCATACAGACTCGCACCCAGCGAAATGAAGGAACTTCAAAGCCAATTACAAGAACTTTTAGAGCGTGGTTTCATTCGACCAAGCACATCACCGTGGGGAGCTCCTGTTTTGTTTGTCAAAAAGAATGATGGTACATTTAGGTTGTGTATCGATTAACGAGAGTTGAACAAGCTTACCATCAAGAACCGCTACCCACTACCGAGAATCGACGACTTATTTGATCAACTACAAGACTCGTCGGTTTATTCAAAGATTGACTTACGTTCTAGGTATCATCAAATGTGGGTGAAGGAGGATGATATTCCAAATACTGCTTTTAGGACGCGTTACGGTCATTACGAGTTTATGGTTACGCCGTTTGGGTTGACTAACGCACCAGCTGTGTTTATGGACCTCATGAACCGAGTGTGTAGACCATACCTTGAGAAGTTTGTCATTGTTTTCATCGATGACATACTTATTTACTCAAAGGATGACCAAGAGCACAAAGAACATTTGAGAAAAGTGCTAGAGTTGCTAAGGAGAGAAAAACTGTACGCTAAGTTTTCAAAGTGTGCATTTTGGTTGGAAGAAGTTCAATTCCTCGGTCATATAGTGAACAAAGAAGGTATTCAGGTGGATCCAGCAAAGATTGAAACCGTTGAAAAGTGGGAAACCCCGAAAACTCCGAAGCATATACGCTAATTTTTAGGACTAGCTGGTTACTACAGAAGGTTCATCCAAGATTTTTCCAGAATAGCAAAAACCTTGACTGCATTAACGCATAAAGGGAGGAAATTTGAATGAAAGGATGAACATGAGAAAGCGTTTCAATTATTAAAGAAAAAGTTAACTACGGCACCTATATTGTCATTACCTGAAGGGAATGATGATTTTGTGATATATTGTGACACCTCAAAGCAAGGTCTCGGTTGTGTATTAATGCAACGAACGAAGGTAATTGCTTATGCGTCTAGACAATTGAAGATTCACAAGCAGAATTATACGACGCATGATTTGGAATTAGGCGTGATTGTTTTTGCATTAAAGACTTGGAGGCACTACTTATATGGGGTCAAAAGTATTATATATACCGACCACAAAAGTCTTCAACACATATTTAATCAGAAACAACTGAACATGAGGCAGCGCAGGTGGATTGAATTGTTAAATGATTACGAATTTGAGATTCGTTACCACCTGGGGAAGGCAAATATGGTAGCCGACGCCTTGAGTAGAAAGTACAGAGAACCCATTCGAGTAAAAGCTATGAATATAATGATTCACAATAACCTTACTACTCAAATAAAGGAGGCGCAACAAGGAGTTTTAAAAGAAAGAAACTTAAAGGATGAAATACCCAAAGGATCGGAGAAACATCTTAATATTCGGGAAGACATAACCCGGTATAGGGCTGAAAGAATTTGGTACCAAAATTTGGAGATATGAGAGAAATGGTACTTAGAGAAGCTCATAAAACCAGATACTCAATACATCCTGGAACGGGGAAGATGTACAAGGATCTCAAGAAAAATTTTTGGTGGCCGGGTATGAAAGCCGATGTTGCTAAATACGTAGGAGAATGTTTGATGTGTTCTAAGGTCAAAGCTGAGCATCAGAAACCATCAGGTCTACTTCAACAACCCGAAATCCCAGAATGGAAATGGGAAAATATTACCATGGATTTCATCACTAAATTTCCAAGGACTGCAAGTGGTTTTGATACTATTTGGGTAATAGTTGATCATCTCACCAAATCAGTACAGTTTCTGTCAATAAGAGAAGATGACAAGATGGAGAAGTTAGTACGACTGTATTTGAAGGAAGTCGTCTCCAGACATGGAATACCAATCTCTATTATCTCTGATAGGGATGGCAGATTTATTTCAAGATTTTGGCAGACATTACAACAAGCATTAGGAACTCGTCTAGACATGAGTACTTCCTATCATCCACAAACTGATAGGCAGAGTGAAAGGACGATACAAATGCTTGAAGACATGCTACGAGCATGTGTTATTGATTTCGGAAACAGTTGGGATCGACATCTACCGTTAGCAAAATTTTCCTACAACAACATCTACCATTCAAGCATTGAGATGGCACCGTTTGAAGCACTTTATGGTAGAAAGTGCAGGTCTCCGATTTGTTGGAGTGAAGTGAGAGATAGACAGATTATGGGACCAGCGATAATACAAGAAACTACCGAGAAGATCATCCAAATTCAACAACGGTTGAAAATCGCCCAAAGTCGACAAAAGAGCTACGCTGACATTAAAAGAAAAGATATAAAATTTGAAATTTGAGAGATGATCATGCTTAAAGTTGCACCTTGGAAAGGCGTTGTTCGATTTGGTAAATGAGTGAAATTAAATCCAAGGTATATTGGACCATTCAAGATTATTGATCGTGTCGGACCAGTAGCTTACCGACTTGAGTTACCTCAACAACTCGCGACTGTACATAAAACTTTCCACGTCTCGAATTTGAAGAAATGTTTTGATAAAGAAGATCTCACTATTCTGTTAGACGAAATCCAAATCATCGAAAAACTTCAATTCATCGAAGAACCCGTCGAAATAATGGATCGTGAGGTTAAAAGACTTAAGTAAAACAAGATACCAATTGTTAAGGTTCAATGGAATGCTCGTAGAGGACCCGAGTTTACCTGAAAATGAGAAGATCAGATGAAGAAGAAATACCCGCACTTATTTCCAGAAGATACGTCAACACCTCCAACTGCTTAAAATTTCGTGACGAAATTTATTTAACGGGTAGGTAATGTGGTGACCCGAACTTTTCCATCTTTATATATATTAAATGAAATTGATAATTACATGATTAAGTGTTTCCCACATGTTAAGAAATCAAACTTGTTAAGACTTGATTAATTGAAATAGGTTTCATATAGACAATTGACCACCCAAGTTGACCGGCGATTCACGAACGTTAAAACTTGTAAAAACTATATGATGACATACATATGGATATATATATACTTAATGAGATACATACCTATCATAATATCATGTTAATATACTTAATGAGATACATACCTATCATAATATCATGTTACCTATATATATATATATATATATATATATATATATATATATATATATATATATATATATATATATATATATATATATATATATATATATATCATGTTACCTATATATATATATATATATATATATATATATATATACACATATATATATATATATATACATATATATATATATACATATATATATATACATATATATATATATATACATATATATATATATATACATATATATATATATACACATATATATATATATATACATATATATATATATATATATATACATATATATATATACATATATATATATATATATATATATATATATATATATATATATATATATATATATATATATATATATATATAGTTAACATGATATTATGATAGGTATGTATCTCATTAAGTATATTAACAATGAACTACATATGTAAAAACAAGACTACTAACTTAAGGGTTTCGAAACGAGACATATATGTAACGATTATCGTTGTAACGACATTTATATATATATATATATATATATATATATATATATATATATATATATATATATATATATATATATATATATATATATATATATCATATTAAGATATATTAATACATCATATTATCATGATAATATAATAATTTAACATCCCATTAGATATAATAAACAATGGGTTAACAACATTAAACAAGATCGTTAACTTAAAGGTTTCAAAACAACACTTACATGTAACGACTAACGATGACTTAACGATTCAGTTAAAATGTATATACATGTAGTGTTTTAATACGTATTTATACACTTTTTAAAGACTTCAAGACACTTATCAAAGTACTTCTACTTAATAAAAATGCTTACAATTACATCCTCGTTCATTTTCATCAACAATTCTACTCGTATGCACCCGTATTCGTACTCGTACAATACCCAGCTTCTAAATGTATTTACTATTGGTATATACACTCCAATGATCAACTCTTAGCAGCCCTAGTGAGTCACCTAACACATATGAGAACCATCATTTAACATCTAACATGAAATATCTAACAAAACAACAAACTAATGGAGGCTATATGGAACCCCCATATTCACGTGAATGATCAACCTCACAAACACATTCTCATTTAATTTTTATGCATCAAATTACTCTCTCTCAAACTCTCTCTTCATGTTCTAAGTTTTTGATGTCGAACGAGGTGTATATAAAATAGTTATTATTTTACTAGGAAAATACTATTAAATACGATACAATTTTACACAAGATATTTATTTATTTATAGAATGGATATACTTAAACCTTGCTACAACACTTATAGGCAGTGTACCTAATCGTACAGTAGTGTAGTTTTTAGTAAGTCCGGTTCGTTCCACAGGGAAATCTTTAAACAAAGCTCAACGCTATATTAGTTTACTTTTATAAAAATACAAATATATATATAAGTGATATTATTATTATAAAGGGGGGTTTTTACCGTTTAATGACCGGTTTGTCGATTTTAAAACTTTAGTCGCAGTTAAAACCTAATGTAAAATATAAAATAAATACAAGACTTTAAATTAAAGCGTAAAGTAAATAACGATAATGAAATTGCGAATAATAAAAATGCGATAAAATTAAATTGCGATAATTAAAAGTACGATAATTAAAAGTGCGATTAAATAAAATAACGATAAATAAAAGTGCGATAATTAGAAGTGCAATTAAATATAAAATAAAGGAAATTAAATATGAAATAAAAGAATTATGCTTATTTAAACTTCCGTAATCATGATGTTTGACGTGTTGATTTTAGTTTTATGCCCATGGGTTAATTGTCCTTTGTCCTGGATTATTTAATATGTCCGTCTGGTTTTTGTCCATAACAGTCCATCAGTCATAAATATAAATTGCAAGTGTCCTTGTCAAATTATTATTATACCCGAAGATAAATATTCCAACTAATTGGGGATTCGAATTGTAACAAGGTTTTAATACTTTGTTTAATGAATACACCAGGTTATCGACTGTGTGTAAACCAAGGTTTTACTACTTTGTTAACAATTACACCAATTACCCTTGAATGTAATTTCACCCCTGTTTTAATTATTCTAGTGGCTATTAATCCATTCCCGTGTCCGGTTAAATGAACGATTATTCGTACATATAAATACCCCGCCCATCGTGTCCGATCGAGTGTATATGGTAATTTATAGGGACGCCCAATTGTAAATCTTTATATTAACATTAACAAACTTTCATTTAGTTAAACAAATATAAAGCCCATTAATAGCCCATAGTCTGATTTCCACAAGTGTCGTTCTTTTGTTCAAACCCCAATTATGGTACAAAGCCCAATTACCCAATTTTAGTAATTAGCCCAACATCATGATTACTTCGTTTTAAATAAGCATAATAATAACTTAGCTACGAGACATTAATGTAAAAAGGTTGAACATAACTTACAATGATTAAAAATAGCGTAGCGTTACACGGACAGAATTTCGACTTACACCCTTACAACATTCGCTAACATACCCTTATTATTAGAATTATAATTAAAATTAAAATATAAATTATAAATATAAATATATTTACGTATGAAGAGGAAGAGAAAAAAAAGATGTTGAAATTTGATCAGAATTCGGTTGGCTTTATAGCCAGACTTGAAATTTGGGGCTCCGCGACTCGCGGCAAAATGCCCTTCAAACTCCGCGAGTCGCGGAGAGATATTTACAGCTCACACCCTTGGAGTTTCCTGCTGCCGACGGTTTTTATTATATATATATAATATATATATAATTAATATAATTAATTATATATTATATTATATTTATATACATAGTTAACTTGTAATTTTTAGTCCGTTGCGTCGAGCGTTAAGAGTTAACTCTGGTCCCGGTTCCGGATTTTCGAACGTCCTCGCGTACAATTTAATATCTTGTACTTTGCGTTTTGAATCTTGTACTCTTGTGATTTCGATACGTTTCTTATCAATAATTGGAACCTTTTTGATTGTCTTTTATTCTTTTGAGCTTTTTGGTCGTTTGCGTCTTCAAATCGTCGAATCTGTCTTTTGTCTTCACCTTTTATTATTTAAACGAATATCACTTGTAAATAGAACAATTGCAACTAAAAGCTTGTCTTTCTTGAGGAATAATGCTATGAAATATATGTTCATTTTTAGCATTATCAAATATTCCCACACTTGAGCGTTGCTTGTCCTCAAGCAATATTGTCTTGAAATACTAGAATCACTTCTTTATTCTTCACACTTTGTACATCAGTGATTTCTATATGGCGGTATAAACAATGGTAGTAACGATATGGTTTACAGTCCCACATGACTATAAAAATTTAGATCCATTAAGGAAATTGGATCTTTATGAAAACATTTGATCTTTTGAAAATTAAATCTAGTTTTTACCCTAGATAAGTTTTCCGGTATAACCCTTTACCGGTGTTTGCAAAATATTTTTGTGGGTTTGGTGGGTTTCAGATTTGAAAATTTTAGCTCAAAACTTGCGGTTTTGTGTCACCCACTTGCTAACCTTGTATTTGGAAAGCAACACGTCCAGTTTACTTGTCCCGTATATTACCTTTCGGTAAACTACCGTCCGGTTGTAAAGGAAAGCGTTGAACAAGCAACTGTTAAGGCAATGTCCCGTGACATGCTTTTGATTATGGTCTATAACGTGTCGGACGCAATTACTATCCTTGGTAGGAGCAATAGTAAAGCTCACCCTTATAATTTGTCGGTCTGGCACAAGGTCCTGTCTTTGACCATGCTATGCAACCACCGTTCTTACGGTTGACACCCGATTTAGTTCAGGTGACCTAATGAATTCCAGGTGAATTCCTAGGATTTTACGTTCAATGGTAATGAACGCATTGAAAATAGGGTTTTCAGAAAACAAATCGGTTTGTATTTTTGATCAAAATATTTTCTCGTTTAAGCTCGAGTTTAGATATCATCGAATTCCATGAGTTTGTAATTCTCAATCTTTAAGGTCAATCTCTAGGATTGAGTAATATCAGTCTTAAAAGCTGATTTTTAATCTTTAAGGAGATTATCCTTTCTGGAGATCTGATTCATTAGTCTTATCCAGCTAATTTGCACGGTGCCTCCCCATTGTACGAGATAAATCCTTCTCATGGTTAGGATAAATCTGACCACTTGGCGACCCTGTTTAATGCTGAGGTCCGTGGATTTCCTGCTGATTTTAGTGATGACTTTTCTAGATTTTTCGTCAACCTACAGCTGGTCTGGACGACAACTTCATGACCTAAATCAAGAAGTGCGTGTCTTTTTCGAAAGACTTTACTTCCTTTTAATGATGGAATTGATTCATCGTGTAGATCCATCTCTTCTTTTCTTTCATCGGGTAAAACAGTTTAGTTTAGTCCAAAGCAAAAGTATTTTCAGTTATTTGTTACAAATATATGTGACATATGTTTAAAATAACTTGGTAAATTTTCCCACACTTGGCTTTTATTTTCCTTTTTATCGTCCTCTATTCCATTTTAAATGAATTTTAACATTTTAGTTTGTTTCTCAATTTATGTCCTTTCCGAGGTAACAATAATTTCGGTGTTAAAATCTAGTTTTATCGTTCATAAATATGTATAAACATGATTTGAATTCATTTAATTGAAATTTTTTTTAAAATTTTACTAGAATTGGGTAGTCAGTATATAAGACTAGTGCTGTTCTTTTTTATCAGAGAGCACTAGATTCTAATACAACTACTGCTTTACTAGTATTTTTAATGGTAACCAAGTGTATAAAGTAAAAATTTTTAAAATCCGAAAGAATTTAACCCCTTCCCACACTTAAGATCTTGCAATGCCCTCATTTGCAAGAAATCAGTAACAATTTAAATTATTGAGGGTGATTTGTGTGAAAATGATTAAATTTTTACCAAAGTTTCCAAATATATTGGCGTTTGTTTGCTGAATGATAAATGGTGCACATCATTTGTTCATTCCGTCTTGTTGTTATTTCACATGTATTTTGCATCTTGTCGTCAAAATTAGTTGCTTTTGCTGAACTTAATGCCAGTCTTTGAAAATGCGTTGTTTTACCCTGTTGTGTACATAAGATAAACTGCAAACATATATACATATTTTTGAAGTTTGGTTTATTACCCCACATTCAAAAATTATTAAAATCTATGAATAAAAGTTAGATAATTATAAAAATGATTACAATATTAACAAAAATATTAAATGTATCAATAATTACAAATTACAAAATAAAAAATAAAAATAAGTAAACTAAGGATGATATTGGTACCAATAGGGGTTCCACGCATAACCATAAGTGCTATAGAATGCTTCGGCAGGGTCATACGTAGGATATGGTGGCTGCATCTCTATCGACCAAGGAGGGAAGACGGGTTTCGGTGTAGGAATATAGTTTCTACCTATATGTTGGCAATGCGCTATGATCTGGTTCTGATGAACTTGCCAATCTTCAAATGCTCTCTGTCTAGCATTTTCGTATTCCTGAGAAGCTATAAACCTATGCATTTCTTGCATCTCATTCCCCCCTCCTACATTACCTTGTTCCTGGTTTCTCTCTACCTGTGGATGTCTACCATTGTATCGTACTGCGGCGTTATTTCGCCGCTTCAAAACTTTTGCACCATGGTATACATTTAAACCTATAGTGTCGCGGGGTTCCGGCTCTTCTACTAATAATCCCCCCCGACTTATATCCACACCGAGATATTCACCAATCAAAGTAATAAAAATACCACCTCCTATTATGCTATGTGGACGCATCCCCCGAACCATAGCTGATAAATAATAACCCACACAATATGGTATACTTACAGCGCTGTGTGGGTCTCGAATACACATATGGTAAAACAAATCTTGTTCATTTACCTTTTCTTTGTTTTTACCCCTTTGTGTAATCGAATTAGCTAAAAACCTATGTATTACTCTTAATTCGGCTCTATCTATATCCAAATAAGAGTAGTTTCCCCCCTTGAAACGGTGATGGCTTGTCATTTGACTCCACACACCGTGTGTATCAAAATTCTCATCTATCTTTCTACCGTTTAGTATCAATCC
This sequence comes from Rutidosis leptorrhynchoides, assembly GCF_046630445.1. NCBI lineage: Eukaryota > Viridiplantae > Streptophyta > Magnoliopsida > Asterales > Asteraceae > Rutidosis > Rutidosis leptorrhynchoides. Next base: position 332,271,246 of record NC_092337.1, read on the forward strand.
TCTACAATCGGCAGACGCTAACTCCTCAGGCGTATATATACGTAAAGCCTGAGCCATGTCCAGTAAAGACATGTGGCGCATCGAACCGCCTAACAAAAATCTAATAAAAGAACGATCGGTTAAACTAGCTACCCGATCATTCAACTCTATACTACATAACAACTCTTCACACCATACTTTATATACAGGTCTGCGTATGGTGAATAAACATATCCAGTCATTAAAAGAAGAATTACCATACCTCTGTACCAGTAATTCCCTAATTGGCCCGGCCAATTCTACAGCTTCCAAGGGTCCCCATTCTATGACCCTCGGTACCTCAACAACCTTGGAATGAAGAGTATGCAAACCCCGTTGATATTTTGGATAATCTATCCAAAGTCTGTCAAATCGCAGGTTCGGGTGCAACTGTTCCAAGTGCATATCTGAAAAGGTCATGACTGGATGAGGTACATCCTGCTTGTAGTAGTTATCTACCTCCTGTTGTTCCAAGTTCTCAGCAGGAGCATGACGGGCTTGGGATGAAGATTCACCCCTTTCATTCTGCAAAACACATCAAACACAAATTTTGTGCATCCAAATATGCATTAGTGTCAGCAAAATCATCAATCAAAATAATTACAATGACATTATCAATTTACATCAAACTTAAGCTTATTTTCACATTTTTATCAAATCTACACTTTTTCAAATAAGCATATACGAAAATTTTCGCCAAGTTCATAAACATTCAACTCAAATAACATGTCAAAATAATCATTACTAGCAAATAAACAAGTCTCAAATGGCATTATCTTTCAAAAATCAAGTTCATGAATTTTGGACTTGAAAAAGTCCACTTTAATTCTCAAAATCATGTTTAGGCTCAAAGTTTGGATCATTTAACTACCTAGACATGTTACACTACTCAATTTAGCAACAATTCATGACAAAAATCGGCCATAACCTGTTTATATCAAAAAGCCCCAAATTGCTCAAGAACACAAACCCTAGATTATTCAAAATTTGAAGTTTAAGGCTTCTAATCATGTTAAACAGCATCAATCTAGGTTATACAAGCATAATACATAAACAATTTAAGTCTAATTACACTAAAAAGCATCAAAATCAAATTGGGTAAAAATTAGCTCAAGAACACTAAAATTCGAATTAAATGGTGTTTAGGTGTAGAAATTTACCGTTTTTCTTGAGTAGTTCCTAGATATCATCCTTCTCAACATGATTTTAGCAAAAAATTTGGTGATTAACGGTTAAAAATTGAGATTTTTGGAGTGTTTTTGGGTGTATTTTCGGGTTCTTTTTCGCTGTTAAAATTGCAGTGTTTTTGTGTGGGAGTGAACTGATCGTTCAGCTCCTTATATTTTTTTTTTTAATTTTGTCCCTCCGCGACTCGCGGAGATTTACCCTCCAAACTCCGCGAGTCGCGGAGTTTGGTTTTTTTTTTTTTTTTTTTTTTTTTTATATCATTAACTTATTAAAACAATTAAGTAATTAATTTTAAAATTTTGTTTCCCTTGTTATTTAGGACGAGGTCGTTTCGGATTGATGTCCTAGTCCGTCCCTCGACAAAATTTTAAAATTTGTCTTTTTGTAGCGATTGTTTTAAAAGCTAAGATTTTTTTGGGTTTTTTCAATGTTTTTGGCATACTTTAAATCAATAAGATTAAAAATAATGATAATAAAAGTTCTCGTCCCTCCCTCGGGTAAAGCAATTTCGGTTCAAAGACCTAGTCTTCAACTTACGACGAATTTTAAAAATCATATTCTTAACTTAATGAGATAAAGTAAATTTTTGTTTTTAAATTCACACAACATAAATATAAAATTCAAAATTAATATTAAAAATTAAAAATTCACACCAAACTTAAAATTTAAAATGCATAAAATTAAAAATTAATATTTTAAAAATTCACACCAAACTTAATTTAAAAATTCATAAATTCATACCACACTTATATTAATTTTTCAAATATTTACAATTTTAAATATATTGTTTTTACAAAGTTTACAATATTAATTTAAGATTTAAATATTAATTTTAAAAACATGGTAAAAAATAAATTAAAAATCTTTTTGTCTTTTTATCCCACTTTAATCAATCAAATATTATCAAAAATGTGCGCCCCTCTTTTCGGTAAAGTAATTTCGGTTCCAAGACCTAATTTAACTCATGACGAATTTTTGAAATATTTTGGGTTGATTGATTAAAGATATTTATACCTTAAGAATAAACGTTAAATTTCGCAGTGATGTAATAAATTTTTGAATGATATCAATAATTTCGGTCGCCAAACCTAATTTTATTCAATACCAATTTAATACTTTTTAGCGAACAAATTAGCGTTTATTATCAAAAGGTTAAAAATAAAAATAAAAATAAAAACTGTACAGACATACCTGTGAAATAGATTTCTTAGTTATATGATCTATTATATTCATAAGATAGTCGGTTTAATTGGTTTTCCATGGCTGCATAGGCGTAACCTCGAGCATTCATTGTCTTTTCTTCTAAACATATGAACGGTCCGTCTCTGCATAAAGTAACAAATTCGGTATTTGAATAGGTTTGATTATTTGAACATTTACCTCCATGTGACCATTTTCCGCATTTGTGACATCGTTCTAGGTGTCGTGCTCTTCTTTTCGCTGCGGATTTTGATTTTCCTTTACCAAATTGTAACTTATTATCTTCGCATCTGGATCCTTTTCTAACTCCGTCCATTCTTTCTCTGATTACTGATACTATTTCACTCGGTAGTATGTCATTATTTCTTTTAGTGATCAAATCATGTAGCATTAGACCATGGTTTAGTTCACAGGCAGTCTTCATTTCGTAAAGACCTAAAAAAAATAAAAATTCAGAATGGGGGGAGAAGACTAGTTCTTTAGGGTCTGCTAGGGAAAGACCATACGTGTTCCATTTTCGAGAACTACACGAAAACAGACAATCTAACTCTAACAGAAATACATATTTATCCTTTAAAGACTTGATTCTCCCCACACTTAGTTAGCTGTGGTGTCGAAATTGTGATTAACTTCGTTGTTGACTTCCATCGGACCATGTATGTAATGTTTAACTCTGTGACCATTAACTTTAAATTCAATTCCATTTGAATTTATTAATTCTATCGTTCCGTATGGGAAAACTCTTTTGACTATGAATGGTCCAGACCATCTTGATTTCAATTTTCCAGGAAATAGCTTGAATCGTGAATTGAAAAGAAGAACTCTGTCTCCTTCTTTAAATTCTTTTGATCTTCTGATTCTTTTATCATGCCATTTCTTCGTTCTTTCTTTATAGATTAACGAATTTTCGTATGCTTCATGTCTTAATTCTTCTAATTCGTTTAGTTGACTTAATCGTAGACGTCCGGCTTCATGTAAATCAAGATTACATGTCTTCAAAGCCCAAAATGCTTTGTGTTCAATTTCTACTGGAAGATGACATGCTTTTCCATAAACAAGTCTAAAAGGTGTGGTTCCAATTGGAGTTTTGTAGGCTGTTCTAAAAGCCCAGAGTGCATCCTCCAATTTAATGGACCATTCCTTCGGATTTGATCCTACGGTTTTCTCTAGAATACGTTTTAAGGCTCGGTTGGTATTTTCAACTTGTCCACTTGTTTGTGGATGATATGCGGTGGAGATTTTATGAGTTACTCCATATCTTTTAAGAACTTTCTCAAGTTGATTATTACAGAAATGAGTACCCCGATCACTTATTAAAGCTTTCGGTGTTCCAAACCTTGCAAAAAGACGTTTTAAAAAGTTGACTACAACTCGTGCATCGTTAGTTGGGAGAGCTTGTGCTTCCGCCCATTTAGATACATAATCAATGGCTACGAGTATATATAGATTATTATGAGATTTTGGAAATGGACCCATAAAGTCAATACCCCAAATGTCAAATACTTCACATACTTGGATGACATTTTGTGGCATTTCATCACGTTGACTTATTTTTCCGGCCCTTTGACATGCATCACAGGATTTGCAAAGAAGGTGTGAGTCTTTGTAAATTGTAGGCCAATAGAATCCAGCTTCATAAACTTTTCTTGCTGTTAGTTGAGGCCCATAATGCCCTCCTGTTGGTCCTGTGTGACAATGGTTTAAAATTTTACTAGCTTCATCTCCAAATACACATCGGCGTATTATTCCATCGGGACAACTTTTAAACAGATGTGGATCTTCCCAGAAATAGTGTTTTATATCACTGAAGAATTTCTTTCGTCTTTGGTACGATAATCCTTTTTCAAGGAATCCACAAACTAAGTAGTTTGCATAGTCTGCAAACCATGGGATTTCTTTATAATCTATCTTCAATAGATATTCATCAGGAAAGTTGTCTTGTATGGCCGATTCATTCAGAACTTCTAATTCGGGATTTTCAAGACGAGAAAGATGATCAGCGGCGAGATTTTCTGCTCCCTTTTTATCTCGGATTTCAATATCAAACTCTTGTAAGAGTAAGATCCAACGGATTAATCTTGGTTTAGCATCTTGTTTTGAAAATAGGTATCTAAGAGCAGAATGGTCGGTATAGACCACCGTTTTTGCTAGAACTAGATATGATCGAAATTTGTCAAAAGCAAAGACAATAGCAAGGAGTTCTTTTTCAGTAGTTGTATAGTTCGTTTGTGCTCCTTGTAACGTCTTACTAGCATAATATATAGGTTGAAATCGTTTTTCAATCCTTTGTCCTAAAACGGCTCCCATTGCAAAATCACTTGCATCGCACATTAGTTCAAATGGTAGATTCCAATTTGGTGTTATCATGATTGGTGCATTAGTGAGTTTTTCTTTAAGAATATTAAAAGATTTGATACATTCATCTGAAAAGATGAATGGCGCATCCTTTTCTAGGAGTTTATTCATAGGAGTGGCAATTTTAGAAAAATCTTTTATGAAACGTCGGTAAAAACCGGCATGCCCTAGAAAACTCCTAACTCCTCTAACATTGGTGGGATGTGGAAGTTTAACAATTACATCTACTTTAGCTCTATCCACTTCGATTCCTTCTTTTGAAATTTTATGTCCAAGAACGATGCCTTCTTTAACCATGAAATGGCATTTCTCCCAATTAAGTACTAGATTTGATTTTTCGCATCTAATTAGCATTCGTTCCAGATTAACTAGACATGATTTAAATGTATCACCGAAGACTGAAAAGTCATCCATGAATACTTCCATGCATTCTTCTATCATGTCATGAAAAATCGCCATCATACACCTTTGAAAGGTTGCAGGGGCGTTACAAAGTCCAAATGGCATGCGTTTGTAAGCAAAAGTACCATAAGGGCACGTGAATGTGGTTTTCTCTTGATCTTCGGGTGCTATTGGAATTTGAAAATATCCGAAAAATCCATCTAGAAAACAATAGTAACTATTTCCGGCTAATCTTTCCAACATTTGATCTATGAAAGGTAAGGGAAAGTGATCTTTTCTGGTGGCGTCATTTAATTTTCTATAATCAATACATACACGCCATCCTGTTACAGTCCTAGTAGGAATAAGCTCATTTTTCTCATTTGTAATGACAGTCATGCCACCCTTCTTAGGCACGCATTGAACTGGGCTTACCCATGGACTATCAGAGATTGGATATATTAAACCTGCATCTAGCAGTTTAATAATCTCTTTCTTAACTACATCTTGCATATTAGGATTTAGTCTTCGTTGGCGTTGCACATACGTTTTATGACCTTCTTCCATAAGGATTTTATGTGTGCAATACGAAGGACTTATTCCTTTAATATCATGAATCTTCCATGCAATGGCTGGTTTATGAGCTTTCAACACAGAAATGAGTTGTGATTTCTCATTTTCAGTAAGAGAAGACGATATTATTACAGGTAATTCAGATTCACCATGTAAATAAGCGTATTCCAAATGGTTTGGAAGTGGCTTTAACTCTAATTTCGGAGGTTCTTCTATCGATGATTTATATCGATATCTGTCTTCTTCTTTTAGCATTTGAATTTCTTCTGTTGTTGGTTCATATCCATTAGCTATAAGTGTAGCTAACATTTCAGCTTCATCAATTGGTTCATTACCTTCTCCTAAAGAACATTCTCCTGTTCCTTGTAATTCTGGAAATTCTTCTAATAATTCTGCATGTGCATCTATAGTTTTAATATAATAACATGTATCATCTGCAGATTGTGGTTGTTGCATTGCTCTATCAACTGAAAAGGTAACACTCTCATCCTCTATACTTAGGGTCAGTTTCTTACCGAACACGTCTATCATTGCTTTAGCCGTGTTTAAGAATGGTCTTCCTAATATTAGAGGAACTTGAGAATCTTCTTCCATGTCCAAAACAACAAAATCTACTGGAAATACTAAAGTACCAACTTTAACTAGCATGTTCTCCATTATCCCTCTAGGATATTTTATTGATCTATCGGCTAGTTGTATGCTTATTCTTGTTGGTTTCAATTCTCCAAGGTCTAGTTTAGCGTATAGTGAATACGGCATTAGATTTATACTAGCACCTAAGTCTGCCAATGCTTCTATTGAACTAAGACTACCTGATAGTGCTCCAAATGAACATATATTTAGTAGCAATATCGTTCCAATATGTAAAGTTTTTAAATGTAATTTCCTTATTTTTAGTTGTAATAGTTAAATAAATAAGTGCGAAGACGAAAGACGCAAATCGCTCGAAAATGAAGATTTAAAGACAAAAACGAAGATTTGAAAGACCAAAACGTCCAAAAAGCTCAAAAGTACAAGATACAGTCAAAAAGGTTCAAATTATTGATGAAGAACGTCTAAAAATGACAAGAGTACAAGTTACAAAACGCAAAGTACAAGATATTAAATTATACGAAAGGACGTTCGAAAATCCAGAACCGAGGCATGAACCAACTCTCAACGCTCGACGCAACGGTGTAAAAATTACAAGTCAACTATGCACAAGAATAAAATATAATATTTAAATAATTCATAATAAGAATAATATTAAATAATAAAAAGTTGTTAATTGAGCATAGTTCAGGGGTCGTAAATGAAAATTCAATTTATAATTTCACCTATAAAACGAATGATATGTAACGATGAGAAGGAGGAGATTTTTTTCGATCTCTTTTTTTTCTTCTATCTTTTTCTTATTTTTCTATCTATCAATATCAATATCTATATTCTATATCTCTATCATAATGTTAACTTAATAAGATATAACAATAATCTTAATTTTAATTTTAAATTATGATAATAATAAGATTTATGATAGAGATCTTTTGAGTATGTAAGTCGAAATTCTGTCCGTGTAACGCTACGCTATTTTTAATCATTGTAAGTTATGTTCAACCTTTTTACATTAATGTCTCGTAGCTAAGTTATTATTATGCTTATTTAAAACGAAGTAATCATGATGTTGGGCTAATTACTAAAATTGGGTAATTGGGCTTTGGACCATAATTAAGGTTTGGGCAAAAGACCGACACTTGTGGAAATTGGATTATTGACTATTAATAGATGGGGGGTATTGTCTAATTGAGTGACAACTCATTGGAGTCTGTCGAACCTATCTTCAAATTAATTATCCTAATAATTAATAATGATTATGGTTGTCCTATTTAGTGACGTTCATATGGAATCTGTTATAATCATTTAATTAATCAATTGGGTTGGGTAATTGATTATTCATTCTGATCAAGTGGATGAATTAATATTCATAGACTAATTAAAACAGGGGTGGATTACATACAGTGATAACTGGTGTAATTGTTGACAGAAGTGATAACTGCGTCACAGTTTAAATCCTTAATCAGTTGGAATATTTGACTTCGGGTATAAGGGTAATTTGACGAGGATACTCGCACTTTATATTTATGACCGATGGACTATTATGGACAAAAACCAGATAGACGTATCAAATAAACCAGGACAAAGGACAATTAACCCATGGTAATAAATTAAAATCAACACGTCAAACATCATGATTACGGAAGTTTAAATAAGCATAATTCTTTTATTATATTTCTCATCGTATCTTTATTTACTGTCATTTTATTACTCGCAATTTTATTTACTGTCATTTTATTTATTGTCATTATTTTACGCACTTTAATTATCGTCATTTATCTTTGCGCTTAAAATATAGAATCGACAAACCGGTCATTAAACGGTAAAACCCCCCTTTTATAATAATATTACTACTTATATAATTATATATATTTTGTATAAATATAGTTAAAAATATAGTAAGTATCACCAGCTCCCTGTGGAACGAACCGGACTTACTAAAAACTACACTACTCTACGATTAGGTACACTGCCTATAGTGTTGTAGCAAGGTTTAGGTATATCCCACTCCGTAAATTAATAAAACTTGTGTCATATTTTGTAGTATTTTGTATTAAAAATAATACTATTTCTTACCCTCACGCTACATCATCAAGTTTTTGGCGCCGCTGCCGGGGAGCGCTAAAACGCTATATTTTTAATTATAATAATATTGAAATAAAATATAATAATATAATAATATTGAAATAAAATATAATAATATAATAATATTGAAATAGAATATAATAATATAATAATATTGAAATAGAATATAATAATATAATAATATTTGAGAATATATTTTGAATCGTAAAAGTTTTAAAAAGTCGTATTTATTAAATACTTCAGGGGTATATTATGTAAATTGTAATTAATAATTTCTATCATGTCGCTTTCATGTGAATAGTAAATTAATTAATTTCTTTTCATTTACTATTCATGAATAGTAAATGAATTAAAAAAAAAAGTTTTGAAAAAAAGTAATAATTATAAAAAAAAGTATTAATTTGTAAAAAAAAAAGTCATTTTTTTAAAAAAAAAAAAAAAAAAATTTGTAAAAAAAAAACGTTTTTTTTAGAAAAAAAATTCGTTTTTAAAAAAAAAAACGTAAAAAAAAAAAAAAAAAAAAACTTAAAAAAAAAAACGTAAAAAAAAAACAAAAACGTAAAAAAAAAAAAAATTATTAAAAAAAAATATATATATTTTTTAAGATTTTGTCTATAAAAAAAAAATTGTTTTTTTTAGTTTTATTACCTTTAGATTTTTAGACTATAGTCGCAACTTTTAGTATTAAGTTTAGTTTTGCCATAGTTATTTTTACTTCTAGAATTTTTAGGTTTTGCCGTAAAATCCCTTAAGTGCTTATTCCTTAGATTAAGTTTTAGGTGCTTTAGAATTTTACGACGCCGTATTTCGCACTACTTTCTTATTTTTATTTTTCGACGCCTATTTTTCGACCTTTTTATTTTTCGACCTTTTTCGACGCGCAATCTTTTTCTTTCTTATTTCTCGCCATTCTAGTTTTTAGGACTTAGATTTTTTTCTACTTCTTCTCTAAATTTCTTAAAATTACGAAAATTTATTTTAAGTGGTTAAATTGATAGACATCAAAATTTTCTGGTTCGTAGTAATAGTTGGATTTGTACGTGGACCGGGTTATTGGAGCCAAACAGTCCTCAATTATATTGAGACCAAACGAATCCTGCCCCTCTGCTGCATCTTTTGGCTATTCGAAACGTGGGCAAAATCAGAAAAGTCTATTAATTGGACAACTTATATAAGTTTTTCTTATTTTTATAACTAATAGGATATTCTGTGAATGCACCGAGCAAAACGTTCACCACCTTTCATACATTCACTACCTGTAACTCGATCAAGACATCTAGCCAATATTATCGCCGTTGATTTTTCTTTAGAATCATCATCTAGACGACCAAGTACTCCAACTCAAATTTCCGATAATCCAATTTTTAAACCCTAAATATAAAGGCTCTCACAACCAAGAACCCGGAGGATATTTAAGGACAATTCCAAGATCCTGAACCACTAATCATTCCTCCTGAATCACAAACCGTTAAATCAGAATCTTCTAGTGATTCGTATTCAACAAATTCAATTATGGAAGTAACGGAACCTCTAAGTATGGAAGATCGAATGAGAGCCACACGCACGGGCCAAGGTCACGCCATTATTAAGCCAGAAGTTAATGCGCCAGATTATGAAATCAAAGGACAAATTCTACACATGGTAACTAACCAATGCCAATTCAGTGGTGCACCGAATGAAGATCCTAACGAACACCTTCGTACGTTTAAAAGAATTTGTACACTATTCAAAATCCGAGAAGTGGAAGATGAGCAGATCTATCTCATATTGTTTCCCTGGACTTTAAAGGGAGAAGCCAAAGATTGGTTAGAATCGTTACCTGAAGGGGCGATTGACACATGGGATGTTTTAGTTGAAAATTTTCTTAAACAATTCTTTCCGGCATCCAAAGCCGTGAGACTTCAAGGAGAAATTGTTACGTTCGCGCAAAAGCCAAATGAAACTCTATATGAGGCGTGGACAAGATTTGGAAAGTTGTTGAGAGGATGTCCTCAACACGGTTTAGACACTTATCAAATAGTACAAATATTCTACCAAGGTGTCAACGTTGCTACACGAAAAGACATCGACATAACAGCTGGTGGTTCCATTATGAAGAAAATCGCAACTGAAGCTTACAAAATTATTGATAACACAACCTCCCACTCTCATGAGTGGCATCAAGAAAAAGATATTTTTCGTTCATCTAAAGCGGCTAGAGCCGATTCTAGCCATGACTTTGATTCCGTTTCCGCAAAAATAGATGCTTTCGAAAGACGAATGGAAAAGATGAATAAAGATATTCACGCAATACGAATCAGTTGTGAGCAATGCGGTGGACCACACTTAATGAAAGACTGTCACATTGAACAAACGATGGAACAACGTGAGAATGTTGTCTACATGAACCAAAGGCTGGAAAATAGTTATCAGAATAATTATCAACTGCCAAGGCCAAACTTCAATCGAAATCAAAACATTCTTTACAATCCAAAAGGACCCGACAATAACTCGTATAACCAACAAGGTCCGAATAACCAACCAACTCAAAACAACACTTTCAATCAACAAAGACCTGGCTTGTATAAACCACCACAACAAACCGACGAGAAGAAGTCAAATCTGGAAGAAGTGGTATTTAAGCTAGTTGAATCTCAAACACAATTTATTGAAACTCAAACCCAAACGAATGAGAGGTTTGAGCAGTCATTTAGAACTCAACAAGCTTCCATTTTGAATCTAGAAAAACAAGTAGGTACTCTTGTTAGATTGATGAGTGAAAGGGAACAAGGAAAGCTACCGAGTAATAATGAAGTAAATCCTCGGAATGAAAATGTTAACATGATATCAACAAATTCTGAAAAACCAATACCAGAAGATGGGAAAGTTTTAGATGTAAGTAACAATGAAGAAGTTACACCACCACCACCACCCGAGTATGTAAAGCCAGTGGTGGCACCATACAGACCACCCATCCCGTTTCCAAGAAAAGGAGTTGAGTATGAGCAAGTAATAGGTAATAAAGTTTGTGATACCTCTGGAAAGAAGAAGAAGAAGAATAAAAAAGTGCAAGAAACAAAAACAGTAGAAGTAAACCCGGTGAAGACAGTTCCACCAAATCCTCCACCTAGGGTAGGTGATCCGGGTGAATTTATTGTTCCTTGTCTACTTAGTGACTGTGTCATGTATGATGCACTAGCAGATTTAGGTTCAAGTGTGAGTGTTATGCCTCTTTCATTATATAAGAGATTAGGTGTAGGTGAGTTAACTCCAACGGATATGAGTGTTCGACTCCTTGATCAAACCATTAAGCACCCAGTTGGAATTGCTGACAACCTACCCGTTCAAGTAGGTAATTTAACCTTTCTAGTCGAATTCATTGTCATTGACATAGAAGAGGACTCAAACATTCCTCTAATTTTAGGTCGACCATTCTTAGCGTCCACCGGGGCGTTATTTGATGTAAGAAAGGGTAGAATGACACTTAGTAACGATGAAAAATCGATCACCTTTATGATTCGAAAGTCTAAATATCCACAAACCAAAACCGTTGAACCGACAAAAACGATTGGTAAGAACCATGTTGTTTTACCAACTCCAACGGTAATGCTTAACAATAATAGAACGCCTAAGTGTGGGGAAAATGAAGTAACACCTAATGATGACTTGATAATAAAGAACCCCATAGTTGATACGAAATTAAATAACCCCGTTATTAACAGTTCAATGAAGAAACTTTTTAAACGGGTTATTGATGCTAAAAGTAAGGGAAACTTTAGGTTATATAACCGGTTAGTATCCAATCTGTAGCCTAAAGAAAAGGCGAAGCTAGTTGAATTTGTGGATATTACGGAAAAAGCTGGTCACTGGCTTAAAGCAAAAGTCACAGATATGCAAGTTGATTATGGTCCAAGAGAAATTGACGATGAAGTTAATCACAATTTCGACACCACATCTACCTAAGTGTGAGGAGATTCAAATATTCTAAAAAGAAAATGCTGTTTGGAGTTATTTGTTCTGTTCTCGTGTAGTTCCGAGAATGGAATTCGATTGGTCTTTTCCGCTAGCAGACACTAAAGAACTAGTTTTCTCCCCCCATTCTGAATTTTTTTTGTTTTTTAGGTTTTATATGAAATTAATATGTTTTCTTTTTAAGTTTTGTGTGAATTTAAAAACAAAAATTTACTTTATTTCATTAAGTTGAAAAAAAATAATTTCTAAAATTCGTCGTGAGTTGAAGACTAGGCCGTTGAGCCGAAATTACTTTACCCGAGGGCGGGGCGAAAAATTTTTTCATCATTATTTTTAATTTTATTGATTTAAAGTATGCCAAAAAAAAATATATTTGATTTTATAAATTTTTGAACGTGGGGTAATATACCCAACTTTAAAAATATGTATATATGTTCGTATTTTATCATGTAAACAACAGGGTAAAACAACGCACTTTCAAAGACTAACATTAAGTTCAGCAAAAGGTACTGATTTTGACGACAAGATGCAAAACAACAAATGTGATATAATAAATGAAGGAATGAACGATGAGGCGCGCCATCTATCATTCGACGAGCTTTGTAATTACAAACTGGGTATTTTTAATCACTTTTCTACACTAATCACCCTCATGAATTAATAATTATAGTCTGATTTCATGCAAATGAGGGCATTGCATGATCTCAAGTGTGGGGAAGGGTTATAAATTCTCTCGGGTTTATACTTGGCTTATTTTCTAAATATTATGAAAATTTTAAAAATTTTTAACTAAATGAATTCAAAATCATGTTTATACATATTTATGAACGATAAAACTAGGTGTTAATGCCGAAATTATCGTTACCTCGGAAAGGACATAAATTGAGAAACAACCTAAAATGCTTGAATTCATTTAAAATGGAATAAAGGAGAATAAAAAGGCAAAGAAAGAAACTAAGTGTGGGGAGAATGTACCAAGTTATTCAATTAAAAATTATCTATCACATATCTTTGTACAAGATTATTGCAGGTACTTTTGTTTTGGATGATACTAATCAGTTTTACCCGGTTTACTGTAATATATTTGAAAGAAAGATGGATCTACACGATGAATCAATTCCATCATTAAAAGGAAGTAAAGTCTTCCGAAAAAGACACGCGCTTCTTGATTTAGGTCAAGAAGTTGTCGTCCAGACCAGCTGTAGGTTGATGAAAAATCTAGAAAAGTCATCTCTAAAATCAGCAGGAAATCCACGGACCTCAGCATCAAACAGGGTCGCCAAGGGGTCAGATTTATCCTAACCATGAGAAGGATTTATCTCGTACAATGGGGAGGCACCGTGCAAATTAGCTTGATAAGACTAATGAATCAGATCCCCAGAAAGGATAATCTCCTTAAAGATTAAAAATCAGCTTTTAAGACTGATATTACTCAATCCTTGAGATTGACCTTAAAGATTGAGAATTCAAACTCATGGAATTCAATGATATCTAAACTCGAGCTTGAACGAGAAAATATTTTGATCAAAAATACAAACCGATTTGTTTTCTGAAAACCCATTTTCAATGCGTTCATTACCATTGAACGTAAAATCCTGAGAATTCATCAGAATTCATTAGGTCACCTGAACCAAATCGGGTGTCAACCGTAAGAACGGTGGTTGCATAGCATGGTCGGAGACAGGACCTTGTGCCAGACCGAAAAATTATAGGATGATCTTTACTATCGCTCCTACCAAGGATAGTTCTAGCATCCGACACGTTAATAAGACCATAATCATCTGCATGTCACGGGACATTGCCTTAACAGTTTCTTGTTCATCGCTTTCCTTTACAACCGGACGGTAGTTTGCCGAAAGGTAATATACGGGACAAGTAAACTGGACGTGTTGCTTTCCTAATACAAGGTTAGCAAGTGGGTAACACAAAACCACAAGTGTTGAGCTAAAAGTTTCAAATCTGAAACCCACACAACCCACAAAAATATTTTGCAAACACCGGTGAAGGGTTATTCCGGAAAACTTATCTAGGGTAAAAGCTAGATTAAATTTTCAAAAAGATCAAATGTTTTCATAAAGATCCAATTTCCTTAAGGATCTACATTTTAATAGTCATGTGGGACTGTAAACCACCTTTCAAATGTGCACTTTGCTTTGGAAACCGAAAGTAAATCGGCTATTTGATTGCAAGTGTCGTTGACCTAAACCCGAGGCAACTGTGGATGACACACCCACCTTTAACCATCATTACTGTCATTGTTTATACCGCTATATCAAAATCACTGATGTACAAAATGTGATGAATAAAAAAGTGATTCATGTATGTTTTTATTTCAAGTTCTGTATTGCTTGAGGACAAGCAACGCTCAAGTGTGGGGATATTTGATAGTGCTCCAAATGAACATATATTTAGTAGCAATATCGTTCCAATATGTAAAGTTTTTAAATGTAATTTCCTTATTTTTAGTTGTAATAGTTAAATAAATAAGTGCGAAGACGAAAGACGCAAATCGCTCGAAAATGAAGATTTAAAGACAAAAACGAAGATTTGAAAGACCAAAACGTCCAAAAAGCTCAAAAGTACAAGATACAGTCAAAAAGGTTCAAATTATTGATGAAGAACGTCTAAAAATGACAAGAGTACAAGTTACAAAACGCAAAGTACAAGATATTAAATTATACGAAAGGACGTTCGAAAATCCAGAACCGAGGCATGAACCAACTCTCAACGCTCGACGCAACGGTGTAAAAATTACAAGTCAACTATGCACAAGAATAAAATATAATATTTAAATAATTCATAATAAGAATAATATTAAATAATAAAAAGTTGTTAATTGAGCATAGTTCAGGGGTCGTAAATGAAAATTCAATTTATAATTTCACCTATAAAACGAATGATATGTAACGATGAGAAGGAGGAGATTTTTTTCGATCTCTTTTTTTTCTTCTATCTTTTTCTTATTTTTCTATCTATCAATATCAATATCTATATTCTATATCTCTATCATAATGTTAACTTAATAAGATATAACAATAATCTTAATTTTAATTTTAAATTATGATAATAATAAGATTTATGATAGAGATCTTTTGAGTATGTAAGTCGAAATTCTGTCCGTGTAACGCTACGCTATTTTTAATCATTGTAAGTTATGTTCAACCTTTTTACATTAATGTCTCGTAGCTAAGTTATTATTATGCTTATTTAAAACGAAGTAATCATGATGTTGGGCTAATTACTAAAATTGGGTAATTGGGCTTTGGACCATAATTAAGGTTTGGGCAAAAGACCGACACTTGTGGAAATTGGATTATTGACTATTAATAGATGGGGGGTATTGTCTAATTGAGTGACAACTCATTGGAGTCTGTCGAACCTATCTTCAAATTAATTATCCTAATAATTAATAATGATTATGGTTGTCCTATTTAGTGACGTTCATATGGAATCTGTTATAATCATTTAATTAATCAATTGGGTTGGGTAATTGATTATTCATTCTGATCAAGTGGATGAATTAATATTCATAGACTAATTAAAACAGGGGTGGATTACATACAGTGATAACTGGTGTAATTGTTGACAGAAGTGATAACTGCGTCACAGTTTAAATCCTTAATCAGTTGGAATATTTGACTTCGGGTATAAGGGTAATTTGACGAGGATACTCGCACTTTATATTTATGACCGATGGACTATTATGGACAAAAACCAGATAGACGTATCAAATAAACCAGGACAAAGGACAATTAACCCATGGTAATAAATTAAAATCAACACGTCAAACATCATGATTACGGAAGTTTAAATAAGCATAATTCTTTTATTATATTTCTCATCGTATCTTTATTTACTGTCATTTTATTACTCGCAATTTTATTTACTGTCATTTTATTTATTGTCATTATTTTACGCACTTTAATTATCGTCATTTATCTTTGCGCTTAAAATATAGAATCGACAAACCGGTCATTAAACGGTAAAACCCCCCTTTTATAATAATATTACTACTTATATAATTATATATATTTTGTATAAATATAGTTAAAAATATAGTAAGTATCACCAGCTCCCTGTGGAACGAACCGGACTTACTAAAAACTACACTACTCTACGATTAGGTACACTGCCTATAGTGTTGTAGCAAGGTTTAGGTATATCCCACTCCGTAAATTAATAAAACTTGTGTCATATTTTGTAGTATTTTGTATTAAAAATAATACTATTTCTTACCCTCACGCTACATCATCACTACCCAGAAAACATGGAATTGTGAAACTTCCTGGATCAGATAATTTTTCTGGTATCTTATTCAACAGCACTGCTGAACAATTAGCATTCATAGTAACAGCCGAGAGTTCTTCCATTTTCTTTCTATTCGTGATTAGATCTTTCAAGAATTTAGCATATCTTGGCATTCCTGAAATCACATCAATGAAAGGAAGATTTACATTTATCTGTTTAAACATATCCAAGAATTTGGATTGCTCGGCTTCAAGTTTTTCCTTCTTCATTTTACTCGGGTAAGGAAGTGGTGGTTGGTATGGTTTAACATAAGGTTTATCCTTAACTGTGTTATCTTCATTAACCTTTTCAACTACCGGTTCTTTTTCCTTATCTTGATCAGGTTGTGGTTCTTGTAGAGTAGGAATAGTTTCATCAGAAGTTACAGGTATTTCAGGTGGTTTAAGTGTTGTACCACTTCTTGTGGTAATAGCTTTAGCTGTTTCATTCCGGGGGTTAGCATTTGTATCACTAGGTAAACTTCCCGGTTTTCTTTCACCTATTAACCTTGCTAGGTTACTTACTTCTTGTTCCAGATTTTGAATAGAAGCTTGTTGATTTCTAAATGCTTGAGCATTTTGTTCATTGGTTTGTTTTTGAGATGTAAAAAACTGCGTTTGAGTTTCAACTAGCTTCGTCATCATATCTTCTAAATTCGGCTTTTTATCATCGGTTTGTTGTGGTGGTTTGTTTTGAAAATTCGGCCTTTGCTGATTGTAAGTATTGTTGGATACTTGTTGATTGCTAGGACCTTGTTGGTTGTTGTATGGAATATTTCGGTTATAATTCTGGTTTTGATTATAAATCGGTCTTGGCGGTTGATAATTATTCTGATAATTATTTCCAGGCCTTTGGTTTATGTATGAAATATTCTCTCTTTGTTCCATTGTTAATTCAATACTGAGACAATCTTTTGTCAAATGTGGTCCTCCACACTGCTCACAACTAATTCGTATAGCATGAATATCTTTAGTCATCTTTTCCATTCGTCTCTCGAAAGCATCTATCTTTGCTGAAATGGAATCTAAGTCATGGCTAGAATCGGCTCTAGCTGCTTTAGATGATCTAATGATATCTTTTTCTTGGTGCCACTCATGTGAGTGGGAAGCAGTATTATCAATAATTTTGTAAGCATCAGTTTCGGTTTTCTTCATAATAGAACCACCAGCTGCTATATCTATGTCTTTTCTTGTAGTGATGTCGCATCCTTGGTAGAATATTTGTACTATTTGACAGGTGTCTAAACCATGTTGCGGACATCCTCTTAACAATTTTCCATATCTTGTCCACGCCTCATATAGAGTTTCATTTGGTTTCTGTGTGAACGTAACAATTTCTGCTTGAAGTCTTACGGCTTTAGATGCAGGAAAGAATTGTTTAAGAAATTTGTCAATTAAAACGTCCCATGTATCGATCGCCCCTTCAGGTAACGATTCCAACCAATCTTTGGCTTCTCCCTTTAAAGTCCAGGGAAATAACATGAGATATATCTGTTCATCCTCCACTTCTCGTATTTTAAATAATGTGCAGATCCTATTAAAGGTACGTAGATGTTCATTTGGATCTTCCTTCGGCGCACCACTAAATTGGCATTGATTAGTCACCATGTGTAGAATTTGTCCTTTGATTTCATAATCTGGCGCATTAATGTCTGGATGAGTAATTGCGTGACCTTGGCCAGTGCGTTTAGCTCTCATTCGGTCTTCCATACTTAAAGGTTCCAGATTCTCCATAATTGAATTTGTTGAATCGGTATCACTAGATGGTTCTGATTTAATAGTTCGTTCCTCAACAATCTCTGTTTGAATGATTGGTGGTTCCGGAGGAAAGTTTAATGGTTCAGGATCTACGAACCGTTCCTGAATATTTTCTGGATTCTCAATTGTGAGGTTGGGTTCAAAAAATGGATTATCGGAAATTTGGACTGAAGTACTTGGTCGACTGGATGACGATTCTAAAGAAAAATCAACGGCGGTTATATTTGTTAAACGATGTCTTGATCGAGTTACAGGTGGTGAACGTACAAAAGGTGATGAACGTCTTGCTCGGTGCATTCACTGAATATCCTATTAGTTTTTAAAAGGAAAGAAAAATTATAATAAGTTATCCAATCAATAGACTTTTCTGATTTTGCCCACGTTTCGAATAGCCAAAAGATGCAGCAGAGGGGCAGGATTCGTTTGGTCTCAATATAATTGAGGACTGTTTGGCTCCAATAACCCGGTCCACGTACAAATCCAACTATTACTACGAACCAGAAAATTTTGATGTCTATCAATTTAACCACTCAAAATAAATTTTCGTAATTTTAAGAAATTTAGATAAGAAGTAGAAAAAATCTATGTCCTAAAACTAGAATAGCGAGAAATAAGAGAGAAAAAGAGTTCGTCGCAAAAGGTCGAAAAGAAAAAAAAAATGGTTGAAAAATAAAAGGTGACGGAAAAATAAAAGAAACTTATAAAAACTTAAAAATACTTAACTAATTTAACCTTATTACTACAACTAACTTAAAATTATAATCGCAAATTGAAATTACTAATTGGAATGATAATTGATACATAGTAAAAGGTCTCTAAAAATATTAAAGCTTACAGGAAAAACTAAATCCCAAATGGAAATAACTTAAAAAGAAACTAAAACTTAAAAAAGGCGTCGCAAAATTCTAAAGCACCTAAATCTTAGTCTAAAGAAAAAGCACTTAAGGAATTCTACGGCAAAGCCTAAAAATATAGGAGTAAAAATAACTATAGCAAAAACTAAGTTTAAAATTAATTATGAGCTAAAAATACAAAAGTTACGCTACAACGATTAAAAAGGGACAAAATATAAAAATATACAAAAAGTTGTAAAAAGTACAATTTTTATAAAAATATTATTTTTATATTATTTATTTTATTAAACTATTAATTTTACAATTTTAATAAAACTAATTTAACTAAAATATATAAATAAAAAGTAAAATTAGAATTAAAAATAATAATAATAATAATAATAATTAGGTTTTAATAATAATAATAATTAATAATATCCCGTAATCAATGCTTGATTAGGGTTTTGTCCGTGTGTCAGAAGCCCTCCGCGAGTCGCGGCAAAAAGAGAAGAAAACCCCGCGAGTCGCGGGGATCCTGAATTCAGTTGACAGGTTTTACTTTTTACGCGTTTTTCTTTATTTTTTTTTTTTTTTTATTATTTTCTGTTTTCTGTTTTTTTTATATAAATAAAAGATGTTTAAAACAAAAGTTATATTTTTATAAACTAAAATAGAAATAAAGGAACTTATAAAACTTAACTATTTAACAAAATCTTAAAAATACTAATATTTTTGTTTTTTTCTTTTTATATTTTTCGAATTTTTAAAACGTAATTTTACAAAAACGACTTTTAATAAAAGTAGATAAAAATCTTTTTTTTTTTTTTTTATATTAGCGTTGCGCTTCCGGCTTTTAAGAGTTATTCCCCGGCAGCGGCGCCAAAAATACTTGATGTCGAACGAGGTGTATATAAAATAGTTATTATTTTACTAGGAAAATACTATTAAATACGATACAATTTTACACAAGATATTTATTTATTTATAGAATGGATATACTTAAACCTTGCTACAACACTTATAGGCAGTGTACCTAATCGTACAGTAGTGTAGTTTTTAGTAAGTCCGGTTCGTTCCACAGGGAAATCTTTAAACAAAGCTCAACGCTATATTAGTTTACTTTTATAAAAATACAAATATATATATAAGTGATATTATTATTATAAAGGGGGGTTTTTACCGTTTAATGACCGGTTTGTCGATTTTAAAACTTTAGTCGCAGTTAAAACCTAATGTAAAATATAAAATAAATACAAGACTTTAAATTAAAGCGTAAAGTAAATAACGATAATGAAATTGCGAATAATAAAAATGCGATAAAATTAAATTGCGATAATTAAAAGTACGATAATTAAAAGTGCGATTAAATAAAATAACGATAAATAAAAGTGCGATAATTAGAAGTGCAATTAAATATAAAATAAAGGAAATTAAATATGAAATAAAAGAATTATGCTTATTTAAACTTCCGTAATCATGATGTTTGACGTGTTGATTTTAGTTTTATGCCCATGGGTTAATTGTCCTTTGTCCTGGATTATTTAATATGTCCGTCTGGTTTTTGTCCATAACAGTCCATCAGTCATAAATATAAATTGCAAGTGTCCTTGTCAAATTATTATTATACCCGAAGATAAATATTCCAACTAATTGGGGATTCGAATTGTAACAAGGTTTTAATACTTTGTTTAATGAATACACCAGGTTATCGACTGTGTGTAAACCAAGGTTTTACTACTTTGTTAACAATTACACCAATTACCCTTGAATGTAATTTCACCCCTGTTTTAATTATTCTAGTGGCTATTAATCCATTCCCGTGTCCGGTTAAATGAACGATTATTCGTACATATAAATACCCCGCCCATCGTGTCCGATCGAGTGTATATGGTAATTTATAGGGACGCCCAATTGTAAATCTTTATATTAACATTAACAAACTTTCATTTAGTTAAACAAATATAAAGCCCATTAATAGCCCATAGTCTGATTTCCACAAGTGTCGTTCTTTTGTTCAAACCCCAATTATGGTACAAAGCCCAATTACCCAATTTTAGTAATTAGCCCAACATCATGATTACTTCGTTTTAAATAAGCATAATAATAACTTAGCTACGAGACATTAATGTAAAAAGGTTGAACATAACTTACAATGATTAAAAATAGCGTAGCGTTACACGGACAGAATTTCGACTTACACCCTTACAACATTCGCTAACATACCCTTATTATTAGAATTATAATTAAAATTAAAATATAAATTATAAATATAAATATATTTACGTATGAAGAGGAAGAGAAAAAAAAGATGTTGAAATTTGATCAGAATTCGGTTGGCTTTATAGCCAGACTTGAAATTTGGGGCTCCGCGACTCGCGGCAAAATGCCCTTCAAACTCCGCGAGTCGCGGAGAGATATTTACAGCTCACACCCTTGGAGTTTCCTGCTGCCGACGGTTTTTATTATATATATATAATATATATATAATTAATATAATTAATTATATATTATATTATATTTATATACATAGTTAACTTGTAATTTTTAGTCCGTTGCGTCGAGCGTTAAGAGTTGACTCTGGTCCCGGTTCCGGATTTTCGAACGTCCTCGCGTACAATTTAATATCTTGTACTTTGCGTTTTGAATCTTGTACTCTTGTGATTTCGAGACGTTTCTTATCAATAATTGGAACCTTTTTGATTGTCTTTTATTCTTTTGAGCTTTTTGGTCGTTTGCGTCTTCAAATCGTCGAATCTGTCTTTTGTCTTCACCTTTTATTATTTAAACGAATATCACTTGTAAATAGAACAATTGCAACTAAAAGCTTGTCTTTCTTGAGGAATAATGCTATGAAATATATGTTCGTTTTTAGCATTATCAGTTTTCTTCGTCACCTTCATCAAAATCTACATCAATCTAGTTCATAAATCCATACATAAACCAACTTACAAAACAACAACTCGAGAATACATCAAGAACACTTCCAAGTTTGCTAGCTTACTTCCAATCTTGCAAATCCACTTTGAGTGATCATCCAACCTCAAGAAATCTTTCTTATTTACAGTAAGATATCTTTCTAATACAAGGTAATACTCATATTCAAACTTTGATTCAATTTCTATAACTATAACAATCTTATTTCGACCGGAAATCTTTCTTGAACTTGTTTTCGTGTCATGATTCTACTTCAAGAACTTTCAAGCCATCCAAGGATCCTTTGAAGCTAGATCTATTTTTCTCATTTCCAGTAGGTTTATCCATAAAACCTGAGGTAGTAATGATGTTCATAACATCATTCGATTCATATATATGAAACTATCTTATTCGAAGGTTTAAACTTGTAATCACTAGAACATAGTTTAGTTAATTTTAAACTTGTTCGCAAACAAAAGTTAATCCTTCTAACTTGACTTTTAAAATCAACTAAACACGTGTTCTATATCTATATGATATGCTAACTTAATGATTTAAAACCTGAAAATACGAAAAACACCGTAAAACCGGATATACGCCGTCGTAGTAACACCGCGGGCTATTTTGGGTTAGTTAATTAAAACTATGATAAACTTTGATTTAAAAGTTGTTCTTCTGGGAAAATTATTTTTCTTATAAACATGACACTATATCCAAAAATCATGGTTAAACTCAAAGTAGAAGTATGTTTTCCAAAATGGTCATCTAGGCGTCGTTCTTTCGACTGAAATGACTACCTTTACAAAAACAACTTGTAACCTGTATTTCCGACTATAAACTTATACTTTTTCTGTTTATATTCATTAACTTAAGTTCAATATGAAACCATAGCAACTTTAATCACTCAAAACGGATTTAAAACGAAGAAGTTATGGGTAAAACAAGATTGGATAATTTTGCTTGTTGTAGATACGTGAAATTTGTAACAAATCTATACAAATCATATCCTAGCTAACTTATATTGTATTATACATGTATTCTAATATACTATGTAATCTTAGGATACCATAGACACGTATGCAAATGTTTTGACATATCATATCAACCCATGTATATATATTATTTGGAACAACCATAGACACTTTATATGCAGTAATGGTTGAGTTAGCTATACAGGGTTGAGGTTGATTCCAAAAATATATATACTTTGAGTTGTAATCTAGCCTGAGACGTGTATACACTAGGTGTGGATTGATTCAAGATATATATATATATATATATATATATATATATATATATATATATATATATATATATATATATATATATATATATATATATATATATATATATATATATATATATATATATATATATATATATATATATATATATATATATATATAAATCAATTTATTTCTGTACATCTAACTGTGGACAACTAGTTGTAGGTTACTAACGAGGACAGCTGACTTAATAAACTTAAAACATTAAAACATATTAAAAATGTTGTAATTATATTTTGAACATACTTTGATATATATGTACATTTTTGTTATAGGTTCGTGAATCGACCAGTGGCCAAGTCTTAATTTTCGACGAAGTAAAAATATGTGAAAGTGAGTTATAGTCCCACTTTTAAAATCTAATATTTTGGGATGAGAATACATGCAGTTTTATAAATGTTCTACAAAATAGACACAAGTAAATGAAACTACATTCTATGGCTGGATTATTAAATCGAATATGCCCCTTTTTAGTCTGGTAATCTAAGAATTAGGGAACATATAACCTAATTGACGCGAATCCTAAAGATAGATCTATTGGGCCCAACGAGCCCCATCCAAAGTACCGGATGCTTTAGTACTTCGAATTCATCATTTCCGAAGGAAGTCCCGGAATGATAGGGGATATTCTATATGCATCTTGTTAAGGTCAGTTACCAGGTGTTCACCATATGAATTATTTTTATCTCTATGTATGGGATGTATATTGAAATATGAAATCTTGTGGTCTATTATTACGATTTGATAAATATATAGGTTAAACCTATAACTCACCAACATTTTTGTTGACGTTTAAAGCATGTTTATTCTCAGGTGATTATTAAGAGCTTTCGCTGTTGCATGCTAATATATGGACAAGATTTGGTGTCAACATGCTTGTATAATATTGTTTAAAACTGCATTCGGGATTTATTTTGTTGTAACATATTAATATTGTAAACCAATCTGTATTGGTAGTGTGTAAGTGTGATATTTTAGATTATTATTTCTGGATAATCTAGGTGGTGTCTTTTTAACCTTGTCGATAAAATAAAGGTTATGGTTTATTTTAAAAACGAATGCAGTCTTTGAAAAAACGTCTCATATAGAGGTCAAAACCTCGCAACGAAATCAATTAATATGGAACGTTTATAATTAATATGAACGGGACATTTCATATTTAACTAATGTAATCAATACTTCATTATCTATTCTTATTGATATTCTGAGGTGAAGGATGTTGGTGCTCGTGGAATTCTTGTGAATTTCGCAAGGTACGAATGATGTTTTCTGGAAAGTTTCGAGTACATCGAAAATGAAAGTGTAAAATTAAACATGTAATTGAATAATACACTTGGTTTATTATGAAATGAAATTCATTAAGTTGAAACAGAGTTTGTAGTTAACGATGGTTAAGTCGTTAACGAAGGATGTACATCATAGCATATTAGTAATATGAATTAACCGAGTAGTAGTTACCCTTTAAAATTCATACGTAATAGATTAGTACTAGAAGATATATTATGGCTTGCAAAATTCATATATACATAATATATAAATTCTTTGGAAATAACGAGTTAATACTCCATAACTCGTTATTTCAATATACTCATTGGTGATTGTGGTGTCGATATCGTCGTTGGATATAGAGCTGGTTGTAACATCCCGCATTTTTCCGTTAAATTATTTTAACGCCCGTCTTTTTATTTGTTGATATCTTTCGTATCTAGATTCGTATCCTTCGTTGGTTAACGTTCTTAATATTTTCATTATTGGATTATAACATCTCCCATTTACTTCTGTGTATTTA
Organism: Rutidosis leptorrhynchoides; assembly: GCF_046630445.1. Taxonomy (NCBI): domain Eukaryota; kingdom Viridiplantae; phylum Streptophyta; class Magnoliopsida; order Asterales; family Asteraceae; genus Rutidosis; species Rutidosis leptorrhynchoides. Next base: position 332,296,453 of record NC_092337.1, read on the forward strand.
AAAATAATTCGTTTGGTTAACTCACGCACCCGCATCCGAACTCGAGGGACTAATTTTGTCATTTGATCAAAGATGTGACTAGTTGGACTAGTCAACATCCACCACCACCATTCATTTCATTCATCACCTCGCATCTTTCCCTACTACTTCCATTTTTACTCTCAAACGCCCATTTCACTAAATCATCATCCATTTTGAATCTAGCAAGCTTCAATTAAAACAAAATACATATTTGGAATCCTTGCATCTTCCTCTTCAAATCCATACCAACTTTATTGCATTTGGGTAAATTTCTAAAAACACTAGATTTTGTGTTCTTGATGTTTTTGACTTATAAAAGTGTTAGTTAGTGCCTATGGCTCGAGTCTAACATGAATATATGATTTGTATGCTCGATCTCTTTGTTTTAGTCTAACTAGCATGAACTTGAAGAGTGTGTGTTTGATCTTGAGATTTAGTTGCTTAAACGTTGTTAGATGTTAAAAGTGCATGTATTAAATGTGTTACTAGCATCACTAGCTTCACTTTGATGTGTAGGTTGATCAAGAAAGCTTCACTAACATGATTATTGATTTTGTGATTTTGGTTAGGGTTTGGTAGACTTAATTATGAACTTTTGATGCATTAAATGCTTGACAATGTTGTTTGTAAGTGTTTAGTTGTATTGTATGCGTAATTACCTACGAAACAGCATATTATATGTGAGCATTCAATTCCTGAATCATCAATGTGCATTTATGAACTTGGATACAAATAAATGGTGGACATTCAATTCAGTTTTGGTTGTTATAAATGTTGAATTGATTAATGAAATGTGCTTAGTTGCATTCCTTGTCAAAATACCTTTCCGATGATATAAGATACATGTTTTGATTGTTTGCGGATCATAAATTGTGATTGTTTGAAGTTTGGTTCGTGCACTTGTGTAATTCCAGCAAACGGGACCTGGGTACTGGTTGGGACGCCATCCAAACATCTGGACGCCATCCAGCTCTTCACATCTGGACGCCGTCCAGCCAATCTGGACGCCGTCCAGATGAACTACCAGGTGCTGTTGGACTTGGTCATTTTACGAAAATTTCTAACTATGCTACGCACCTCCGATTAACATGTAACTTGTTCTAACATGCTTATATATGATTAAAAACCTCAAAAAAATAGTTCGGGCCCTGACCCGAACGTGTTGACTTTTTCGTTGACTTTGACTTGACCAAAGTTGACTTTTGTTTAAACTTAACCAAATACTTATGCAATCATCCTAACATGCTTTTACATTTGAATCATGCATGAAACTTGGCAACGTGATTCACATGCTATATGTAATCGAGTCGTAATAAGCCATAGGAATAATTGAACAACTTTGACCCATCGTGTTTACCGTTATTGATACAACCTACTTGTTTAGGTCAAGACTAGTAATTGTTCTTGCACACGTTTACTTGTGAAGTACTTTATTACTCGTGCACTCAAGGTGAGATCATAGTCCCACTTTTACTCTTTTAAACTTACATTTGGGATGAGAAAACATAAACGTTTCATTTTACAAAGTGAACACAAGTACGAAAACAAACATTCTACATACGAGTTAGAACAAAATCCTCAATTCGATTATCATTAGTTACACTTGCCGGGTGTAAGCGAGAACTTATGTTGTATGGCCATACGGGTTTGACAAACCCTCATTCTGACGGTTCGCTACCGTTATTGGTTGAAATATATTTTCGAGAAATAGTGTATGTTCTAACACTATTGTGATGGGGTTCTATGGATGAAAAGTTAAGCCTTGATAATTGGGTGCTAGTGATAACAAATTTTATAATGGTTTACTATTATTTCAATGTTATAAATCTTGTGGTTCATTTGTACTTACTTACTTACTTACTTAAACCTATGATTTCACCAACGTTTTCGTTGACATATTCTATGTTTTTCTCATGTCTTTGAACGATATGTGATACATGCTTCTGCTCATTATTTTGATACTTGCATTGGATGTCGAGTATATATGCATACATGGAGCGTCTTTTGACTTTATTTTAGACTGTGTCGCATAGGTTTTATTTGTACTTATAACTTTGTAACGTAACTAATGGTTGAACTATTCATGTAAACTTTGAAACAATCTTTACATTTGAAATGAATGCGACATATTTTGGCCAAACATTATTTTAAAGACTTATGACCACGTAACGGGACCTAAGTAGACGGCGCCGTCAATGATGATTTTTTCGGGTCGCTACAGATGGTATCAGAGCGTTAGTTGTAGGGATTTAGAGTTCATTGGTGTCAACCCCGAGTCATAGGGTACATTAGTGAGTCTAGACTACAACCGGCATATAGACTTGAAGTAGGACTTACTTGACTACTTGTGCATTTATACTCGAACTCTTTCATTCATATCTAACTCTTATTCCATCTTGATCTCACGTTGTTTAATTTGATTGACACGCCACCTTGACTTTGTGAAATAATGTCGAATGCACATATGAATTAGTGTAATATAATTGTCGGGATTATATTACGGTGACTCATATGAACATTCCGACATTATGACATAAAGAATTTAGGGCGAGTCAAGGAAAATTTTCGCTTTATCCTTATTCCACATCACGATTAGTATTATTGAGAATACTAATCAACGATATTTTTGCGTTTTCAAGGAACAATGGCACACCGAGGTCAACACAATACACTTCCCGAAACTCTCGAACAAGCTCTTCAATGAATGATAGCCACCGCCGTGGATACGGCCATGGCTAGTAACTCCTCCAACAATAACAACAACAATCATGGATCCGGTAATTCAAATGAGGGGTGCTCCTACAAGAACTTCATGGGGTGCAAACCTCCCACTTTCGATGGAACCGAGGGACCGGTTTCTCTCACCCGATGGTTTGAACAAACGGAAGCCGTTTTTTAGCATAAGCGGTTATCGGGACCAAGATAAGGTCAAGTTTTCCACCCTCACTTTCGCCGGTATTGCTCTCTCATGGTGGACAACGTATACAATCTGTGGGTACCGATGAGGTCCACACACTCTCTTGGACCGAATTAAGAGAAAGAATGATCACCAAATACTTCCCGCACGAAGAGACTCGAAGGCTCGAACAGGGACTAAGAAACTTAAAAACGGTCCGGAATGACCTCGAAGCTTACAATCAACGGTTTGCCCAACTAGCCTTAATGTGTCCAAACCTCATGACTCCCGAGTCAATAAGAGTTGAACTTTACATGGATGGCCTCCCTAAGAGCATTCGACACAGGGTAATGTCATCCAAACCCGCTAACCTACAAGAGGCTTTAACGACGGCCCGCTAATTTATAGAAATGGTGGATGAAATTGAAGCGTCGGCACCAACGGCCGAGAATCAATTGGGTGGCAACAAAAGAAAATGGGAAGCCTCTCAATCAAGCAACCACAACAACAATAACTTTGCTAAGGAGCCTTTCACACCCGACGGTAAGAAAGGGTATGCCGAAAACCTACCTTTTTGTAACAAGTGCCACAAACATCATTATGGTGAATGTGGCAAGCCATTTTGCATCAAGTGTCAAAGAAGTGGCCATGTGGCCCATGTTTTTAAAAGTGTCATCCCCGTTGCTAAAAAGGTGCCCAGTGCACGCAGAAGGGGTGCTTGTTTCGAATGTGGCCAACTGGGTCATTTTAAGAATGCATGTCCAAAGAAGAAAGCAAACCCCAATGTACACAAATGAGCTTTTAACCTTAACACTTAGGATGCTCGAGATGACAATGAACTAGTCACGGGTACGTTTCTTCTCAATAACTCTCATGTTTCATGTTTATTCGATTCGGGTGTCGATAAATGTTTTGTATCCAAGGCTTTGGAGCCTACTCTTTGCACTCCACCACTTTCCCTAGATACTACTTATGCCATTCAAGTGACCAACGGAAAACTATTGCGTGCCGACAAATTTTATCGGAGGGTGTGCGTTAAACTTTTGGGTAAGAAAATTAGAAACTGACTTGATATCTATAGAACTAAGGAGCTCAAAACCTATTCGTTAAGAAGAAATGTTTCCCTACAATTATGTGTAGATTATTATGAACTAAGTAATTTCTGGTTAAGAACCGATATCCTCTTCCCCGTGTTAACGACCTCTTGATCCATTACAAGAATCTTGTGTGTATTCCAAATCGACCTCTATTCCGGTTATCATCAATTAAGGGTTAAGGGAGAAGATGTCTCCAAAACCTCTTTCCGAACTCGTTACGAAAGATATGAATTTCTTTAGTGTCGTTTAGTAGCTAAGGCTCTGTCCGTATTCATGGATCTTATGAATCGTGTATGTAAACTTATCTAGACAAATCTGTCATCTTATTCAAAGGTGAAGACTTAACCTATTCAATTCAAGCGAAGAAAAATAGAACTACGTCTCCGTCATACGCTCGAACTCTTGAGAAAAGAGCAACTCTATGCCGAATTCTCCAAGTGAGAATTTTGGTTAAACGAAGTCCAAATTCTAAACCATGTTGTTTGTGGTCAAGGTATTAAAGTAAATATCGCAAAAATAAAAGTCACGCGTAATCGGAAAACACTCACGACTCCGACTTGTATTCATAAAGTCTTAGATGTCGCCGATTATTACCGAAGATTCTGAAATGTCCCGTTCATATTGATTATAAACGTTCCATATTAATTGATTTCGTTGCGAGGTTTTGACCTCTATATGAGACGTTTTTCAAAGACTGCATTCATTTTTAAAACAACCATAACCTTTATTTTATCAATAAAGGTTTCAAAAACATTACGTAGATTATCAAATAATGATAATCTAAAATATACTGTTTACACACGACCATTACATAATGGTTTACAATAGAAATATATTACATCGACATATGTTTCTTAAATGCAGTTTTTACACAATATCATACAAACATGGACTCCAAATCTTGTCCTTATTTTAGTATACAATAGCGGAAGCTCCTAGTATTCACCTGAGAATAAACATACTTTAAACGTCAACAAAAATGCTGGTGAGTTATAGGTTTAACCTATATATATATATCAAATCGTAACAATACACCACAAGATTTCATATTTCAATACACATCTCATACATAAAGATAAAAATTATTCATATGGTGAACACCTGGTAACCGACATTAACAAGATGCATATATAAGAATATCCCCATCTTTCCGGGACACCCTTCGGATATGATATAAATTTTGAAGTACTAAAGCATCCGGTACTTTGGATGGGGTTTGTTAGGCCCAATAGATCTATCTTTAGGATTCGCGTCAATTAGTAGATCGGTTTACTAATTCTTAGGCTACCAAGCAAAAGGGGCATATTCGGCTTCGATCATTCACCCATATAATGTAGTTTCAATTACTTGTGTCTATTTCGTAAAACATTTATAAAACTGCATGTATTCTGATCCCAAAAATATTAGATTTTAAAAGTGGGACTATAACTCACTTTCACAGATTTTTACTTCGTCGGGAAGTAAGACTTGGCCACTGGTCGATTCACGAACCTATAACAAATATGTACATATATATCAAAGTATATTCAAAATATATTTACAACACTTTTAATACATTTTGATGTTTTAAGTTTATTAAGTCAGTTGTCCTCGTTAGTAACCTACAACTAGTTGTCCAACGTTAGATGTACAGAAAAAAAATTGATATATATTATCTTGAATCAATCCACGACCCAGTGTATACACGTCTCAGGCTAGATCACAACTCAAAGTATATATATTTTTGGAATCAACCTCAACCCTGTATAGCTAACTCCTACATTACTGCATATAGAGTGTCTATGGTTGTTCCAAATAATATATACACATGGGTCGATATGATATGTCAAAACATTTGCATACGTGTCTATGGTATCCAAAGATTACATAATATATTAGAATACATGTATAATACAATATAAGTTAGCTAGGATATGATTAATATAGATTTGTTACCAATTTTCACGTTGCTACAACAAGAAAAATTATTCAATCTTGTTTTACCCATAACTTTTCATTTTAAATCCGTTTTGAGTGAATCAAATTGCGATGGTTTTATATTGAACTCTATTTTATGAATCTAAACAGAAAAAGTATAGGTTTATAGTAGGAAATATAAGTTACAAGTCGTTTTTGTAAAGGTAGTCATTTCAGTCGAAAGAATGACGTCTAGATGACCATTTTAGAAAACATACTTCCACTTTGAGTTTAATCATGATTTTTGGATATAGTTTCATGTTCATAAGAAAAATCATTTTCCCAGAATAACAACTTTTAAATCAAAGTTTATCATAGTTTTTAATTAACTAACCCAAAACAGCCCGCGGTGTTACTACGACGGCGTATGTCCGATTTTATAGTGTTCTTCGTGTTTCCAGGTTTTAAATCATTAAGTTAGCATATCATATAGATATAGAATATGTGTTTAGTTGATTTTAAAAGTCAAGTTAGAAGGATTAACTTTTATTTGCGAACAAGTTTAGAATTAACTAAACTATGTTCTAGTGATTACAAGTTTAAACCTTCGAATAAGATAGCTTTATATGTATGAATCGAATGATGTTATGAACATCATTACTACCTCAAGTTTTCTGTATAAAGATACTGGAAATGAGAAAAATGGATCTAGCTTCAAAGGATCCTTGGATGGCTTGAAAGTTCTTGAAGCAGAATCATGACACGAAAACAAGTTCAAGTAAGATTTCCACTCGAAATAAGATTGTTATAGTTATAGAAATTGAATCAAAGTTTGAATATGAGTATTACCTTGTATTAGAAAGATATCTTACTGTAAATAAGAAAAATTTCTTGAGGTTGGATGATCACTCTACAAGATTGGAAGTAAGCTAGCAAACTTGGAAGTATTCTTGATTTTATGAAACTAGAACTTGTAGAATTTATGAAGAACACTTAGAACTTGAAGATAGAACTTGAGAGAGATCAATTAGATGAAGAAAATTGAAGAATGAAAGTGTTTGTAGGTGTTTTTTGTCGTTGGTGTATGGATTAGATATAAAGGATATGTATTTTGTTTTCATGTAAATAAGTCATGAATGATTACTCATATTTTTGTAATTTTATGAGATATTTCATGCTAGTTGCCAAATGAAGGTTCCCAAATGTGTTAGGTGACTCACATGGGCTGCTAAGAGCTGATCATTGGAGTGTATATACCAATAGAACAAACATCTAAAATCTGTGTATTGTCCGAGTACGAATACGGGTGCATACGAGTAGAATTGTTGATGAAACTGAATGAGGATGTAATTGTAAGCATTTTTGTTAAGTAGAAGTATTTTGATAAGTGTTTTGAAGTCTTTCAAAAGTGTATGAATACATATTAAAACACTACATGTATATACATTTTAACTGAGTCGTTAAGTCATCGTTAGTCGTTACATGTAAGTGTTGTTGTGAAACCTTTAGGTTAACGATCTTGTTAAATGTTGTTAACCCATTGTTTATTAAATCAAATGAGATGTTAAATTATTACATTATTATGATATCATTATGTATTAATATATCTTAATATAATATATATACATTAAATGTCGT